>NW_026899212.1:0-600000 GCF_033153095.1 Gastrolobium bilobum
CCTAAGTAACGTAGAGTATTGGAAATGCGTAAAGCGGCATGTGGGGTCCAGTGATACATGGGTGGCTCAAGGACTTTGGCATAATTCTCTGCTCAAAAATAAAATTTAATATGATTCTCTGCTCTTAAAAAAATCAATTTTGTTATCAAAAAAAAAAAAAAATCAATTTATACATTTAAAAAAAAAAGCCAAAATGTGTACACGAATAAATCATCTCATATGCTATTTAATATTGTGTCGTTATAAATTATATCAGAAATGGCTTGGGAGAAAAAATTTCACAAAATCTGCTTGGAGAATGATGTTGGGATTTTTAATTCCTCTAAACCTTTTGGTGATAACTATCACCAACAAGCCAAGCTCCATCATACCAAATCATAAAGAAATAAGAACATAAAGGTGGAGGCATACCTGTCTCCATTGCAGCGGAATAACTTTGATCTTGTCTCTTGGGGTTTGTTGTCTTCCTCAGTCAAATTACCCTAAAACTGAATTCCTTAGTGTGTCGTCTCTCTCTTGATGGGGAAGAGAAACTAGGGTTGTAATTTGACGTCTTGGGAATCATAACCCTTATAGTGATTTTATCTTTATTGTTTGGCCAATAAGCTCCCATTATACCTAGTTGGCCCAACACCGGTATCCACTCATTCAGCCCATACTCACTTAGGAATCTATTTGAGAATATTTAACTGATCACTTTAATTTACCCAATATATATAAATAGCACAATATAATTATTAATATAATATGTGACCCACAATGATTATTAGAAAATATAATTTCCTAACAATCTCCCACTTGGGCCACATATTAACTTGAGATAATTATATCATATATATTTAGTGTGCAACTGTATGCTATTTTTTTTTTTTAGATTCCTCCTTAGATACAATCTGGTCCACCTCCTATATCAATATGAGATCATGGCGGCTTTTGTCACTTTCAAGCGTAACTAAACCTTCCATGGTCATCGCACCAATATATTCAATGACATAGATCAAGTATGGATGAGTGGCATGGAAATTACATGCAATGTGATCTTACCATGCCTATTTCCAACTGGTCCTACTTTAATCTTTATGAGATCAATCCTAAATTTTCTGCATAAACAAAGCAGAAACACAAGCACAAAATATAATACATTCAGAGGAAAAATAACATTGAATTCTTTATTCTGCAGAAAACAAACATAAGATTATTTCATTTATTTATTTACATAGAACACCAACATAAAGAACTCCCACTAAACCGTAGTGTCATCGAACAAAACAACACCCATATGAGCAGTATGCTCGTGAAATACCTTAGGCACTAAGCCTTTAGTAAGCGGATCCGCAAGCATGGAGTTCGTCCCTATGTGTTCTATGGAAATCTGACCACTCTGAACTCTTTCTTTAACAAACAGAAACTTTATATCGATGTGCTTCGATTTTGAAGAGCTTCTGTTGTTGTTGGAGTACAACACTGCTGACCTGTTGTCACAATAAATCTTCAGTGGCCTTTCAACACCACTCACTATATGCAGCCCTGTGACAAAGTTTCGCAGCCATACCCTATGGTTGGATGCCTCAAAACAAGCTACAAATTCAGCGGCCATAGTAGAGGAAGCTACGAGTGTCTGTTTAACACTCTTTCAAGAAATAGCTCCTCCAGCCAACATGTAGACATAACCTGACGTGGATCTTTTACTATCTTGGCATCCAGCAAAATCAGAGTCATTATATCCGACGATCTCTAATTCATCTGACCTCCGATATGTAAGCATATAATCTTTTGTTCTCTTTAAATATCGCATAACCCTCTTGGCTGCTTTCCAACGATCCATTCCTGGATTGCTCAAGTATCTTCCTAACACTCCCACTATAAATGCTATATCAAGGTGAGTACAAACTTGGGCATACATAAGGCTTCCTACTGCCGAAGCATAAGGTACCTTTGTCATTTCTATCATCTCAAGCTTACCTTTAGGGCATTGGGCAAGACTAAACTTGTCTCCCCTATATATGGGCGTATCTCCTAACGTACAATCCTTCATACCAAATCTATCCAAAATCTTTTCAATGTAGGCCTTTTGTGATAACCGTAGGATACCTTGAGCGCGATCTCGAGGTATCTGTATTCCTAAGACAAAAGATGCATCATCAAGGTCCTTCATCTCAAAATATTTAATGAGAAGTTTATTGGTTTCATGCAATAAGCCCATATCGCTACTGGCAAGTAATATATCATCAACATATAGTATCAGGAATATGAATTTACTCCCACTGAACTTGTGATACACACAATCTTCCACTAAGTTCACCTCAAAGCCATAGGAGATAATAACCTGATGGAATTTGTGGTACCATTGACGAAAAGCTTGCTTAAGGCCATAGATGGACTTTTTCAATTTGCAAACCATAGACTTTGAATCTCCCAATACAAAGTTTTCTGATTGCACCATATAAATTGTCTCATCAATGTTACCATTGAGAAACGTTGTCTTTATGTCCATCTGATGTAGCTCCAAATCCAAATGAGCCACAAGCGCCATTATTGTCCTAAAAGAGTCCTTCGTAGAAATTGGAGAGAAAGTCTCTTTATAGTCTATGCCTTCTTTCTGAGTGAAACCTCTAGCAACTAGACGTGCCTTATATCTTTCGATGTTGCCATTTGAATCCCTTTTGGTTTTAAATATCCATTTACAACCAATGGGTTTCGCACCTTTAGGCAACTCAATAAGATCCCAAACGTCGTTGTCTTTCATAGATTGCATCTCATCTTTTATGGCATCAATCCATTTATGAGCATTAGAGCTTTCTAAGACTTGTTGGAAGTTGATTGGATCATCTTCCTTCAAGCTTAAAATATTTTCATGCTCTTGAAGAAACACAATATAATCATCCGGAATTGCATTTCTCTTTTCTCTAGTGGATCTCTTTAATGGCACTTCTTGAGTTTGTTGAGTTTGTTCTATAGGTGGCATAGGGGGTGGTTTATTATTGTCTTGACCCAAAGTAATGTCAGGGACCAAAGCCTGTTCCATAACAATGTCATGAACAGGGACCTGATCATTAATTGCTTGTTCCGTAATTGCATCTTGAATGATGACAATATTAGGAAGAGAAATGTAATTTTCTTCCTCATCAAAGACAACATTCCTTATTTTATCTTCCCCCCAAACTCAACATCCTCAAGGAATCTGGCATTTCCCGTCTTCAAAAAGGATCTTGTAGTGGGATTAAAAAACTTAAAGCCCCGAGAGCGTTCAACATATCCAACAAAATAGCAGCTGATTGTTCTTGAGTCCAACTTTCTTTCATTTGGCCTCGCTTCTGCTGGACAACCCCAAATGTGTAAATGTCTTATGCTAGGTTTCTTTCTATTCCATAGCTCATAAGGGGTTTTTGTCACTGCTTTGCTGGGAACCCTATTAAGGATATAAACTGCAGTCTTTAGTGCTTCTCCCCAAAGTGATTCTGGCAATGAAGAATGACTAAGCATACTCCTCACCATGTCTTTAAGAGTCCGATTTTTCCTTTCCGCAACACCATTCATGCTAGGTTTACCTGGCATTGTGTATTGCGGGACGATTCCACACTCCTTTAGGAAGATCGCAAAGGGCCCTGGACGTTGTTCACCTGATCCATCATATCTACCATAGTATTCACCACCACGATAAGATCTAATGGCCTTAATTTTCTTGCCTAACTGAAGTTCAACTTCAGCTTTAAATTCTTTGAACACATCCAATGATTGTGACTTCTCTCTTTTCTTTCTTGTCTTGAGAGGTTGATGCCAAGTGAGTACTATCAGTCTTCTCTCGCTGTAACCTCTCTTCCTCTTGCACGCAGTGAGAAATGAGCTCATTAAGAGTCCATTTTTTCTTTTAAGTGTTATAACTCACCATAAATTGACCGTATTGTGCAGGAAGAGAGATAATAACTAAGTACATGAGCAACTCAGAGGGCAGCTCTAACTTTAATGCCTTTAGTTTTCCAGCAAGATTAGACATTTCCATAATGTACACCCTTATGTTTCCCTTTCCTTTATACCTCATGTTTATGAGTTTGGACAAGGTTTGACCAATTTCAGCCTTTTCATTTCGAGCAAAGTATTGCTCGAGTTCCTTTAGAAACAACTTGGCATCAGTAGTCTCAACAATCGAGCCCCTAAACGCCTCCGGAACGGAACGTTTGATGATCATCAGACACATGCAATTTGAGCGTTCCCACTTCTCAATTTTATCCGTGTTTGGATTTTCCTGAGTGAAAGTGGGTTTCTTAGTCCTTAGCGCATTGTTGAGATCCATGCAGCCGAGAACAATTTTCACATTCTCTTTCCACAGCTTGAAATTTGCCCCATTAAGCATTGGAAGCATATTCATTTGAGCAACATAATTGGCAGCGGTAGCAGAAACTATACAGAGAACAAAATAAGATAACATACTAATAACATGTCATATCATATATATTCAAACACCATCATAAATAAATTACATATATGATATAGACAAATAATCCGAAGTAAAATGAGTTTATTATAAGATACCTAGCACAACATTAATATTTAGTCCGTGGACAAAAATATCAACTTGTAAGTGGTACTCTTAATGTAGTAATCAAACATTGACAATAAGTCTTGTCAAATCATAGCCTTCCTGTGGGCCGACTATGAATTACATGGAGAATTCTTGATAATTGTCACATAGTTATTACCACAGGTATATTTGTTACTTGACCAAATAATAACCTTCCTGTGGGCCGATCACTATCCGCATAAGCAATAAACACACACATGATCACACAACATATGTTATTTGGCCAAACAATAACCTTCCTGTGGGCCGATTATTATTTGCATAAATAAAATATATTTATATGACCAACCTATTTGAAATCAAATTAACCTTTATAAATTTGGCCACTTTGGCGGCTAACAAATCTATCATATTCAATTTCAAATAGAAACCTTTAGGGATAATAAACACATTTAAAAATAAAATAACAACAATAAAGAAAATTATTCTTTATCAATTCTCAATGTATATATATATATATATATATATATATATATATATATATATATATATACATATTGTATCATTATATTATTATATCAGTAACAATAAATACCTTTTCATTATAAGGCTTAAAAATTAATACACAATCCACGCACATGTAAGCCTTTTCAAATGAAAGCTTGAAAATGATGCACACAATAAATACCTTTTCATTATAAGGCTTAAAAAATTAATGCACAATCGACGCACATGTAAGCCTTTTCAAATGAAAGCTTGAAAATGATGCACACAATAAATACCTTTTCATTATAAGGCTTAAAAATTAATACACATTCGACGCACATGTAAGCCTTTTCAAATGATGCACAATACCCAAAAAATTTAAATTTGGCTTTTGACAAAGAATATCAAATCTAAAAAAAAAAAAATCCCAAAACCAAAGACCTTAAACATTCGATTTCTTTCAAACTATAAGTCCAAAACATTCTAAGAGAATTAATTGTTCATTCAAATTTGCAATTCAAACAACAAACCCTAATTATAAAGCCAAAATTCTTCTAAACATTCTATCTTTAAGAAGATTCAAAAGTTTAAATAATAAACCCTTATTAAACTGCGAATTCTAGATTTTCAAAAGATTGTAACTTTTGTTCCAAAACCAAAAATTACCGTCAGAGAACAAAAATAACACTATACAGCTAATACAAAATACATAAGATGGAACCCACATTCAAAAAATAGTAAACTTTATGCCAAAAGACAATAAAACAAAACTTTTCACGATTCATCATATATAAAAATCACGAAACTTAATTCCCTCATGATTCAATATGATTATGGCTCTGATACCAATTGTTGGAATTTTTAATTTCTCTAAACCTTATGGTGATAACTATCACCTACAAGCCAAGATCTATCATACCAAATCATAAAGAAAAATAAGAACAACATAAAGGTGGAGGCATACATGTCTCCACTGCAGCGGAATAACTTTGATCTTGTCTCTTGGGGTTTGTAGTCTTGTATCAAAAGTGGCTATAGAGTTGATCAAGAATAGGCGTGGTTCCTCGAGCGAACTTTTGGTGCGACGGTCGCATGTGCGACTTCTTTTCAAAATTTGTCATTTAAATTTATTTTTTTCTTTTTTCTTTTTTTCATCCCACTTTCATTTTCTTTCTCCATGTTTGTTTGGTGTTCCCTACTGAATAAATAGTACCACCGTGGTACCTTAAAAGTTTCCGTGGTTCCCCTTAACCTATCTCCACTAGGTGCAACGCATCCAACTGTGGTGGATGATTGGTTGGCTTTTGATTCATATTAGTTATGTTTGGATGAGCTTTTGTAAATGACTTTTTTCAAAAATTAAAGATATTTTACATTTGGATGTAATACACGAAAAACACTTTTAATTAAATATATTATTTAGATGTTAAAATTAAAAAGTATTTTTTATTTATAAAATTACTTAAAAGAACATATAAAAATAAATTATGAACTCAATTTTGGTTGTGGCGGAGATTGGAGACAATAATGGTGAGAACAATGACAAAGTGGTAGCAGTGACGACAATAATGATATGAGTGGTGGCAGGGTGGTAATGATGGCTAGGTATGATGGTGGTGGTAGTGATGACAGTGGTATTGATGGTGACCTATGATGCACGGACACGGACACGGGACACGACACGACACGCCGACACGTTAATTTTAAAAAATGTCATATTTAGACACGTTGGGACACGTTTTGATATTAAATAAAAATTTTAATATATATAATATGATTTATATTTAATACATATAAGAGTCTGTAATAAGTCATATAACCAATTAAATATTTAAATTTCATAACATAAATATAAATATAAATAATTTTTCGTAGTTTGTTAATTTTTAATGTCAACTTTTATAACAGAAAAAAATTAGTTTATAAATTATTTCTTTTATATTTAGTTAACAAGATAAAATTAAAATAAAAAAAAATTAAAAAAAACGTGTTCGAGCGTGTCCCCAAATGTTGACCGCGTGTTGGACGCGTGTCCGTGTCGAACACGTGTCCGACACTTAAATTTCAAAAAAATTCGCGTGTCCGTGTAACGGAGATGGTGACAACAATGATGGTGATGACAACAAAGGTGAAATTGGTTGGTGTTGGGGTGGTGGCAACAACAGGCAAAAAAATTAATTTATTGCTTTTTTAATAAAAAAATTACGAAAATATAGTCATTTTGAAATTATTTACGCAAATATAGCAGTCAAACACGCCCCCACATGGGCGTGACTGGTTGAAGAGAGACACTCCCAATTTGGGCGTGACCCAGGAAAGAGACACTCTTCATTGGGGCGTGTTTCACCAAGTGTTGCCACGTGTCACAAGAGTCGACAGTTTGATCGTAAAACTTTGGAAGTCCATAACTTTTGACTCGGGTGTCCGATTTAGGTAATTTTTTTTTTATTCCACATAACTTTTCGAGATCTACGTAATGACACCTCATTTGGCATATTTTGTCTGTCACAAATTTTTTTTTGAATTTACAACAATGATACCGTAAGAACGTTTAAACCCAAATTAATAAAGAGAAAATCACTTTTTAATTAGGAGAAGGTTAAAACCCAAATTAATAAAGAGGTAGTAACTATAACCTTCTCTTATTTTCTAACCTAATTAAAAAGTGATTTTCTCTTTATTAATTTGGGTTTAAACGTTCTTAAGGTATCATTGTTGTAAATTCAAATTTGTTTTGTGACAGACAAAATATGTCAAATGAAGGTGTCATTACGTAGATCTCGAAAAGTTATGTGAAATAAAAAAAAATTACCTAATTCGGACACCCGAGTCAAAAGTTATGGACTTCTAAAGTTTTACGATCAAACTGTCGACTCTTGTTACACGTGACAGCACCTGGTGAAACACGCCCAAATGAAGAGTGTCTCTCTCCAAACTACTCACGCCCCTTTTGGGCGTGTCTCTCTCCTGATCACGCCCCATGTGGGCGTGTCTCTCTCCTGATCACGCCCCATGTGGGCGTGTCTCTCGTATGACTCAGGTTCCATATGGGCGTATCTCTCTCCATTGCAACACGTCCCATGAGGGCGTGTTTGAGTGCTATATTTACGTAAATAATTTCAAAACGACTACATTTTTGTAATTTTTTATTAAAAAAGCAAGAAATTAATTTTTTTGCCAGCAACAACAATAATAATGATGGAAGAGGTGGTGGTGATAGTAGTGACGCCATAAGGAATGAGATTGGTTAGAAACTTAGAATTGAGCCAAATTTAAATTTTGAAAAAAAATATTTGTGTTTTGACTTTTATTTTCTAGAAGCATAAGATTAACTCAAAAAAAGTAGGGCTTTGATTTTTTTCTTTTATATATATATATATATATATATATAGGGTAAAGTGTGTGTCATTTTAAAGGATGTAAAGTTGTGTCATTTTAAGAGAAAGAAAGAGATAGATAAATGAAGAAAGAGAGTTGATAAAAAAAATAAAGGTGTGGATTCACTTTTTTGTGAGAGTGAAAGTATATAAGTTGTGTCATTTAAAAAAATAAATATTTTTCTCATATATATATATATATTGAGAAGAATTTTTTTTTTTTTATATAAAAAAATAAATCTAGGAAGTAAAAAAGAAAGAAAGAAAACATCCGTACGCTCATAATTTTCATTAGGATGTCACATTTTTTTGCTTCTCCCCTAGTGGAGTGCGTTCAGCTCTTCATGGATGACGTGGTACGGATTAGTATACATCGGCTATGCCTCCCTGAAATGTAGGCTTTGTTGTTTTGTTTTAATTTCCTTTTATGTATCGAAAACAAATCTGAAAATAATTAAATAATTAATAACATGATTGATAAATAATGTGAAAATAACTAAAAAGTAAAATAAAAATATTAGTATACTAATTAATGTATTATAATTAGCGAAAAGATGCATTCATTATATTAGAAAACAGAGTTTTCATCATTTAAATTATTTGTAAACTTATATATGGAAATTTAGGTTATTCATGGATTGAGCTAGATTGGAAATTTTGGTATTCATAAAACAATGAGGGATTGATTTGGATTGAAGATGCGAATTCCACCAACTAAACATACACGTTCGGGTCCATGAACATAAATTATTATTCTTAAATGGGAAAAAAAAAACTCTGTAGATTAAACATGTTAAAATCATTTAAACTCAAAATAAAAAGCCAATAACCATACATAAATTATATATAATTATTTATAACTCTCTACATAATCTTAATCTAACTCTCAATTGCATAAAATCTAACAAAAATTCTTCAACAAAGAAGTTCACATGAACATAACAACACAACTTAAAAAAGAAAAATGAGATAATGACTTTTCCTTTTGTTTTTAAACGTATTCTAAATACAAATACAACGAATTGCCTTAAAATTATTATTCTTGTAGGTAAAATAATGAGGAAAAAAACAGTATATAGCAGATAGCACTGTAAGTATAGAAAAATAAAATAGTTCATAGATTAATGGGCCGACCCGTCCAACCTAAAGCCCGTACTCCGTAGACTGGGAAGGTATTGACAGTCTTCTTGGAGGGAAACCATTGGGCCATTCACTTTTTTTTATAGTGTATAGGTAGGAGTTTAATTTTTTTTTTTTTTATATCAACCATAATTACCTGACGAGTAGGCAATAACGAAGCAACTTGGTAACCAGTTGGTGCCTTGGCACTGAGAATATCTTTGGTATTACAGATGCATCGAAAACTCAGTGCATCTTTCACTGATATTGTGACACGTGTCTTACTTTATATCAAATCACTTTCTTTCCTAATTTTAAAATAAATTATTTATTATTGATTTGATAAAAATAAAACACGTGTCACAATATAAATGAAAGATGCACTGAATTTACGGTGCATCCATAGCACCAAAGAAATTTCCCTTAGCACCAGTTGCTTTTCAAAAATGATATATGTTTTTTTAAAAAAAATTATGGTACGACTTTGACATTGTTTGAGTTTTTAAAAATGGTACAACATTGTTTTCTTTGCCTCAAGATCCAGTGCATGCAATCCTGGTTTTTTTGGATGGGATGAAAAGAAGTGCTAATCTTGATGTCTCTGCTGCAGGGGCTGATGGCATTTCCCTCGTTGGGAATTCTGGACAGCAGATTGATGAATATCAGGTTAAAATTTTTGTTGATGGTGCCTGTAAGCTAGCCTCCAATATAGGATCCAGTGGTGGGTTTCTTTGCTCCTCTATAGGTGAATGGAAAGGTGGTTTCTCTTACAATATAGGCAATTGTTCTTCCTTGGAAGCTGAATTATGGGGGATATATCATGGCTGTAAATTGGCAAGTGATATGCAGTATTCAAAGGTGTGGATAGGCTGTGATAGCAAAGAGGCTTTACTTTGTTTGGAGGAGAATGATGAAGTTTGTGGTTTCTCATACTTGATAGGCAAAATTCGAGAAAGTGGCTCTGGCCTTTGAGAAATTCCAGTTGGAGTTTGTCCCAAGAGAATCCAATTCTTGTGCAGATTACTTGGCTAAATTAGGATTTAGTCTCAAGGGTGAAGAGTTGAGGTTACACTCCTATCCCCCTGATGATATGTTGAAGTTTTGGTTAGAATTTAGCTCCATTTTGTTGATGGAGCATGTTTGTTTGTATTTGCAGCGTTTGACTGTTTAGTTTTCTTTGGGCTTGGCCCTCCATTTTTATCAAAAAAAAAATAAAAATGGTACAACATTAGCATTGATTGGGTTCTGGCTAGGTTTTTTGGCATTTGCTGAGTTTATTTACGGGCTATGCCACTGCGAATAAGATTTTCCAAGTATTTTTGCAAACTTCAACTCTTTTTAGTCGAGTGCGAGACTTGCTCATAATTAAGAAAGAAAAAAAAGTAGTAATCTTTATTCCACAAACTTGTTAACTGAATCTGAATTATGTTTTTCCGTCAATATATTCTACAACTGTGGTAGGAGGAATATTAACAAGTTTTCTTAACATATACATGAACAATATTTAGTGTAACAACTAAATAACAATTGCATGTAAGTAGCGAAAACCAAAGAATTCTTTCCAGGTCCATTCCTATTTTCCTTCAGCAGCATAAAGAGCTTTGATTTCCTCAACATCGTCAAAGCTACCAAGGAATATGGGAGATCGTTCATGCAACTTCTCTGGAACCAAATCAAGTGCCTGTTGACATAGATTTACCACTTCATTGTCAAAGGATGCATTTATAATCTAATTAAAAAAACCAATATGAAGTCTCTTGTTTTTCCAGGTCCATTTATAATCTCAAAGGAATTCCCATTTTGCAAATACAATTGAAATCAAACAGGTTAAGTAATTTCAATTTGCAAAGGAGCACGTAGGAGTGAGAGTTTAACAATTTTTTTCTACCCATTTTTTAGTAAATTACCCGTTGTTTGCCAGTGAAAGCTTGTCCTCCTGCTTGTTCCATCAAGAATGACATTGGGAAGACTTCATAGAGCACACTGCACCAAACAAAGCAATCGATAATTATGTCAAAAGTTCAGAAACCATAAACAGTATATCACGGTTGGTTATGTTACTCAGGAAAATAAGGCACTAAGTTGAAAATGGCATTACCGCAGTTTCCCATTTGGACTCTTTTTATCACCAGGGTACAGAAAGATACCTCCATAAAGCAATGTGCGGTGAACATCAGCTACCATGCTGTTAATTTACAAAAATCACAGACACAGAAATGTCATTCAGTGGTCACATTCAGGTGCAATAGTTTATGATGATAATACAAGGACAAATTATTTAGAATAATGATTACTGTTTTGGATCATATTACATTTATTTTTATCAACACTTTTATTAAATTAATTGTCCCTTGAGTTGGTTCTTTAAACATATCAAACTGAGAAAATGTTACCCTGTTGAACTTCAGTTTTATGAGTCAAGTAGCTAAACAAAGCATGACTACTTTCAACCAAAAAGAGAAGGAGAGATACAAACTACAGCTGCTATAGTCGGAGTAAGTAATGATTATTTTCCAAAATTAGGAATTCTATGGCATTGAAGGTTATATCTGTTTTTCCTTAAATGACAATACATCACACTTCATTATAGAGCTATCCATTATAAGCAATGGAATAAGGATCACATGTAAAGGATAAGTCGTATATAGGCTGTAATTTGTACATGTTATATCAAGGTAGCATTTTGCATAACCAACTACGAGGAGGACTAAATCAAGCAAATTAGACCTCTTGAAGGATTGAGAATCCACTATACCTTCCAATATATCTTAGCGACTTTGGTGATGAACCATCTTTTGGAAACTTGCATTTCTCCACATACCTGAACAGAAGTAAGAAAGGAAATCAAAGATTGTCACAAATTGCATTATAGTGACGGGAAACTTTGTAACATTATTGGATTCATACATACTTGGTAGTAGGACCATCCCAGTTTTTGGCATTTCCTTCATTCACTGAATAGATCTTGCCTTTCTTTGGGATCTGAACGGTGAACCACAGATCAAATCAAGCAATTAACATATGACTCAAATAAGCCACAGATGGTGTCAATAAAGATCATGCAGGTCCACAATCCTTATATTCTATATGAAGATTCATTTACTAACTTCTCATTAAAAGATAGACAAATACTAACGAAGAGAACAGTCAGCCAGTAACAGAGCTCCAAATGCTCAACTAATAGAAAGTCTTAAGAAGGATATTTTGTTTAACATGTGGATGTGCCTTACATTCTTAACACCAAAGGATTTAAACAGGCTAATCTTTTTCACCAAAAAGATATTTATGACTTCATAAATGGAGATTATTCAAGGTGATAAAATCCTGTCTGTTATCTGAATAGTCAATAATAAATATACTAGATCAGCTGTCATCTTAACTAATTAAGATAAAAATAAATTCAGCTAGTTTATTTGGTCTAATAAAGCCTCATCCATTACACAAGTCAAAACACTGCAAAAGTCAGCTCTGTGGCAAATTTCAAGGACAAGAGAAGTAACTTGTTGAGATTTTAGTTTGAACAATTGAGAATTAATCACATGTAGGCATTGTGATAGCGATCCATGACCAGTGTGGACGCAGGATTATTTATAATAGGAGCTGAAAATAAAATTTTAAAATTATATGTATTAAAAAAAATTAAAATTTAGGGAGGGGCGACTCAATCCGCCCCTGTCCATGAGTAGATAGAATTTGATACCTTGATGTCAGGGTGAGTTAGAATGAATTCCCCAAGTGATGGATCAAGGGTGAAACCATTAACACCAGCTCCGGTGCTTAACACGAGCTACAATGTATCCCAAATTAGTAATTAAAAAAGAATTCAGAATGAAGTCAAAGGAATTGAGTTTATTCTTTCATCTAAAAAAGTAGTCAATACAAACATTCAAACTGAGAAAATATACTAATATCATTAGTTAAAATTGATCAGCAACTACTTACCAAAGATAAAGAAAAATTGATCAGCAACTTATAGGCCCCCCAAAAAAAAAATTATAACCAAAGGGAAAAAATGGCTAAAAGAGGAAGGAAAAATGTGAAATAGAAATTGTAATAGGCTTAATTACCAAACAAAACCAAGGTCTGAGCAACAAAAAAGGATAAGGATTTAATATACCGTGCAAGAGCTTCCATACATACAATAACCAGCTGCTAACATGTTCTTCCCAGGTTGCAAAACATCTTCCAAGGTTGGTTCCTGGTCTTCTTTCACCAAATAAATCCCAAAAATCTAGATGAAAGAAAATACTTAATTGACAACCGCAATATTCTAGTTAATCTGGAATACTGATCCATATATGCTTAATTAGGAAAGATGGATGTAGGAGAGACCATACTGTGCCAATGGAAACACCACAATCAATGTTAGAGGAACCATCCAGTGGGTCAAAAACAACACAATACCTACATAATAACAAAATTTGGTACTAACTGATTAGACTAAAAAAACCAAGGCTAAACAATAAGGAACAAAAGCACTGCTAGGCAATAGATGTGTTAACAACTTTCCACGCTTAGAAGGCTCCACAAATGTTGCCTCCTCATCTTCTTCAGACACCAAGATGCACTGGGAAAAAGGTCTCACCATCAGCAAAAGTCAATATATACACACACACACACACACATATACATATAGACCTTAGTTGAAGATACATGAAATTAATCACATACTGATAACTTACTGTTCGTCCACTGCTTATCAAAGCCTTTATAAAGACATCATTGGAAAGGACATCCAGTTTCTTTTGCTCTTCACCCTTTATTCCAAATAACAAACAAATGGAATAAAAATGTGCACCAAAATCAGAAAAAAAAAGGAGAATCAATCCATCACATCATACAATAGAGAGCTTCTACTTGCCTGAACGTTGGTCTCTCCAGCAAGTCCAATAAGCTTAGCAAGACCAGCCTGCATAATCATTTAACCCAATTCATCAAAAATGAGTAAAAAGAAAAAGAAAAAGGAACTATTCAATCTTGGGAATGAATGCATGGATGTTTTTTTCAATATAACTGCATCTTTATAAACTCAAATAGAATAGTCATACTTGAAGGGAAAATAAACTCAAGACTAAGGTTAATGAGGAACCTTGCTAACAGCAGAGCAAACGAACTTGCAGCCTAGAACAATGTGACTGAGCAAGATGGTGAAATCACCACGAGACTCAGGGTGCTTGGATTGCTCGTTCAGCACGAAACGGGTTATGGTCATGAGGTCAGTGCGTTGTGCATCGGCACTGTGATCCATATTATCTGGTTTTGTGTTCGTGGTGTGCAAATGCAAGTGCAAGTGCAACCCCTTCTTCACTCTCAAGGAACCAAACCAAACCAAACCCAATAAGTGAGTTTGGATATGGCGTTATAATATGTATATTTGAATATAAATAGATAGATAGAAAGAGAGATGGGGCTATCTGCGGGGAATGGAAGTTTCGAACGACACGTGGAGAGCTTTGGAAGAGGGAGTGAGCTCGTGGTGGTGACGATGGATAACGATTTTTGTCGACATCTTCGTGTGCTGCTTCCTAGGTTCTATCATGCCCTCCCCTCTTGTCTTACGTCAATTCAAACGCGATATGACTGTTGGAATTGACACAGTCACACCAAAAAAATTAATTTAATGTTTTTTAATAAAGGGAATGGTTATACTTACCACTTTTTTTCTTACTACTTGTTACTATCCAATCTTAACCGTTGATTTCTGCAAATCAAACGGTTATAATTTATTGGGTTATATTTATTTATTAATTATTAATTTTAATAAATTATAACCGTTAGATTGACGAAAATCAACGGTTAAGATTTGGTAGTAACAAGTAGTAAGAAAAAAAAAAGTAGTAACTATAACCTCTTCTTTAATAAATTAATACGAAATTTATGACAGTTTTGAAAATTATTACATATGTATTGCACAATATCACGTTCAATTTGAGCGTCGTCAATCACGCCCAAATTGGACGTCAAACAAGAGGCAATCACGTCTAATTTAGGCGTCACACCAATCACGCCTAATTAAAGCGTTATTAAAGAGGCACTCACGCCTAATTTAGGCGTCACTTATCAGGTGTTGACACGTGTCACATTTTTTTTTTTCAAAAAAAAAGTTAACAATTTAATCATAAAACTTCTGAAGGCTATAACTTTTGACTCGGGTATTCAAATCAGGTAATTATTTTTTTGATTCCACATAACTTTTCGAGATCTACGCAATGATATCTCATTTGACATATTTTATTTCTCACAAACACAATTTAAATTTACAAAAATAGTATTATAAAAGCGGTTAAACCCAGAAGCCTCTTAGTTCTGGGTTTGTGATTTAATATAAAAAATAAATGAAGATTTGATGTGTGATTTAAATTAAAAAAATAAAAAAATTTATTTTTATTATAAAAAAAATTTGGTTTGTGATTTAAATTAAAAATAACAATTATTAATAATAAGGAAAACAAAATAAATAATTTAAACTCAAAAATCAATTTGAAAAATCTGTATTAACAAAGGAAATAATTAAATAAAGGGAATGATATTGTAAAAATCAAGTTGTGTTACTACCATATTACTACTAATCAATCTCACCGTTGGATCGATTATGTTGATCCAACGGTTGTATTTATTTTCTTCTTTACATGGTCATGATTTTCCAAATTTAATACTTTATATTTATTTTCACCTTTGTATGGTTATGATTTCTCATATTTAATGCTTTCACTTTAAATATAGGGAATCATAACCATACAAAGATGGAAATAAATATAATCGTTGGATTGATTGGTAGTAACATGGTAGTAAGTTAGTAACACAACTTGGTTGTTACAATATCATTTCCCTTAAATAAATATTCTAAATCTCTAATGAAGAAAGATTTTATTTTTAAAAAATATTCATAAGTAGGGGTGAAAGTGGGCTGGGCTGGGCCAAGCTTTGCCCCGAAAAGCCCAAGCCTATGTCAAAAAATTTTAATTTGGCCTGGCCCAAACCTAGTACGAGTCTAACTGTTAGCCTAACTTGGCCCGTTTATAAAAAAACAAATGGCCTGGCTCAGCCCGTTAGCCTGTTAATTTTTTTTTTTTTTTGTAAATAATTTTTAGTAGAACCATGAATCAACTTTACACAATATTCAAATTATGTTGTTAAATCAAAAATCATAATTTCAACGTCCAAACAGAATCATGAATCACAACAAAACTCATACAATCTACATTTAAGTCACTTTCAAAAGCAAAATGCTCAAACTAAATAACATATATTTCATCAGATCCAACAAACAAATCCATACTAGGTAAACTAAATAACTACATGAATCCAACAAACACATCATAATGTTTGTAGTAAGTATAATATCTCCCAAAAACCATTTAATATATTCATATACACAATCTAATATGCTGAGATGTTGATTCTTCCTGCATAAGAAATAAAATCAAATTTCCATTAAAATATAATCAAATATAATTAAGTTATAAATAATTGTAATTGATTAAATTTATATCTGTAACCACTCAATTTTGTCCTCATATATAAAAATATATATATATATATAAATATAAAAAATAAAAATGTGAAATTTCTATTATCATTATTTTTGTTTTATAAAAGAAAGAAGAAAAATAGAGAATAAAAAATATTAATAAAAAAAACAGTAAGTAAAAAAGAGATATTGATAAAAAAGGAAAAAAGAAAAAGTAGTAGTTCATATTTTACAATTTATTAAAAATAATAATAATGATAATAAGATACCTTTCTTGATAAAAAGGAAACGTTGTTGGCGGTTTTTCAAACCCCATATACCCAGCATCCTTCATTATAACATCCCACGGTGCTATAGCTGTATTTAGCTTGGAGAAAAGGAAGTAGAGGAGGCTAGATAGCAGAGATAGGGCGGTGAAGAATGACCATAGAAGGGTTGGAGGGGGTGTCTAAAAAATATTATTATTCTAAAAGTTCCACCGCCTTCATCATGATATAAAAGAGAAGGAGAACGAAGAAAGGGGGAGAAAAAATGGCAAGTACCAATGACACCATAGCCTTTTCAGCCATGATATAGAAAAGGAGCACGAAGAGAGGGGGAGAGAAAGCATAAAAAATTTCTCTACAATCTTCAACCACTATCAACCCATACACCTTCAAACCCAAATTCAAAAAAAATAATACGGTAATAAGTGTGTGGGTGCCATTTTCTGAAACACCATCAAACCCAGCCAGATTATTAGTGCCTCTACCAGCCACTGGGTGCACCAAGCAGAGTACCGCCGCCTAGACTCCACCCACCGTCGTGCACAACTCCAATCCGCGAGTCACCCATAAAGGCACCTCTCAGTTTTGTGGAATAATCCCATCTAGCTATTGTGCACTATCTCAGGTTAGTGTGCAAATTTAACTTTTAGCTTATGTTGGTTTGACTATCGGTTGTAGGCAACCTACTGCACAAAGATATGAACTATTAATAAAGTAATATGAAATGCCATGATGATAGTAGAATTTTTATTAATAAAATAATGAATCTGAAATGTCATATTTAGTTCTTGTACCCTTGCATAGGATAATATAGATGCCTGGCCATGCGATGATGCCTCTATGACTAAGTCAAATGTTTTATCATTCCTTTTTGTATACACTCATACACTGTAAAACTCCTCATATATCGTTGTCTCCCACTAATCCATTGGTTTTAATTTTATTTTATTATTCAATATCGTTTGCAGACCATTTTGAGGGGTACATGGTTTTGATAGAGATTAAATGAAATATGGTACTGTTGTCATCTTGTTAGCATGTTAGGTGTATTGTTTGAATTCAATAAAATAATAATAAAAATGTAAAAAGCAAGTTATAAAGGAATTAGTAAACTCATGTGCTCAAGTAGCGACCATTGTGTTTATTATTATTTTATTTAGAAAAATCCAAATCATGCTTAAACATTGGGAGTAATGGCTTATTCTATTAAAGATTAACAGTAGGTTTAGTTCTCTCTTTAAAAAAAATCTGGATTTCTTCTATTTAATAACTTTTCACGATTGGGCTAATGTTTTAATTTCTTACTATTCTGTTAGCATATAATGATAAAGTAAATAACGACTCAAAGTCTAGGGAATTAGCTGAGTTGTGACAACTTGTTAATCCCATTATTAAATCATTTCGACTGTGACAGTCCGATGATTTTAAACCATTTAGAAATAATAAACAAACAAAAAAATAAAGTTTTATTTAAAACTATTTGATTTTGGGTTAATTAAAACATAAAGAATAAAAAATTAGTTCACCATCAATGAAAATGGGAGTCAGCTGAGCCGTGACGGCTTGTTAACCCCACACATTTTGTTTTGACTCATTTTTGCCGTGACGGCTTAGTGATTCATAATTTATTCAAATTTATCATAAAATTTACAATAACAAAAAATAATAATATGAATATTATTATTCTTCTAAAAAGGTATTAGCTGAGTTGAGACAATTTGTTAATCCTACAATTATCGTTTCAGATTATTTTAGCTGCGACAGTTTGATAGTCTGAAACCATCAAATTCAAAACTTTCAAATTAAAACTACTTTCAAAAAAAATAAAATCAATCAACACACAAATATTTTTTACAGAACGACGTAGCTTTGAGTTCCCTATTGTACCGAGGGATACGTCGGAGCGGGACTCTTCCCGTCAAGCACAAAAATACATTTTCAAAATTAGTTTTCTTTTCCAGCAATCGATTTTATTTAATTTTTTTGGGTGAAATAAATATTTAAAATCTTATCAATAATTTGCACAACTAATATAAGGTAACCGTTTTTTTTTAACGGACGGTGTAGGGTGTTAATACCTTCCCTACTCGTAATCGACTCCCGAACCCATTTCTACTGTCAAAGACCAATTGTCTTTAAAAAAAGGTTTTTTCAATGTTTTCCTAAATAAACCTTGGTGGCGACTCCATTGTTTTAACCATTAAATATCTTTCGCCATTACGTTGCGATACGGTTGCGACAATATCTTTTGTTTTTTCTTCAAGACATACTTATTCTGTTTTATTTTATTTGAAATAAATAGTACAATATAGGCCGGCCTGTAGGCTTATAGGCCAGGCCTTGTGAAAGTGGGCCTACGGCCTTTTTATTAAACGAGCTCTTTCAAAACCCAAGTCCGGCATGTTTTACGAAATATACTAAATCAGGTCTGGCCTGACGTAGGCCGAGCCATAGGCCCCTGTAGGCCGGCCCGACCCAATTTCACCCCTATTCATAAGTCATCATTAATTTCAGACCACGAATTAAATCACAAATCAAATATTTATTTATTTATTTTAATTTAAATCACAAATCAAATCTTTATTTATTTTTTTATATTAAATCACAAACCCAGAACTCAGAGGCTTTTGAGTTTAACCGCTCTTATAATATCATTCTTGCAAATTTAAATTATGTTTGTGAGAAATAAAATATATAAAATGAGATGTCATTGCGTAGATCTCGAAAAGTTATGTGCAATCAAAAAAAGAATTTTCTGATTTGGATACCCAAGTCAAAAGTTATGGCATTAAGAAGTTTTATGATTAAATTGTTAATTTTTTTTTTGAAAAAAAATGTGACACCGACACGTGTCAACACCTTACAAATGACACCTAAATTAGATGTGATCGCCTCTTTAATGACGTCCAATTTAGGCGTGATTGGTGACGCCCAAATTGCGCGTGATATTGTAATAAATGTGTAATTATTTCTAAAACTGCCATAAATTTATAATTAATTTATTAAAAAACATTAAATTAATTTTTTTCCCACAATCACACACACAAAATCGAAAAGAGAGAAAAGGAAAAAAATAGGAGACAACTATTAATTGTTTCATCCAACTTACACTACGTTAAGCATATCTGTATTATATCATAGCGAACAATTCTGAATGCAGATATATTAACTACCTAACAAAGACCATGCAAATTTTAAGAAATCAAATCATGTTCGGTTTGCTTAATTAACAACTGTGTATGATCAAAATTATATTACATCCACCATTTCATGATAAAGAAATACACAAAAGTAACTAAGTAAGTTTAATACAAGATCGATCTATGAGTAATAATGCGAGCTACCAGCATAACATTTTTTTATGATTATAATCACTATTGATTAAAATAAAATCAACAATTACAAAAAACATTAAATAAAAGCCATTAATTTAATTTTGATCAAACAATAATAAAAATAGTTGTAAAAGATTATAAGAAAATAATAATAATAAATATTACCTTCCTTTATAAATATAAGGGCAGAGTTTAAAATTTATTATGTGTAGATATAACTTAATAAATGTGAGCTAACTGCATAACATTTGTTTTTAGGGTTTATCATTTTTGTTTGTTGCATAATTTTATTTTTCTTATTACATTTCACATAAATACATAAAAGTGAATGAATTTCACTAATTTTTTTTTTTTATAATAGGATCCATTTACCTTATATGAGCGTGAGAGAAAAAAAGTTCATGCTAAAAATACTTTTTTGTTTTGTTTTTAACAACATGTAGAGATCCATATCTGCTATTTATGCTTCCTGTATCTTTCACTTAAATGGTATTTATTTTTAACTTAGATAAAATATAAAAGAATGTAAATTAAAATAAAAAGAGTATATAAGGTGAAAAAAAAAAAATATGCATAACTGGATTTAAGTAAATTTATTAAAATATAAATTAAAAAAATTAATATTATAAAAACGTATAATTAATTTCAATAACTGAATTTATAATAAAAATATGCTCGTTCAATAAGGAAAATTTATTAAAATTTAATTATTTTAAATTATAATTCTCCTTTTAAATTAAGGAAAATTATAATTATCTTTTTCCCAACAGGAAAAACAGAATCGCTTTTTGTTTCCCCTCCGTTAAAGGAAAGCATCGCCGGTGGCTTCAACTAAAATCTGCACACCGAAAAATCACAACGTTCTATTCTCCATAGTACCCTCCACTTTTCACTTAAATCACTCTCTTTACCACTGCACTTTTCCTTTAACTCAGGGTCCACATAGTCATTTCGCTACCAATTACCTCTACCCAGATATCTCTAGACGACACCGTTTCATCCACTCCCTCCCACCGTCGTGGCTTCACCTTCGCCAAATCCAGCTACATCGGCCACAGTCACAGATTCATTTCCTTTTTTGCCCCTCCCGGTGCTCCGAATTCCAATTCGCACCAACCGCAGCTCTATTTCGCTAAAAAACCGAATCCAGAAGCTTCAATTTTCGATCGTCGCGAAATGGATTCCTAAAACTTCTTCTTTTAGGGTTTTTTAGGATTGAAAGTTTTGATTCTTCTGGGAATGGCGGATCAAGGAGAAGACGAGGATTTAAAAATGGCGATTGGGATGAGCATGCAGGGCGCAGCGCCGGAGCCGAAGCGCAGCAAGCCTAGAGAAGCAGTTGCCGGGGTAGTTTCGGGATCGCCGGAGGATTCGCTGGAATCCAAGACCCGGCGGCGGGAGCTCATGGCGGCGGCTGCCGAGAAGCGTATGGTTGCGACCGCGAGGGTTTCGCCTTCGGCGCCGCCCGCAGTTAAAGGGGGAAGGAAGGGTGGTGAAGTTGGGAGGAAAGAGGAGGAGTTGCGTTTGAAAGGTGGGAACTTGAGTAAGGAGTTGTCTGTTGAAGAAGCTAATCAATTGTTTGTTATGTTGTTTGGGAGTGAAGTCTCAAAGGGCATTCTTGCACGGTGGTGCAACCAGGGAATAAGGTAGTTGCTGATGCTGATTATTGTTGTTGTTTTGTGTTGGTCTGTTTATTTTGAAAGAATATGTTAAGTCATTTTCATGCGGTTATTTTGGCTGAGGCATGCTTGATGTTTTAACATGGAGTTTTATTCAAAGGACTCAGGTTTATGATTTGAACTTAATAAGTGTCAACATATCTAATATGTCTATATTTATAATTTTGAATTATCTTTTAAATTATCTGAGGTATATGGATATGTTGCCTCGTGTAGGGTTCACCGAGAACTTGACTTTATAGTGACTCAACTCTCTAACATGTTCATGTGTTGAACCTCTGTCGAATGTTTTATTTTTTATGATGATGTAGTTGTAATGAATTCGTGAACCTTAAAATCCTCTGTTGTTGCTTTCTACCAGGAGTTGCAGTTTTTTTCTGGGTTTAAGGAAATGTTTTCTGTTTCCATTTTTTTGTTTTCACTAATAATTACAGAAATATCACCTTGTTTTCACTTTGTTTCCTGTTTTCAAATATTTGTTAAGGAAATTGTGCAACCTTTTGTGATTCACATTCCTGCTTGTGCTAATATTGCTGTTAATATTCTCCTGCTGTCTGTGTTCCTTTTTTGTATGTGATTGGAATCTTAGTTATTCTGGCTAGGACATAATGCGCATTCATTGTAAATTTATGCAAATGCTATTGTTTGTTTGTTCTGAATCAGGATGTGTGTATATTCCTTGTTTGTTTGTGATTGGGGAGCGAGCTCAGTCTGAATTGTTACTTATACAATCTTAAAAAGTCCCATGACGTAACTGCTATGCCCTTGCTAATATTATATAGCAAACGTGGTTATTCTGGCATTTGAAATTGCAACATATTCCAATAAATAAATAAAAGTATTGGTACCATTTAATTTCAAAATAATGCGTTCTCCTGGTACTGAAGCATATAGTGGTTTCATATGTTTTTATATATATATGTATATGCTTTAATATTTCTACAGTGAATGTAGATAAGTTATTTACATTCACTCCCAAAACGACGTCGTTTTGAGTTGAAAAATTAAAAAATGTAATGAAAAATACTATTATAACCCTAAAATAAATTATAATTACAAAAATACTTTGATTTCCGTCCCAAAACGACGGGCTTAATGTAGATAACTTATCGACATTGACTGCAAAAAAAACGAACCCATATATATATATATATAAGGATATGTTATTCTACCTACCATTTTTTCTGCCTACCTTTGCCTACCACCCTCAAACACCGTTAGATCAGAATCTCAAGAAGAGAGAGAAAGATAAATATTAGTTAAGATTCTGATCTAATGTTGTTTGAGGGTGGTAGGCAAAGGTAGGCAGAAAAAATGGTAGGTAGAATAACCTATCCCATATACATATATATATATATATATATATGTATATGGGATAGGTTATTGTGCCTACTCCCTTTTTGCCTACTTTTACCTACCCCTCTCAACATCGTTGGATTACAATCTCATCTAACGGTTCAGATTCAAAAGTTAAATAAAACCTTTTTACTCTTTTTTTCTCTCTCTCTAACTCCACTCTTCTTCCCCCCCTTTCTCTGTCTCCACCCTTATTCTCTCCTCCCTTGCTTGCGATGAAGAAGACGTACTTGCAAATATCTCTCCCACTGGAAACCAGATACGTTGCTAAGAAACAAAATCCATGGTAGAATTCATGCCTTAACATCCACAAATTAAAAAAAAAAAAAGAAACCAAAATATTAAAAAGAACTACGATGCAAGCAAGAACAAATAATACGACATCATCTTTTTCTTTGTTAAAAAAACCAGGAATGACAAATATTATTAAAGATTCGAAAGCTGCAAACACCAAAGTATTCGTGCATAAACTCAAAATTAAGTATCTAATATTATCATCCTCGAAGAAAAGAAGAAGAAAATACAAATTTCTACAGTACTCTGCTTTTGTTACCCTTAGAAGAAAATAAGCCATAATTTAGGGCGTTGAATAATTAGGGTTGTTTGTGTTGAAACAATGGTAAATAAAATCAGATCGAATCGTTTAACACTACGTTTGTTAGATCACATTTGGAATGAGAGAGGGATAGTCTATTTAATGGAATCAAAAAGCCCTTTCCCATCTCTATTGGTTTAGGTTTCAGCGAGGCCTAGATTCTGCACAAAGATGGGATCAATCATCAGTCATCGACAAGCAACACCGCCGTAAAAAGGCAACAAAATCAAAAATCCAAATATACAGAAACCACCCTAAGATGGGAAAAGGACAAAGTTATCAATTTCATTCTGAGACGGAACGTGCTACATGAACCCTAACATGCTCTGGCAAATTCTATCACTTTAATTTATATACTCCAATTAACTTGTTCTTTTCCAATTCAGCCCTTCTCAGAATGCAAGTGCATGGACAAAGGATGAAGAATATTTTCGTAATCGTAAAATGTAGACTTGCGCGTCTTCTTCATCGCACACAAGCGAGGAGAGAGAAAGGGTGGAGTTAGAGAGAGAGAAAGAGCAGAGTTAGAGAGAGAAAAAAAAGAGTAAAAGGGTTTTATTTATCTTTTGAATCTGAACCGTTGGGATTGTAATCCAACGATGTTGAGAGAAGTAGGTAAAGGTAGGCAAAATGGGAGTAGGCACAATAACCTATCCCTATATATATATATGGAGTAGGATATTCTTACACCGGTGTAAGAGTTAGAAGTCTTACATTCAATCTTGACCATTGATCCACTTGTATCCAATGGCTCACATTACCAAAAAAATTGAGCCCTTAGATATAAGTGAAATCAACAGACAAGATTGAGAGTGTAACTTACACTGGTGTTGTAACATCCCGAGCGTTGACGAGGGCGGGGAGTGATTGCCGGTGCAAAAAGGCATGGACAAGGAACGACTCCTGACAGGCTTCCAGCGGGAGGTTACATGAATGAATGAATCGAATCGACACTCGAAAGAGAGGGATTCCAAAGACTGTGCAGGTATGAGACTGCACAGTTTGGGATAGCTTATAAGAATTAATTTGTACTACCTTTACAAACAAGATGCATCTACTTTTTGGTAATCCGGATCCGAAGAACTCCATAGTTAAGCGTGCTTGACTTGGGGCAATTATGGGATGGGTGACCTCCTGGGAAGTTTTCTCGGGAAGTGTGCGAGTGAGGAAAAAGCACGCTGAAAAGTCTCGTGTTAGTATGTGGGGATAGTCGTTGATTCTTGAAGCGGTCAGGCGTTACAGGTGTAAAATGATCCTGACTCTCTCTCTCTCTATATATATATATATATATATATATGGGAAACATATTTCTCTGGCAACTTGAGATAAGTTTATCTCCGGCCACCCCAAACTACGTCATTTTATTTATTTATTTCTTTATATTATTTGATTCACCTTTGAATGGTTATGATTCTTTTTTTCTCTCTCTTCCTTTATCACCGTTGATTCATCTTTGTACCGTTTTGATTTAGAAGCCGGAGATAAAATTATCTCAAGCAACTTGAGAAATGATAAGCACTATATGTATCAGGATAATGCTGCTCATCAGTGATTGCTTGATGGAATTAGTTTATTAAATAGTTGACTGATGAAAGGCAGGTTCTCTCTTTACGTACACCTGTCGTTGCTGTACGTAAAGTGGTGGCTGCAGAAATGATTTTACATATATATATATATATATATATATATGAGGTAGGATCCTTTGACACCAGTGTCAAATTTTAAATTTGACACCTTATTTGAGAGCCATTAGATAAAAAAAAATCAATGGTGTCACATGTTTACAAATCAGAGCCATTGATTTTTTCTGATCTAATGGCTCTCAGATGAGGTGTCAAATTTGAAGCCTCTCTCTCTCTCTCTCTATATATATATATAGAGAGAGAGAGGTAGGATCCTTTGACACCGGTGTCAAATTTGAAGCCTCTCTCTCTCTCTCTCTATATATATATATAGAGAGAGAAGTAGGATCCCTTGACACCGGTGTCAAATTTGAAGTTTGACACCTCATCTGAGAACCGTTAGATCAAAAAAGATCAATGGTGTCACATGCTTACAAATCAGAGTCGTTGATCTTTTTTGATCTAATGGCTCTCAGAAGAGGTGTCAAACTTCAAATTTGACATCGGTGTCAAAGGATCCTGCCTCATATATATATATATATGGAGAGAGATTTTTTGACTCTAGAGTAAGACTTACAACTCTTACTCTCCATCTCAACCATTGATTTCCGTCCATCTAACTGTTATTATTTATTTGATTAATTGTTATAGATAACCGTTAGATGGACGGAAATCAACGGTTGAGATGAGGAGTAAGAGTTATAAGTTTTACTCTAGAGTCAAAAGATCCCTCCCCTATATATATATATATATATATATATATATATATATATATGACTTGACATTTAGAGTCTTGGTGATCATTCAAAAAATAAATATGGAAAAGAGTTAACTAAGTAATAGGAATGTAGTAAAAGTAGAACTGCAAAAGTAAGCATCTTTTAGAAGATGATTGTTTACGTTCTTATTACTTATTGTGTCTCTGAATTTTATGATTTGATATGTGATTTACAATTCACAATTAAAAAATTAGAATGGCGATTCACCATATGAACAACTATTTCATCACCTTGACAGAATTTTCTTCTCTCATTGTCATAATAAAAATATCTCTAACTGTGTAATTTTCGCTGCTCATCAGTGATTGCTTGATGGAATTAGTTTATTAAATAGTTGACTGATGAAAGGCAGGTTCTCCCTGCCTGTGTGTGTTTGCATAATAGTAAAGACTGAACAAAGTTGCTGATAAAAAGCAGGAAGAAAAATAATGAAAGACATTTTAAAATGCAGCATTTCTCTTTAATGTAATCGTTTTTTCATGGAGTAGAGTAGCAAAATTCCTTGTTATACGAGGTAATTATGTTCACTTGATGCTATAGAACTTCTTAATTATATTGCAAAGTCTTGTACGTACTTTCATTGCTTAGTATTATATATTTGTTATTTGGAGACTGTTTTGAGTTTTTGTGGAGGTCTGTTGAATATTATTATTGGCATAAGCTTGTCCTATATTAGATGAATAACTTTTCTTTATTTAGCAACTTTTGCTTCTGTGCATCTTATCCAGTTTGACCTTTCTGCTGTGAAACTAATGCTATGCTACACGTTTTCCATTTTGAAGCATGATTTATGAATGGATTAATTTCATTCGCTGAAAAACCATACTTATGAAGAAAGTCATAAATATGTGTCTTTAACTCTTCATCTAAATGTAAAGGTGTTTTGACTTTTGAATTATTTGTTTCTTATACTTCTAAATTCAAATAAGATTAAGTTCTTGCTTTTTGTTGCTAATACTATGAAAACTTCCTTATAGGTTTAGCTCTGATACTGTAACATCAATGGGCCTAGTGCAGCATGAAGGCGGCCCCTGTGGAGTTTTGGCAGCTATCCAAGTAATGGCTCCATTTCCAATCTTGCTTAGGAACTTGTGACATGCTGTCCGTTTTTCAAATCCGTTCAAAAAAGTCCCTATTTCAAACAATGCAAAATTTGGTTCTTATATTTTCGCTCCAATTAGGGACCTTCTGGAGAGAAAGCCCAGCTAACAGTGACCATAAAAGTCCTTAAACTGTTGGGCCTGTTTTCAACTTTTTTGAACTATAAGGACTAAATTGAATTTTGAGTGAAACTAAAGGCACTAAATGAGTACTTTAACCTATAAATATTAGCAACTGGCAGTGCAGTAAATGTATTTCGTGTCTTCTTTTTATGTTTTCCCATGCATATGCTATAAGTAAAACGAATTTAATGATGTCTTTTTATGCTCATTCTTTGTTTTCAACTTTTTTTGCTATTGTAGTGTTGAATTTGTTGACTCAGTGAATAAAATATTATAGTTTTGTAACCTGTGTGTTCGTGGGTGGGCAAGTAGTGAGACATGTCCATTTGTTATTTTTATTTCCATTTCATTTAATTCTTCTACTGAAACACAATATAAGTTCCGGAAGCATGTTTTTTTGTTCTATGTTGAATTGTTGATTTCTGCTTGTGTTTTCCTTTAACTTTTCAGGCATTTGTGCTCAAATACATTATTTTCTTCAGTGATGAGGTTAAAGATGCATCACACATGCCACAGAATCGGGGTTTGGGTGCGTTGTTTAAAAGTCAATCTGTTCCATCATCTAATTTTTCTTCACTCACTGAAGGTGTTAAAGTAAGGTGATTAACTTATTCCTGATCAGTCATTTGTGCTTAGCTAGGTAAAATTCATTATAATAAAATTATAGAGTCGCATTTCTTGTTTTTTGTACTTCATCCTATTAATTTCTTTGATCTCCAACACGTTTTTCTCGTGTATCATCAACAAGAATATTGATTTGATTCAATTCGGTAACCTTTTTCTTTATGTGACATAATTTAGTCTTCCTTTAATTTTGTTTTGCTTTTATATTTTTTAATCTGTATTGTGTTCTTTGTTAATTAATTCTGTTTCATTTACAGTAGACAGTACAGTACTAGTTATTCATTTGACAACATTGAGTCAGGACTTAATCTATTCATCAAAATATTGTTCTTGCCACACATTGGTTAGAGAAAAAGTCTTTGCCAATGCAGCAGTCTGGAATCATGTTAATTATGTATCCCTAATAATATTGGATGGAATGGGATGAAATAGATTCCATCAGGTTCCATTCCTTTCCATCCTATTTTAAACAATCCAAATAAAACCACTCCCCGTTAAACCCGACTAGCGAGTGTGGAGTGGAGGAAATCCTTGTACGCAGCCTTACCCTTGCATAATTGCAAAGAGGCTGTTTCCTGGATTCGAACCCATGACTTTTCAGTCATGAAGGAACAATTTTACCACTGCTCCGGTTCGCCCCCTTCAATTTTAAACAATCCAAATAATGGCAACTAATTCCATTCAATTTCATTTCCCTCCATTCCATCCCTTTCCATAATCCAAACATAGCCTAAAGATATTTGACCATGAAGATCGCTAATGTGATCATTTTGTCCCAACATATATGGATGTTGATTCTATTGTAGAAGGTTTTCTTTTCATTGTGCTCTTTCATGGTAGAATGCATTTTGTTAGCGTCCTTGAAGATCATTATTGCTGACTATGTTAGGAAAATTATTATTTGGGAATTCTTGGCAGAAATATTTCCAATTTAGGAACAATTAACCCAAAAAGTGGTTTATAAAGTTTCAAAAGAGTGGTTAATGGGTTAACCATATATTGACTTTATCAATCACTTATTTAATTATTCCTAAACTAGAAATGTTTTTCCCTCAGAATTCCTAAACTGTAAATCTTCCTTTACTTTATCTATGAAGCATTGAAATGGAATGGTTAACAATTGGTATAATGATGATGGGCCTCTCAAATCATATGGTAAGGTCTACACACGCAAGGCCCAAAAAGGAAGAGCTGAAGACAAAAAGGATTCAGTTAGAGGAGGGGAAAGTGGCAGGCTATCAATGGAGAGGGTGAAATTGGAGAGAGAGACTGTGAAGGCAGAGGGGATATTAAGCAGTTAGGGAGTATGGATGTGGGTGTGAAGAATATTGGAGAGTAGTGAGGTAGTGAGAGAGTGACTGCAAGGTGTAGTCCTCTGAGAGTTCTTCTTCAGTTGGGTATTCATGGAGAGGAGTGAGTCAGTATAGTGGAGTCTTTCAATCCCTGTCAATTTACGTTTACTGTATTGAGTTGTATCACTGATGAAGTGTATGACCATTATCAATAAAATCCTTTTCTGAATTGTGATTGTTGCTTGATTTTCGTATTACTGTAATACATTTTCTTGGGAAATTCTTGGTGCCAACAAATGACCTGTGTAGCAAGCATAACATGCATATTAACTTTTGGTGTGCATCCAAATAAATTTTCTTTCCCTTCTATTTCATCCATTTACCATGGTTATTGAGCAGTGGTGGCGTACACAGTCCTAGCTAAGTTATGTGAGTTTTATTTGCCTGTTTTTATTTATTTATTTTTAAATGTTGAATTTAGTATAAACATGAGATATTGGGTTTCTCATGGGTTAATAAAAGCTTAACAGCTACTTCTCATTTCTTTTTTATTGAATGGTGAAATTTCACGTTTTGTGGTTGTGGAGTTCATTTGGTTATTAGTAATTTCACATGTCTATGAACTTTGTTCCTGTCCAATGTCCTTCTATGTCCTTCACAAGTCTTTAATGTTGGCTGGTGTATTCTTTCATGGTTGTTCACATGCTATGGTCATGATATATTTCTTTTATATGATTTCTTGGCAGAGCACTTGTAAGAAGTATGGGCGAAATTTTATTTTCATGTGGAAGTAATAGAAGGGCTGTTATTGCAACTTTGAGCATTCCAGGGAATGACATTCAGCTTTTTGAAGGAATTTCAGAGGATGAGGTACCTGGTTATTGTACTGATATTGGTTATTTGTGCAGGATCTTGTTGGCAATAGATTGAATTGAATTTCCTATCTTGTTATTGTGGTCTACTACTGCGATTCTGCTTTGATATTCTTATCTGCCAAGCCATGTCTTGTCCAATTAACAGGCTTTTGCAAGATCACTTAAAGGTCTTTCGATTGAATCAGCCTTGGATCTGCAGAAAGTTCTTAGAGTTGAAACATACACATCACCAGCAACTGCATTGCAGAGGCTTGAAGCAATTATTCCCTTATTCCAAAGTCGTTTGGGGGCATTGCTTTTCCTAATCTCTGGTTTACTTTCTCGGGGACTGGTATGTTTGCCTACTTCATATTGCATTTTCCAGTCTCTGAGTTCGCTCTGTCTTTAAAGTAAGAGATGTTAGGCCTTTTGTTTCCTCTATTTTCTTTTGCTTAATATATGTTAGGCATTTTACCTACGAAGTGAACTACTTGTGACTGAATATGCAATGTCTTTCTGCATGAATTTTAGAATTTCACCTGATGACTTGAATAACTAGATTATTAGGTTTTATTTTGTGCTTTTAATTGCTCTAGGAGTATTTCTGTAATTGCCAAGAGTAAGTATATATCTATTTCAAGAATGGGTGACCCGGACAACTCAAAAAACAGTGGCAGCGTGATTTAGTTCTCTCCTGCTTTTCTGGTTGTCTAGGTCATTTGGATCATCAAGTGCAATGTATTTGTGCTGTTGTGGCTTGAATTGGCTTAAGTATTTTTGCAGGGTACCTTGATGTCATTCCCCACCCATGCCCCTCACCCCATTTCATGCTCCGTAGTTTTTCGGGACCTAGGATATGGTCCTGAGCTCCTGGAGCTACCTTGATAGGAAACGATTTCTATCCAGATAAGAGAGACAATTTTATTGATGAGGACAATGGAAAAGATAAAAAAAACAAGAGCAGAATGCTCTGCAACTATGGGGGGAACCCCCAAGCTCAAGTTATAAGCTTAAGAAACAGAAAACTGATCCCACGTGAACTACTCCCTCCTTACAGCAGGTCCACCTTCTCTCTTGTCTTACTAACTCCCATACACCAGGCCTCCCAAATAGCTAATTCATACATTCCTCAATCCTCACTCTCTAACCAGCTCTAGGCCTACGAGAATATACTTGTAGGATCTTGGATCTGGGCTCAACAACTTGAGGAACATTTGGGTTCTCAATCCCATCATACCTGCACCCAAGGTGGTCCGAAAGTGTTGGGTGCTCAATGATTGATTTGTGCCAAAGGTCTTTCTTTCTCCTTTCAGGTTTGCTTAAATATAATCCAAAGACGTTCATGTTTGATTCTCTGGTTGGTTTGTTAAATTTTCCAAAGATGCAGTTTTATTTTGACCAGAAATGAGCTATTTCCAGGGTGTGGACAATAGTTATGACAGTACTTTATGGTTTGATAAGCTTGAGGGAAAATTCAGAGTTAGGGTTTTTCTGGCAAATAAAATTTTTAACAATGTCTGGTCTCTAGTCAAGAAACTCTTTTGGAAAAGCTCGCCAGGCCAAAAGGCCTATTCTATAAGGATCCTGTTGAAATCATGGGGATTGGATGGAAAAGAGAAAAGAAAGTATATATTTTACTAATTGGACGCTGAATGATTGTGATTTTGAGATGTTAAAACACTAGCTTAATACTTCTATTTATTCTAAAACAATATGGAGATTGAAAATTCTACCTTATAAACAGAAAAGAAATAGTGTTCCATATTTTGGAATCTCTGTAGCCGAAGGCACCATGGACATAGGACATGGTCATGATGGATGGTATTGCTTTGATACCATGTTAAAATTATCGGTATTGGATGGAAAATAAAAAAGAGGGAATATATTTTATTTTACTTATAGGACTCTAAATCATTGTGATGTTGCGATAAAAAATCACTGATATTATCAGCCTAGTTAAACTAATATTGTAGGTCACTTACAATTGTAATACAATTAGCACATGCTTTGCCCAATAACATTCCTAACATATAATAAGACTCCTAAAACAATGATAATCTTAATATTGTAACAGATTCATCTATAGTTTTTAAGGATTTAGATCTTCAGGATACCAAAAATTCAAGATCCAACATAACTACCAAACTTTGATTCAAAATAGCACAAAACCTGTGTCCAATTACAGCCTCTTACTAGTAACTGGGATACCAAAATATCCGGGAATTTGGAAATGAAAAAGAAACTGGATGACAATGTTTTTTTCTCTGAAGTTTACCTTAGCTTGTGTGCTTGATGATTGGCATCAAGCTAGATCCAAAATTTGTATGCCCATACGTAATCTTCTCTAAATTTTGAGCTGATGTTGCAAGTTTTTGTAGTTCAAAGCTGTGTAGAGCAATGGAGCAATTGTTACCGGTATCTATGCCTTTAAACTTTTGATTTCTATTTCTAAGATATTTTTATAAAATTTAGGCCTGTCACTTTCTATGCTCCTTAAATGTTGGGGAATACAATTGTAAATTAGACTTTTTTTAATTCCAAAGGGTAAATGTGAATTTGCTTTGGTTGTTATTATGCTTTAAAAAAAGTTCTCAAAGTTAATATACGCAATATTTTGCTTTCCTCTAGGACTTGGTTCAAAGTGACAGGGATGATCCCAGCCAGCCACTGGTTACTGCTCCTTTTGGGCATGCCTCCCAGGTATGTACTCAGATATAATTGGAAAATGCTGCTATCCTTTTAACTGCTGCTCGCTTTAAATTATATTCTAGAATATGAGATTGACTTTCTACGGATCTTGTGGTGCAGGAGATTGTAAACCTACTGCTCTGTGGGCAGGCTGTTCCTAATGTGTTTGACGGAAGGATGGATTTAGGTGGAGGAATGTTTCTGAAAGGTATATCACGAGATGTGGAAGTTGGATTTCTCACCTTGCTAGAATCTCTGAATTTCTGCAAGGTTGGTCAGTTTCTGAAATCCCCAAAGTGGCCTATATGGGTTGTTGGAAGTGAATCCCATTACACAGTACTGTTTGCTCTGGACCCCAGCGTTCAAAATGAGAATGAACTGGAAGGAAGGGAAACACAGATTCGCAAAGCTTTTGATGCACGTGATCAGAGCGGAGGCGGTGGTTTCATTAGTGTGGAAGGGTTCCATCAAGTCCTCAGAGAAACAAATATCAAACTTCCACCAGAGAAGCTAGAGCACCTTTGCTGTGCAGGGTTCATTGTATGGAGTGAATTCTGGCAAGTAATTTTGGATCTAGACAAAAGCTTGGGAGGTTTGAAGGATTCATCAGGATTGATGGGTAAGAAGGTTTTCGATCTTTACCATTTTAATGGGATTGCTAAATCAGATCTAAATGGCACTCAAGTAAATTCTGAGGGTGAAACTCCACCGCAAAGACCCCGGCTCACAAAATTGAGAGTTTCAGTTCCCCCAAGGTGGACGCCTGAGGAATTTATGGCTGATGTAAAAGTTTCCTCTGCTGCTAGTACAAGTGAGTCTGCTGGGAAGGACACTGAAGTATCTAAACCAGAGCCTCCTCAGCATGCACCTTTGGTGGACTGCATAAGAACACGCTGGGCCCGTGCTGTCTGCTGCTGGTCAGGGGATCCTCCAAGTATAGTCTGAGAGACTTTATTTGGAGTCATTGGTTATGCTTTGTGACTTTAACAGGGACAACATAATTGGTTCAGCAATGCCAAGAGAAAAGGAGATTAAGTTGTCATGTTTTAATTTGACATAGTACCTCGAGGCACATGAATTTTCTCCAATATGTGCATATCCGTTATATAATGTGGATTAATGTATTTTCAACATTCTTTTCGATTTTGTCATGTCATTCGGAACGTACAAAGAAGAGTGATGTGATATTTATTGTCATGTCTCCTTGTAAAATCCATTTAAATGTATTGTTATCAATTAGGAAGAGTTATAGTTCTTGGAGGGGTTACTAATAAACGTGAAATCTGTTCTTTTTTTCAGAAATTGTTGTAATTATCGTGCTTGGCTTCTGAATATGTGAAAATGAATATCCCTCTCTCTCTATCTCTCTCTCCCCTTATGGTGATGGCATCTTTATTTTATGTGCGTAAACATCGTAAGCACGGTGTGCAGGAGTTTCTGTAACCTATTTTTCAGGGTTTAGGATTTGAAGTATATGTTTACTGAAAGTCATTCTAATATGTAATATCATGGAAGTAACGGATGGTGCAGTTATGCTTTGCTGCCAGTGTTCCACTCATTTATTATATCATCGTACAATGAATGATTAACTAAACAAGCAGAACAGCACCATGCAAGGGGTTGATCGTTCTTGTGAGAAATATGAATTCCACAAACATATTGCTCGAGACTTGAATCATTACATGCCCAAATTAGCTAGGATATATGATCTTCAAATCTTTTGGATATTCAGAGTCTAGATCTGGATGGTAGAGTATGAATCCCTTATTATTTTTTAGATTAGTGTCTCGCAGTGTGAAAAACAATTGTCATTTAAGTATTGCTGGCCTCTGTTTTTTATAACATGCAACTCATGGAACATAATACTGAGTTTACCGTGAAATATATACAACCGTAATGAACAATGTGCTTAATACATAATTAATACGTAACATTAGGCAAACTTACCCAAAAACATTAATTAAAAAAATCATACTTACAAATGATGATTTTATTTTATTTTTTTGTAAATGATGATTTTATTTTTTTGGGTCTTATGAAATGACATCAATATGACTAACTTGTTATTTCGAGGATGAAATTAACGTTAGGCAAATTATATATAATAAGCATAAGGATAAACATAAAAGGGAAATAGTTGTCTTATGTCACATAAGATAATTGTCTTATGTTGCACACTCATGAAATCTTGTGCTCATATTTTTTTTTTTTTTTTTTTAATAATTGTGGATCTCACAGCTTTGTTTCACCTACCTAAGATGTATCTTATGTAACATAAGATTAATAACTCCCATCATAAAAACTGAAAATGTAGCGATTACATATCTAAGTTAATCATATTTTGTTTTGTAATATAGGCAACCAAACTGTAGTATCTGATAACTTCAAAATGATGTTACAGTCAGAACTCAGAAGTGAATTTTGTTAGGGTTAGGGTTTGCTTCCATGAACTCCAATGTGGTTGTCATCTCCTCAATCCGTTGTTCTTCTTCATCTCAATGATGCGGAGGAGCATCCGTCATTATCTGAAGGCCACGGTATCTCCAGAAGCACAATGTCTTCACCGAACATTCTCTCTCTGGTCGATGAAGAAGGAGCCAGAGCTGGAATCGGCTCTCTCTCGCAACCGCCGGTGGGTGGTTAACAACCAGATCAAGAACATCATCCTACGGTACCCTAACGAAGAGATCCCGATCCAAGCCCTACAGAAGAAGTTCAAGACCCTCGATCTCCAAGGCAAAGCCCTCAACTGGGTCTCCAAGTACCCTTGCTGCTTCGAGGTTCACGAAGGTCTTTGCCGCCTCACCAAGCGCATGATGAACCTCGTTCACGAGGAACAATCCCTCAAGGACTCGCAGGAACCCGTCTTCGTTCGTCGATTGGCGAAGCTCTTGATGCTTTCCCTCAACAAGAGGCTCAACGTCCTCAAAATCAACGAATTGAAGCGCAATTTCGGGTTCCCTGATGATTATTTGATAAGAATTGTGCCAAAGTATCCCGATTTGTTCCGAATTGTGAATGAGAGTGGAAGGAGAAGTTCCATGGAGGTTGAGTTGGTGCATTGGGACCCTGATTTTGCAGTTTCTTCTGTTGAAGCTTCTGCACGGAAGCTCGGTACCAGGCCTTGCTTTTCGTGTTTTATGCCTTCCAGTTGGGTGAAATCGTGGGAGAGGTTTCGCGAATTCGATTCGATTCCTTATGTTTCGCCTTACTTGGATCCGAGAGGCTTGATGGAGGGATCGAAGGAGATGGAGAAGAGGAATGTGGGTTTGGTGCATGAGTTGTTGTCATTGACTCTTTGGAAGAAGGCCTCAATTGTGAAGTTGGGTCATTTTAGGAGGGAGTTTGTTTTGCCTGATAGGTTCAATGTCTTGTTGCTCAAGCATCCTGGTATATTCTATGTTTCCAATAAGTATCAGATTTACACGGTTCTTCTTAGAGAGGCATATGTTGGGTCCCAACTCGTGGATAAAGATCCTTTGGTGGTTGTGAAGGAGAAATTTGGGGAGCTGATGCAGGAGGGACTTCATGAGTACAATCAAAGGCGACGCCTCGTCAACCTGGACAAGATGAGAAAGAAAGGTGTTCCTTTGACTAGAGTAGATGAAATAAAGGGTAGAAGAAGAAGCCGTGAAATTTCAGATGCTGATGATGATGGAGATAATAAGCTGGGAGGGTTGCTTGACCCTGAAGAAAGAAAACGGTTTTATAAAGTTCTTTTTGACGATGATGCTTCATGAAATTTTGCCTAGGTGTATATATTGTGTATTTGATTTACATAATTTACGTTTCAACTCTACCCTCCCCCTTTCCAAAAGATGATTGCATAACACATTCCTCAAAAATGAACTAGGCTTGTCTGATGAAAGAGTTAGTAAGGCAGAATCAACATCTTCAACATCACCTTTAACCCAATTAGTAAGGCGGAATAATCTTGAATTTTTCATTCTCTGTAGATTGTGATGCTCAAAGCCTTCAATGGCCTGCACTCGTATTTATTAATTTGTTCTTTGTTGGAGGTTTAGAAATGTTAGGAGCAGATTAGTTGGGACTTGGTAGCAATTCAAGGTATCTGAGTTTTTCTGTGTTGCTATATTTCTTTTTTATGTTTTAGGCCAGGATATATTTATCAGGAGTATGTCACTTGGCTCTTTATCTAAGCTAATGTACCTATAAAAACAGGATAACAATTACCGATTATGATTAATGTCCCCAGTGACGAACTTAATGTAAAGATCCTAGTCTTGACCTGAATTATTTCCTGTATTAATTTCACATTATAAGAATCGCACACTGCTAGTGCCAATTTGTTAATCTTTCTTTCCCCTTTAAGTTGATTTTCTTGGTCCTCCCATGTCTTGCGTCAGTTTTGTAGCCTATGTGAAACTTGTTTGACATAATTAGCGTGTAATATCTTAAAACTCAGCCGTCTATAAAAAAAACAGTGGGGGCATTGAGGGGATTGCTCTCTGTCGAAACAAGGAAGTTCCAATTTCGGTATACACATAGAATGCAATGTGCTTATTCACGTTGTTATTGTTGTTAGAAATAATATTGTATTTTATTATTATTTTAGAAAGTTATTTGGGCTTGGCCTAATAGGTCATTTAACCTCTTTAAATAGATGACTCTTGTATAGTTCTATATACAATTGAATACAATACATTCATACATTTTAATTTGATATTAGAGCTCTTTGTTCTGAGAACTTTCACTTTCGCTAAAACTCTAAGTCCAGTGCTTAGGTGTTCTCTCTTTCCTCTACGCTATGCATTCATCTGACTTGTTTCTGCAACTGTTCACTTCATTGAAGTTACTATTTGCGCAGCATTGTTCATCGCGTCTGTACGATCAGTGGGTGCGTTGCTACTTGCTACTAAGCAATACCTACACACAATAAATTCTTATACGATCAGACATGTATTCTATATGGGTGGGGGTGGGGGTGAGGAAAACAGAAGCACCCGCGGAATAGTAGTGACCATGTCATTTAGGCATTGCACTGCTTCGAAGGAGAGTTCTCCTCATATTTCAAATCCCGAAGCATAATTTAAATTGAAGTAACAAAGCGAAAAATTAGGGATGTTCATCAACTGATCCATACCGATTCAAACTGTGGAAATCAAACCGAAAAATCGATAACCGAATAAACCGAAAAATCAAAAATTGAAAAAAAAATCGTAAATTTTAATTGGATTGGATCGGTTGATGAAAACCGATCCAATCCAAACCGATCCAATATATTAATTTCCATCTACCTACTTGGTCTTTTCCCACTCATAGCCCAAAAATTTCTAAACCCAAGACTCATTAACTCATCATCAACTAAACCCAAGAAAAAATTTAGTCACGTCTCATTAAGAAAATTTCATCTGTGTAGAGCTTCATATCTCATTGACAAAAAAAATTATAGTATTGTTTACTGATATTTTTGTATTTAAGATTTTTTTTTTTTACAAAACCAATATATACAAAAGATATTATTTGCACAATAATCATGAAACTAATTTTAAGATATTCAAAAAATCAAAAACCGATCCAATCCAAACCGAAAAAAATTGGATTGAATCGGATCGGATTTGAAAAAAAATACAAACCGAATGGATGATTATTACATGATCAAACCGAAGAAATTGAATCGGATGAGTTTTGCTTCCAAAACCGATCCAATCCAAACCGCGAACACCCCTACGAAAAATCATACACGAACAAACTCAAGAACTCAGAGGAAAGGTTTTCATGATGTGTGCATCACATAATAGTATTTGATAAAAGAGTAAAATGATAAAATGAGCAAATTAGCTTAATTTCAAATAGTGTTAAAGATGGATTTGGATGGGGAAAAATCACAGCAGTAATTGATAAGAAAAATGCATCGGGATCTAAGTGATAAAAGAATAAATCACATGAGGTTTATGAATTTTTCCCTTGTTTTTTTTTTGGAAAGATACAAGCAAGGATATATAAATTGAGCTTTACTTTTCTTCAGCACTTGATGTCCAGCAAATAAATTCGGGGAATCATAATCATACAAAGGTTAGTGAAAACATTAAATGTGAAAAATCATAATCAATCAACAATGTAAGATCGTTATAGGATGTTCAGCAGTCGGAGAAGTAATTTTACCTATATAAATTGAATCATCATTTTTGCAGTAGTGGCAGAAAATTAATATTGTCACTGAGATGAAAAATTGGACCTACTAAGTTTATTTTTTAAAAAAAAAAGAAAAAAGTAATATAAAAATCGATGTGAGAGGAATTGCAAATATTATTTCTGTCGCATGGAGAAATAATATTTCCATATAAATTTTCTATTTCTCCCACGCCATTCGACCTAAGTTGCCACAAAGGGTAATGTAGTAATGAAAACTTCGACCCAAAAACTACATAAGAAAATCATACAAGACAAGACAGTGATGATGGATGGTATTCTGTCCTAATGAACTGTAGATCTATCCCATAAAGATATACGTTTAGAGATATTTATAAGAGAGATATTTTATAGACGTAGAGTCAATGTATCAATCATTGCGCACAAACAATAGGCGTATAGCCAAGAAGTGAGTGTAGACACAAGAAGTGAGTGTAGACACAGTGTTAACCAATGTTATTAAACTCGGACCAGTGATGGACCCGGTCGGGAAACCGGGTTAGCGGGTCACTGGTTCAACCATATGAACCAGATATATATAAATTTATATTTTATATTCAATTATATAATAAATATGTTAAATAGTACAAGTGAACTAAGAACCAAATAAATATTTTATACTCAATTACATAACAAGGGTTCGATTCCCACTAAATGCTATTTTGAAATAATTCTATGAAATGATAATATATATATATATATATATATATATATATATATATATTAAATGGTGCATAATAACCAACAAAGAAACTCAGCCCAGCGATAAGTTGTTATTGGACATTCTCACGAGACTCGAGTTCGAATCTCGGCACCAAACACTGATGTTAACAGTAATAGCAAATAGGTCAAAAGTATATACACAGGTGAGCTTTAGATATCCCTTGATTGATATGATAATTGCCTTATTTGCTGGGGATAAAGATCTTATTCTATGATCTCCTTAGATTATGTTGTTGTAATATCATTGAGATAAATTTTGATTTCTTATTGGATATGTGATTGAGATATGGATTTAGTTCATAACAAATGAGTTTTTGTATTTAAAAAATAAAAAAAAGATAACAAACACACAAAAACACTATACAACCCTAGCAAAAACTCTAGTTTGTGTTATAAAAAATAAAAAAAAACTCTAGTTTGTATTATTTATTATGAGTGGGGAGTGTTAGCACTTCTTTTTAGCTAAATGCTATTTTTATGCTAAAGATAAAAAAAACATTAAAGTTAAAGTTATTTTGATAATTATATAAAGAGTTCGATTTTTCTACAGTTACTGCAGATAATTTATTTGTAGGACGCTCAATACGACATTGTTTTGGGACGGAAATCATAATGTTTTTGTAATTTTAATTTATTTTAAAGTTATAATAGTCTTTATATTTATAATTTTTTAAGATTTCAATCCCAAAACGACGTCGTTTGAGGAATAAAAGATTTTTTTCGGTATTACAATTTTTTTTATAATAAACGACGTCTTTATATTTATAATAGTCTTTATATTTATAATAGTGTTTTAGTATTACAATTTTTTTTATAATAAAAGATTTTATAAAAATTTATTTGACTTAATTTTTATTTATAAGGAGAAGACAGGTAAAAAAACAAAAACCATGGTTTTTAAACCAACCCTAACACTCCCAACTAATGAAAAATAATACAAAGCAATTTTTTTTTTTCCTGTCTTCATCTTTCCGTTATATACAATCCACATTCAGCCCAAATTTTTTCTCTGTTCCCAACTTTCCATTACTTCACCGCCGCTCTTACTTCCATTCTGTTCTCGGTATTCTCTCTCTTCACTGTTTTCGCAATCTGCGTTTTTTAATTTACTTATTTATATCTTTGACTCGTAGCTAGGGATTCTCGCTGTAGTGATCAGATTCATCTGTGGTGCATCGGAATCGAATCTTGCTGCTCTTTTTTTTGTTTTGTTTTTGTTTTTGTTTCTTTTATCCGTAAAACTTGTGTGAATCGATCTAATTCTCGGTGCTTCGATGCAAGGTTCCTGTTGATTTTTGCATTTTTGTGATTTGAAGAGGGTGCTCTGTTTGTACGAACCGACTTTAATTCTTGGAAGAGAAAACCCTAATTTGAAATGGGTAGGAAGAAGCCGACAGCACGGGACGAAGAGAACCCATCGCAGCAGGGCGGTGGGAAATCGAAGAAGAAGGGGGCCGTAATCGACGACGACGAGTACTCTATCGGAACCGAGCTTTCGGAGGAGCCGCCACCACTGGCGCCGGAAGAGAAGGGGAAGAAGAAAGGTAAAAAGGGTAATGCTAAATCTGCTGAAAATGATGATAATGTTGTTGATGATGATGAAGATGTGCCAGAAGCTGACTTTGCTGGGAAGAAGAAGGGGAAATCAAAAAAGGGTGGTGGGAGTAATATATTCGCTGGTTCCGGCTTTGGTTTGCTTGGTGATGATGAGGATGGTGATGATGATGATGATGAAGTAGCCAGTGAGCGAGATGGTGAGGAGGAGGATGAACCTGTGGATAGTTTTTCGGGTAAGAAGAAGCCCTCCAAGGGTTCGAAGAAAGCCAGTGGTAGTTTGTTGAATGCACCCGATATTGATGAGAATGATGATGTTGATGAACCCGATATTTCTTTTCACGGGAAGAAAAAGTCTTCGAAAAGAAGCAAGAAGGGTGGTGCTTTATTTTCAGGTGCTAGTTCTGGTGAGATTGATGATGGAGAGGAGACCAAGAATGAAAAGGAAGATGAAGATGATGAAGACATGGGATCCAGCACTTTCTCAGGTAAGAAAAAGAAGTCATCGAAGTCTTCAAAAAAGGCTATTAATACACCTAGTACAACTTTGGCTGATGAGGATGATGTTTCGGTAACTGAGTCTGCTAGAGGTGGTGATGACAAGAATGAGGATGATGATTCTTTATTTGCATTTTCTGGTAAAAAGAAGTCTTCTAAAAAGAAAAGCAGTAGTAATACTGCCAAAGTGAGTGATGAAATTGGGCTTGGAAATGAAAGTGTAGAAGTTGTTGAGCCTGAGCAACCTAGTGTTGGTATTAGTAATACTGTTGCTGACAAAGTCAATGTAAATAAGAGTGAAGAGGTCACTGAAACTTCCAAAAATAAGAAAAAGAATAAGAAGAAGAGTGGAAGAACTGCTCAAGAGGAGGAAGATTTAGACAAGATTCTTGCAGAGCTTGGTGAGGCACCTCCTATGGCAAAACCTGCTGCTCCTCCACTGCAGGATGATAAAGTTCAGCCTACTCCTGAAGTAGGTTCTGCTGCTGATGCTTCAGGAGAAAAGGAGGGGGAAGAGGAGAGTGTAGAGTCAGCTGCTGCAAAGAAGAAGAAAAAGAAAAAGGAAAAGGAAAAGGAGAAGAAGGCGGCGGCGGCTGCAGCAGCCACCGGAAGTGTACCAGAAAATGAAACAGAAGAAATTAAAACTGAGACAATTGAATCAAAGAAGAATGAGTCGAAGACTAAAGCAGCTGACAAGAAAGTGCCAAAGCATGTTAGGGAGATGCAGGAGGCACTGGCTCGAAGAAAAGAGGCTGAAGAAAGGAAGAAAAAAGAAGAGGAGGAGAGATTAAGGAAGGAAGAAGAGGAACGGCGTAGGCAAGAGGAACTTGAGAGACAGGCTGAAGAGGCTAGACGCAGAAAGAAGGAAAGAGAAAAGGAGAAACTCCAGAAAAAGAAGCAAGAAGGTAAACTGTTAACTGGTAAGCAAAAAGAAGAAGCTCGTCGTTTGGAGGCAATGAGGAGGCAGATTCTCAATAGCACAGGCGGCGTGACTCTTCCTGGGGATTCCAATGCTCCAGCCAAAAAGCCCATATATCAGACAAAGAAGCCAAAACCAACCCATCGTAATCAGAATGGTGCTGCTGCTGTTCAGACAACTGAAAGTGTAGAAGCAAAGGAGGCTACCACTGATGTGGTTCCAGAGGAACCAGAAAAGGTTGAAGAAGTGGAGTCAGTGCAGGTGGAGGACAAAGTTGAACCTCCGGAAGTAGTTGAAGAGGATGGAGTGGAAGAAGATGATGTAGAGGATGAATGGGATGCAAAAAGCTGGGATGATGTTAATCTGAATGCCAAAGGTGCATTTGCAGATGAAGAGGCTGACTCAGAGCCTGAACCAATTGTCAGAAAGGAGATTAAAAATGCTGTAGCTAGTCACAATGCTGGTGAGATTTTCATTTTATCGATTCTTTTGTCACTCATTATCCTACTTATACTGGAAATCTTTTTGATGATTGAAAATAACAAACACGGTAGCTTGGTGCTCTATTGGTCCATATTGTTGCTGAATGCTAAAAGTTCAATTGCTTCATGGTGAACTTGCAATAATATATATTCACTTATTTTGGTATATAGAAATAGAAACTGATGATGCTTTGGATTTTAGATCAAGAATTTAGATTTGGAATCTTTTTTCTGCTAGCAAATGATCAGATTTCTTGGTTATATTAATAGTGTCACCTGCTGCCACAAACTAGTAAGTTACTATCCACAAGAATTGAGGTCAAACCTGGCACTCTGTCAGTGTGATGCTTTTTATTTTCTGGTCTGTAGTTTTATTTTCCTTCTTTGCTCTAGATAAAAAAATGTTTTTGTCCTTCAGCAAGCAATAGATCTCCCTGTAGCATGTGTATGAACAAACTTCTGTGTGTGTGTTTGTGATCAAGACCCGGTGGTGCGATTGACTTTTGTAGCCAACCCCCACCTAATGGGATAAGGATGGTGGTTGTTGTTGTTGCTTGTGTCCAAGTGCCTGAGGGGTTGAATGTTAGGAATTTGGCATATGCTTTTGTTCCCTAGTGAAATTTAATCTTTTGTTTGTTAACTACTTTCTTGCAAATTTTAAAAAGAATTATTGGTTTTCCTCCTACACAACAGGTGCTACTAATAAAACTGTTTCTAAGCCTGTGGCTGAAGATATTGAAGATAGATCACAGTCTAATGTAGACAAAAATAGAAAGCATAATCCAGACTCGAAAAAGGGACTGCCAAAGTCTTCTGTGCCTTCTAAGCCAAATGATGAGAACCTCCGCTCCCCAATCTGCTGTATCATGGGGCACGTGGACACCGGAAAAACCAAGCTGCTGGATTGTATTCGGGGTACTAATGTTCAGGAGGGTGAGGCTGGTGGTATCACACAACAGATTGGTGCAACATACTTTCCTGCTGAGAACATTCGTGATAGAACAAAGGAACTTAAAGCTGATGCAAAGCTGAAAGTTCCTGGTCTACTGGTTATTGATACCCCTGGGCACGAATCATTTACTAACTTAAGGTCTCGGGGTTCAGGTCTATGTGATATCGCAATTTTGGTTGTTGACATTATGCATGGCTTAGAGCCACAAACAATAGAATCACTCAATCTATTAAAAATGAGGAATACAGAATTCATTGTTGCCTTGAATAAGGTGAGTATTTATGTTTTGCACTTTTATGAGGTGTTGCTTCCATTGCTTTTTATAGGTAATGCTCTTACACTCTTCTTGTAACATTGCAGGTTGACAGGCTTTATGGGTGGAAAACATGCCGCAACTCTCCAATTGTTAAAGCAATGAAGCAGCAGTCAAAGGATGTGCAGAATGAGTTTAATATGAGGCTCACTCAGGTAGTAAAAAAGACGTTTCTTTTTTATTTGTCAGTTATGCAAGACATTTCTTGTTATGGTTTGCCACCCTAATTTTCTTCTGTTTCATTGCTAGATTATTACTCAATTCAAGGAACAAGGGCTAAATACTGAGTTGTATTATAAAAATAAAGAAATGGGAGAAACGTTCAGCATTGTGCCTACGAGTGCAATAAGGTAACTGTGGTTGCCTTGCAGCCATAATACTGCTACGTCCCCCCTCCTGTGCGAAACAAAAAAAAAATTGGATTGTTAATTGATACAATGGCTGGCTTTGGAGCCCATTAATTAGGCATTCACCATTTCTTTTATGTGGTGAAAGTTTCCATGAGATCAAGTTATTCCTTGGTATGATGAATGATAATGTCTCCTTTGTCATCAAGAACAAGCCTAAACGGATGGGTCATGCTTTTGAGACCCAAGGGATATTTAATTAAATATTGAATTGTATTTACATATAACTTTTAATAGTTCTGTCGTTAATATAGATAATATTATACAATATCTCTTCATTTTAAAGGTGCCCAAATGTTAAGTCAACATTTTTTGTTGGTTTCAGAAGAGTTTCGTTCCATTTGCTTTCAGCATTTTCTTCATTATTACAAAGCATCTTTTACTGTTTCAAACATTTTGTTGGGATGTTTCAAAATGGGTTCAACCTTTATGAGCTCTCCCTGAAATTATGCAAAAAATGTTGATTTGGTGGGAACATAGGGAGAAGACGGGTGAGTGTATGAAAAGTGGGGGGCACATCTCCATTTATTTTGGGTGCTAGTATGCCTGGAAGATTGTTAAATCTTTGCCTTAGGACGAAAACCATCTCTTTTATTGTTGCATAAGACTGTTGTATAATCTGCTTAATGCTCCTCATATGGGTGTTGTTGTATTGATATTGAGTCTTTCATGTTGTAGTGGTGAAGGAATCCCAGATATGTTATTACTATTGGTTCAGTGGACCCAAAAAACAATGGTTGAGAAACTTACATACAGTGAAGAAGTGCAGGTTAGTTTTATTGCCACATAATATTAAAACTGGTTTAGTGCTTTACAAGCGTTTAACTTTTGGGACCTAATTGTTATTTGATTGTGGCTACCAGTGTACTGTTTTGGAGGTCAAAGTTATTGAAGGCCATGGAACTACTATTGATGTTGTTTTAGTTAATGGTGTTCTTCATGAAGGAGATCAAATAGTTGTCTGTGGAATGCAGGCAAGTATCTTGCACTGCATCATTTCTGACTAGCCCTCTACTTCTGACTGATGAAATTTCTATTACAGGGGCCAATTGTTACCACAATTCGAGCTTTATTGACACCTCATCCAATGAAAGAGCTCCGTGTTAAGGTATGGTTTTCAGTTGTTACTTGATAGGAAAATTAGAACTTTGCTACATAACTTTCTAGTATGCACATGAACAAGATTCTTTTTTGGTGAGTTGAAAATCCCCCCCTTCCCCCTTTATTGTTGATTTCATACACAAATGAGTGCCTGTGATCCCTTCAGTGTTGGAAGCTAAGGAAAGGATTGTGAGATTCTGACCATTATGCTTAACATGAAAAAGATTGACTGGTGATTCTTAACATAAATTTTATCAGTAATGACTCAAATCAAACCCTTGGAAAGATATGCATTCCCTATTAGAGGGCTCTAACCCTGCAACGTAAGCCTGTGGCCAAGTTTTATCAGTACACGTCTCTTGTTGCTCAGTTTGTGGCCAAGGTTGCCAACCTTGAGAGTTAAGGTTAATTCAGCTAGTAAGCTTGACTAGTAAACTCTTCCCGTAAGAGTTTTCACTCTTCAAAAATATTATTTAAAAGAAATATCCCCGTACCCCAAACATAATCTCATATCCATAATTAATGTTTAAATTTCAAATCCATAACAAAGTAAACAAAAGTAATAAAGTGAAAACTTTTATATTATACTTAGTCAGCACTTACAGTATTTTGTAGGTTAACAAAAATCAACTACAACTGCATTCTGAGGTCAAATCCATGTGTAAATCTAGTTGTAGGTTAACAAAAATAAACTACAACTGCATTCTGCGTAAGGGTGTTCGTGGTCTGGATTGGATCGGTTTTGAAGGAAAAATATCTGATCCAATTCCTACGGTTTGATCATTTAATCATCCATTCGGTTTGTATTTTTTTTTCAAATCCGACCCAATCCAATTTTATTAGATTTGGATTGAATTGGTTTTCGGTTTTCGAAAAGCCTAAAATTTCAGCCATACAAGTAGGGGTGAAAGTGGGCTGGGCTGGGCCAAACTTTGCCCCGAAAAGCCCAAGCCTACGTCAAAAAATTTCAATTTGGCCTGGCTTAAGCCTAGTATGAGTATAACTGTTAGCCTGGCTTGGCCCATTAGCCTGTTAATTTTTAACTTCCAAGCAGAACTGTGAATCAACTTTACAAAGTACTCAAATTCTGTGGATACACCAAAAATCATAATTTCAACGTCCAAACAGAATCATGAATCATAACAAAACTCATACAATATGCATTTAAGTCATTTTTAAAAGCAAAATGCTCAAACTAAATAACATATATTTCATCAGATCCAACAAACAAATCCATACTATGTAAATTAAAATAACTACATGAATCCAACAAACACATCATGATGCTTGTAGTAAGTATAACCTCTCCCAAAAATCTTTTAATATATTCATATACACAATCTAACATGTTGAGATGTTGGTTCCTCCTATATAAGAAATAAAGTAAGATTTCTATTAAAATATAATCGAATATAATTAAGTTATAAATAATTGTAATTGATTAAATTTATATCTTTTGTTTTTTCTTCAATACTTACTCTATTTTATTTTATTTAAAATAAATAGTACAATATAAGCCGGCCTGTAGGCTTATAGGCCCGGCCTTTTAAAAGTGGGCCTACGGCCTTTTTATTAAACAAGCTTTTTTAAGGCCCAAGCCCGACCTATTATACAAAATATACTAGGTCAGGTCTGGCCTGATGTAGGCCGAGCATTAGGCCCCTGTAGGCCGGCCCGGCCCAGTTTCACCCCTACATACAAGTCACTAGCTATGTTAAAATAAAGCCATACAAAGTTATAAATCACCGGAAAATTCAAGTCTTCAAACTAAAACAAGTTTTAAAATTCATGAAGACTTAAAATAGAATAATAGACAATAAAAAACTAAAACAAGGTAGTTTGCTATCAATAACATCCAAGATTCCATTCCATATCTACAAAACAAGTAGCGGAATTTCAAAAATAATAAATACATAATATATTGGATCGATTTTCTCCAACCAAATCGAAAACCGATCCAATCCAATTAAAATATGCATTTTTTTTCGGGTTTTTGGTTAATTCGGTTTTTCAGTTCGGTCACTGCGGTTTGAATTGGTTTGGATTGGTTGATGAATACCCCTAATTCTGCGGTCAAATCCATCTGTAAATCTAGGCTTGCAAGTAGAATCGAGTGTTTAGCTCGTAAACTAGTACAAGTTTGACAACAAGAGAGTTTACATGTGATTTAACTTGCTTTTTGTGCCCTTGGATCTTTAACTCTGTTTGAAAACCATGCTTATGGTTGTAGCCTATGTACAACTCTTCCGGTGTGTGAGTACGTGCAGATGTGCTTCTGGCTATGAAAGAGCATGTTATTTTTAGAAATGTGTTTAGAGCTTTGAAATCAACTTTGTTGTTGGTGAATGAAATGATTACCCATATACTCGTATTAATTACTAAATGGATCTATTTGAAGGGCTTATTGGGCTGCAAGTTCTTAAAATTCTGTAACTTGCGTCTCTTTGTTAAAATAATTTTGAGACTTCCATAAGCTAGAACTTGGAAGTGTTCTGGCAAGTATATTTGTTTATACTTCATATTGTTATGCTAATATGAATCAACAGTTGGGAGAGGTCATAAAAAATTGGGAGACACCCACTTGGTGGAGAGGGTTCTTGGATTATTTGTTTCTTATACCAGACAAATTTTATTTTATTGGATTGAATAAATGAACTTCTCATCCATGTATATCAAACATCAACAGTTTGTTTGCTGTAATACATTCTTAATCAATAAATTTCATCCTGGCAGAGGGAGTGTTTTATTCAGTATGTCTTATAACTAAGTGATGGTGGTCTAATTTCAGGGAACTTATATCCATCACAAACAAATCAAAGCTGCAATGGGTATAAAGATTACTGCCCAGGTACTTCTCGGTGATATTGATCTGACTTCTTTTTAATCAAGCTTTTATCCAATAATGTCTTTCTTAATTCTTATGTCTATGTGTAGAGATTTGGTTTTATTGTGGCTTTTTTTTTTTTTTTTTTTTTTTTTCAGGGGCTTGAACATGCTATAGCTGGCACTGGTTTATATGTGGTGAACCCTGATGATGATTTGGAAGATGTTAAAGAAGCAACAATGGAAGATATGCGGTCAGTCATGAGCAGGATTGACAGGAGCGGAGAGGGTGTTTGTGTACAGGCATCTACCCTTGGCTCCTTGGAGGCATTACTGGAATTTTTGAAAACTCCTGAAGTGAATATTCCTGTTAGTGGTATAAGCATAGGCCCTGTACATAAAAAGGATGTAATGAAGGCCAGTGTAATGCTTGAAAAGACACGAGAGTATGCTACTATATTGGCATTTGATGTCAAAGTCACTCCTGAGGCTAGAGAACTTGCAGATGAATTGGGTGTGAAAATTTTCATCGCTGATATCATTTATCATCTGTTTGATCAATTTAAGGCTTATATTGACAACATTAAGGAGGAGAAAAAGAGAGAAGCTGCTGATGAGGCAGTCTTCCCATGTGTTCTGAAAATCTTACCGAATTGCATTTTCAACAAGAAGGATCCAATTGTTTTGGGAGTTGATATACTTGAAGGCATTGCAAAGGTATTATTTTTTAATTTAATACGGCTGCAATGTATATGATGAATAGCAGTTTTCTAGACATAAGGTGCTTTTGCCTGGAGTAAATTCAACAGTTGTATTTTTGTTTATGATCCATATTTGACAAAGGGATTAGCAATCATATTTCTCTGTCCCTTGGATAACTTTAGGCTGCAGTTGTTCTACTAGTTAGAAAATTGGGAGGTGGAAATGTTGGAATGAAAACATTTTACACTTGCTTGGTACAACAGAAATGTTGGAAGATTGAAAGTGGAGTGCAACTTACTTACATTCCACCCCTCAAATTGTGGTTCTTAGTATGAAAGTGAGCTTAAAGTGAATTTTTATCCGTCTAACCAACAATTAGTGAAAATAAACCTTTGCATTCTGCTGTCCTGCTCCATTCTCACATTTATCCTCATTTTCCACCTTCTCAAACAATAATAGCCTTAGTCTGTTGATCACATTTGGAAGACTTTAGACACTAGTTTGAGCTTGGTTTTGTTTCCAAATTAATTAATTGATTTCAATATGGAGTCTTTAAGTTGGGGGAAGATCTTCCACTCTTAGAATTGTCTGTCTTTAGTCATGGCACATTTGAAAAAATGGATGAGTTGTATATAGACTTGTATAAAATTAAGTGTAGAAGTGAAATATTGTGCTTGACTCTCATCGTCAAGCTACATAATTTATCAGCCGAGTCTTTTATATCCATTCCCTATGGGAAAATGCCAGAGCTTGAATTTCTTGTTGCCAAAATGGCTCCTACCACTAGATTTCATCCAATAATCACCCTTAAATAATAATAATAATAATAATAATAATAATTTATAATTATTATTATTATTATCATCATTATCATTATTATTATTATTATTATTGTCATTATCATTATTGTTATTATTATTATTATTATTGTCATTATCATTATTTTTATTTTTATTATTATTGTTATCATTATCGTTATTGTTATGATTATTAATTTTTTGTGTTTATTTAATATATGCTTGCTCAGTTCAGATGATTCTCCCATTATGTGTTTTTACATTTTGTGCATCATTAATTTTCAGATTGGTCTTAGCGAAGCCCAGTTTCTGACCATTTAAGATCCAACTTATTTTTTTGGGCTATGGTGTTAACGAGAGTCATGTCACGTTATGAAGTCTGTTGTGTGCAATGTGCAAAAATTAATTGTCGTGTTTTTCTTAAATTTGCATCTGATATTGTCTACTTGACAGGTTGGGACTCCTATTTGTATTCCTTCCAGAGAGTTCATTGATATTGGTCGCATTGCTTCGATTGAGAACAACCATAAACCTGTTGATTCTGCGAAGAAGGGGCAGAAAGTAGCCATTAAGGTATGTGCTTGAACTGAAATTAGATTCTTTATAACAAGCATCTCTGAATTCACCAAGTTTGCCCAATGAAAAAATGGAATTTGAATTATAGACTTAAAACCTCCCTTGTTCTGGAGAAGAAGGAAAAGCTTATATCTGTGTTTTAGAATGATGTTGAAAAAGAAAAAAAAGTGAAGAGTGGATCATTTTTATATTTGAGGAAATGGTTTTATTACAATGATAGAAACTGTCATGGTACATTTACGTAATTTACATGTGGTCAATTTTTTAGACTTAGTTATTGAGAAAGAGAAACTAAAGTGAAGAGGTGAAGTGGATCATTTTTATATTTGTTGAGTACTCTTAGTTTCAGTCTTACTGTTGCGTTTCAATTTGGTTTACAGATTGTTGGCAGCAACTCCGAGGAGCAACAAAAAATGTATGGGAGGCATTTTGAGATTGATGATGAACTTGTAAGCCATGTTTCACGGAGATCTATTGATATACTCAAAACTAATTATCGGGTAAGTTATTAATAATAAGCATCAGGAGCAACGTTTATTTAAATATTTAAGGATCTTGTTGAACTGTCTCTTAAATTTACTCTATTGATTGATATAGGATGATCTTAATATGGAGGAATGGAGGTTGGTTGTGAAATTGAAGAATCTTTTCAAGATACAATGAGGAGATTTGATGTGTAGGCACTCGAGTATTCATTTCAGAAAAAAAAGGTTTCAGTGAAATGTTTGTTCTATGCAAAACTTCGAAGGTTTGTGCGGGGATGCGGTTGGATCCAACATGGTGACCAATAAGTTGATGAAATGAGTCACAGATAGAAGGCGTTGTATGTCATGGAGAGGCAAAGTAGCTTGCACAAGAAACTCATTCTGTGTCAGCTGGGAAGCTCCAGGCTAGAAGGTTGAGAAAAGGGAAATTGGCAAGGTGCAAATTTTGTGAGTTACTACTAATATACATATCTGGTATAACATGGAGGCAAATAAGGGTTCTAAATTGCATTTTTTTTTCATGAGGGAAAGCAAAATTTCACGGGAGTAATTCTTGATGTGACAAAAAATTGTTCACTTTTGGTTTCCGTGGTACTTGTGTACAAATCTTTTCCATTTTGTAGCTTAGAGGCACGTTACTTTTCGCGAGTTGTTTATCTGTTTGGTTTGTTTCCTTCCAATCATTTGGTTACGGAAACCAGCATGAGTAATGCATGGCAAGGGAGCATGAAATATATTTGTATTTGAATGTTTTGGTATATTCTGCTCTCAGAGATCCGAAACTTTTATCTTCTATCTGGCTATATATAATTTAGTTTTTTGAGATTAACTTTTATCTGACCAGCTCTTTGGACTTTGGTGTGCATTTTCTAGGAACTCCACCGCTGATGCGTGGAAGGTTACTACTATATGACTTAAGTAAGTGTTTACCTAGTGTAGTGACCATTGGTCCCTCTTTGTAAGAAAAAAAATGTAGGACACTTTCTATAATCAAATGATGACACTCCCAATCGAGGACTTGAACAAAACCAGGACAGTGTGTTGAAGCAACCATGTTGGGTTCTGTTATTGAGTTGCTTAAATGGCAAAGGAGAATGAAATGCTTCGAGCGTCTTATATTAATAACAGAATTGAGGGTTGAGAAAGGAATTATTGGTTACGTTTACATACCAAGCTGAGTATCGTTGTATCCGTTATATTGATCTGGATATAGCTGCGAAGTCGATAAGAACTCTTTTTGCCTAAAACAAAGAGTTCATAGAGCAATGGAAGTGTGGTAAATAAAATAATTGATAGCTAGAAATTAATTTAACAAAATATTATTTAAAATGTTTGTATCAAACATGAAATATAACATTTGCATTTGTTATTATTTTTAATTAAATTATTTTAAATACTTCTAAAAAAATTATTGCTTTTGAATTGATAGTTTTGAACCACTTATAATTCACAAAACTCATAGATCGCTATTTTAAATTATATGTAAGGAACCACTAAGTTTCATCAATAACATCAACATCACCCTTATCCATAGTTAGGGATGGCAAAGTGGGCAGCTCGTCCCATCTTGTCATTAACTCGTCAAAAAATGAGTCAGCCCGTCTCGCTTTTAAAAATGGGCTGAAAAACTCAGTCCGCTCCGTTCTGTTTGGCGTGTTGGACGGGTTAGCCCGCTAGACCGAGCCTATTTTACACTGAGCCGCCTTGGTCCGCCATCAACCCGTCAAAAATGAGCCTGCCCCGCCCCGCTTTTTAAATGGGTTGAAAAACTCAGCCCGCCCCACCCCGTTTAGTGGGTGGGGCGGGTTAGCCGCCGAGCTGAGCCTGTTTTGCCATCTCTATCCATAGTTAGCTGGATCAATGACAAATGAGCTCAAATGAAAAATATGAAAAGATTGAAGAAAAAAAGGATTAAAAAAAAAATTAAAAAAGAGAAATAAACAAATAACCGTATGAATTAAAAAAATTAGCAATGAACAATTAAAATAATGTGAAAATAAAGATAAATAAGAGAAAAAAAGTAAAGAAAAAAGAGGTAAATAAATAAAGAAGAGAGGAAAAAAAAAGGAAGAGATAAAGAAAGAAATAAAGGTAGATATATGGAAAGATGACTGAAAAGAGACCAGAACTTAGGGAAAAAAAATGGGTTTAACTTCCACAGTACTAATAGCTTTCTTCCAATATGTTTTAAGATAAATCATCTACCAATCTATATTTCATTTTATTAAGTTTTGTTTTACTATTCTTCCCTATGTAAGTTTTGACCTCTTCCTCTCTTTGTGTCAAGCTTTTAGTAACAAATTTGTATTCTTTCAAAAAATTGAAAATGCAAATAAAAAGCAAACCTGTGATTAAGACTACAGTAGTAATGCGATTTAGGGCCGAGTGGAAATAGGGTACCTATTTTATGTGTAGTGTCCAATTAATTAAAAGTAAAAGCAAAAGCAAAGAGCATTTGCTTGGTTAAAAAGATTCAAATAATATGCAATTACTGATATTCTGATTGATTTTTCTTTTCTATAGCAAACCCCAAATAAATTTTATCTTTCGTTGTAGTACAATGTTCTCAATTCATTAAAATTACAGTTCATAAATTCAAGAATTACATGTTTTCCTTTGAAGGAAAGCTCGTTCATATTTTGACAGCAGTATATCTCCACCAACTTTATCAACGAAAAACTCCAAGTTTTATCATATATATACAAAGGAAAATATTTTCTTATGTTGAAGGAGATAACTTTTCTCTCCTACACAAATAAAAAGGTGGGTCTCTTGAATTTTTTTTTCTTTTATATTTTTTAACAAACAATGGGATCCACATATTTATTTCTATGACATGAGATAACTTGTCTCTTTTAACATGAGATTAATAACACCTATATACAAATTACACGTACATAAAATTGTTTTGATAGACCTTACTACCTCTAGTGCATATATATTACCAAGCCAACTTTCTTCAATTCAAGTCTCATCTAATCATTATTGTAAAAAGCAAAAATGAGGGGAATCCATAGAAGTAATTAGATAAAGCACATACAGTTCCCTTAATTAATATGATATCCTATTAGCAAAACTCACTTCATAAATGGAACTAAAGCCCGCTTGACCCAATCAACTTGGTTAGACCAAAAGTTATGGCCATAGCTAGCCAACCCCCAAACAAGACCCTCACACAAGACCTCAAAGTTGGAGCCTTACCAAGCACTGCTCCCAACCAACCAAAGACTACCAAAGCAAAGGTCACTGCTCCCAAAATCACTCCTATCCTCACCTTATAGTCCCTTATGAAAGAGGCTCCAAGAAGTGGAACCATTGCACCAACTGAAAATGCTAAAGCTGAAGCTGTTGCTGCTTGTAAAGGGTTTGGTAAACCCTCTTTCTCTTTATTTTCTTCCTCTTCTCCACTTGATGAGCCATTGCCCCTTTCATTGTCTCTTTTCAACTGAGCAACTTCTATGTCCAACTGTGAGTACACAGACACAAACTCCCCTATGGCCATGCTACAAGCACCTGCCACCAACCCTGCAAACCCTGCTAAGATCATGGCCTTGATGTCTTGCTTCACTGCTCCTACACCCATCATTAGAGATGCTGTAGAGACTAACCCATCATTGGCTCCTAAGACAGCAGCACGTAGCCATTGGGATCTTTTTGAGTAATCAAAGTCCTTGGTTTCAATATCTAGAGTTGCTTGTGGCTCAAGGTCATTGTTTGGATGGAACAATTTGGTTTGGTTGAGGGATGAATGATTGGATGCCATTAGAAAGGGTGAGACACTTTAGGAAGAGATAATTAATGAAGGATGATGAATCAGATGGTAAGGTGAAAGTGTGAAGGACACACGCTATCAAATAAGGGTATTTATTGATGAAAATTGCCTATGTTGGAGACAAAGGTGGAGCAAACCCACTAAATAAAAAAAGAATTCTATATTCACCAAATGTATACGGAAATATGCATGATAGGATTATAAAGTAAAGCAATTTTGCCCCATTTATTAAAGAATGTATGAAAAAGAAAGGAATGGCTGAGGTAGTGTGGGCTCAAACGGTGACATAGATAATAGGATGTCGGTCAAATAATGTAACTTTTTTTTTCCCCCAGGTCAAGAATGAAATGTGCTTTGAATGCGCAATCAAGATGTGTGTGTTTTTCCAAATTATTGAGACTTTAGCCTTATTAATTTAGAAGACAGAGTCAGTGAACATGATGAAAAATGGGCAAAAGAAGTTATTATTAATTAGTTGGTTGGCTTATTATACATGGTATGTACATTCTACACTTATCCCACAATAATTTCTGTTTTAACTTGTGGTTTATAAATTTTATTAGTGGAAATAGTTAACAAACAAAAACATTATAAAGCAGTTATGCTTTTGGTGTCTAGCATGCCGTGATGAGAGGGAGACATGTAAATGTGATGTTATTCCTCATAAATAAATGCATCTCAAAAGTTGGAAAAGAAACCACATGTACTTTTTGGGAAAATTATTTGTCATTTTAAAGGATACAAGTTTATATATCCTTCCATCCCTTTATAGCTATGTATTTCGAGAGATATATAGTTATAATATTAAAATTACTTTTTTTTCTCTCTTTAGAAACTTGTCTACTAACGTGAAAAGAGAGAGATTGAATACATAGTTATAAGGACTGAAAGGATATAAGCTTATATAATTTAAAAGGATACACACTGAACCCATACTTTTTACTAGGAGATGCTGAGACAAGTTCCAACCTCCAAATGTTTATGAACATCTTAATTAACCACAGTATATTCAGCAGACAATAGTAATCAAAGGCAGAAAGATATTCATGAAAATGTAATATCACTGTTTTGTTCACCAAAAAGAAGAGCACCTCTTTCACAAAGTTCCAAAATCATATTTATGTGAGAGCCTGCTGTCCAGATAAAAAGCATCTCCAACAAAAAATAGCACTTTAGATCATTTAATCCCAGAAGCAATAGAATCAATGATATGGAGAACGATCTAAAACAAAGAAAAAGCAATGAATGAATAATAGAGATCATCAATGATCATCTGTTTTATCCATAAAGAAGTGATCAAAATGGGATATGCACATAAAAGGAAGTTATACCTGACCAGAAGCCCATGACTATGACATGACTCAGACAAGGACAAAACGTAGTGATAACCAATACGAAATGGCTTTCTTTACTTGCTAAAACAAGAGGGAAAAGCATATTATATTGAGGCATCTTTGTTCCTTCAGTTATAAAACAGGGTCTAGTAGCACAAATAGTTCCATTTTGCATTGGGAAACTGATGAAAATCGTATGTGTATATCAATTCTTACTCTAAATAGTTACTATGTAGTGGTGATGATCATTTTCTGTGTTTTTGTTGCAAGGATATGTGTGTCGTTGACCTATGAAGTACCGATACTCCGATTTTTTTTTCAACACGCGTATCGAAAACGTATTGTATCGTATCGATAAATTAACAGTCGTATCGAGAACATATTGGGAACTTATCGAAAATGCCATGTCGGAGTCGGTGCTTCAGTCGTTGACAATTCTAAATCATGAACTTGGGGTAACATTTATGTTAACGAAAATGATACTTTCATAATAGTGTAATTAGTGGCGTAGCCAAATTATACTTAGGTATGGCCTGGGCCCTAGTAACATTTCAAATTTTTTTTTATTATATATAATTATATAAGTAATTATAATTGGGCCCTAGCTAAAATTGTAACAGTGTTAACAGACGAAGATTTGGAGCTGCTTTGCGTGTGTGACCAGATAACATATTGTTTTCTTCTTCTTCTTTCACCTTTTTCCAATTAGGGTTTTCTTTTAACCTTTTTTTTTCTTATTCTATTTCACCATCCGGAACCCAGCCATTCTGCGACAATGTACGATGTTTCGTTCCTTTCTCAAAATTTTACGGATACATGTTCTTAGAATATGCATTGGTAATTATATTGTCCACTGAAAAAAAAATTGATTTATATTTTTGAACCTTGTAAAAGAGAAATTCTCTTTTACCAAAAAAAGAGAGAGAGAAATTCTTTGTCTTTGCTGACCATAATTGTTTATTGGGTGTTTCAAACATGAGTGAAATTCATGCCCTTTTTTTTATTTACCACTTTTTTTGTGTGTGGTTGTATTGATTGATTTTATTTCTTTTGAAAAATGGAGTGTTGTTTTACGTTTACTTTTTTTAAAAAAATTATTTTAATGCAGAGCTATAGTTGCTATTGGTAATGAAATTGAATTGTTTCTTGGTGTTATTTGTATTTGATTTCACAACAGGAATGCGAATTTTGGCAATTAATTAGTGGAAACTGTTAAAGAGAAAAATCAATGAAGATATATGTATATATATAGAGTATGAAAATTTCTTGTACATACCCATTAACAAATTCTTTTTTTCTTGTATTTTAAATTTTTTTAATTAAATATCTAAATAGTGATTAAATGATTTATGTGGATCCAATGTCTTTAAATGATTTTAGATATTTGTCACTGATTTTTCCATGTTTCTTTTTAATTGTGAAGTTTGCTCTGTCCCTCTACGTTGATGTTCTTCACAGGTCACAACTAGGGGTGTAGATGGATCAGGTTAGGCCAGACTTTGACTTTGATAGCCTAAGCCTATGTAAAATATTTAGAGTCTATACTGTCTATTAGCCTATTAAAGGTTTGATTTATTGGTCTGGCCTGGCCTATTATAAAAAACTAAAAAAAAAACTAACACGGCTTGTAAGGCCTACCAAGTTGCAAACTAAGGGGGGTGTATTGAATTAGAATTTCAGAGGATTTTAATGGATTATTTTTGGACAAAAAAAGTAATTGGTATTCAATTAGGGTTTTAAAGGATTGAAAAAAAGTAATGTGGTATTCGATTAGGATTTTAAAAGATTATTTTAGAGTCCGTCCAAATCCGTTGGTATTCAATCAGGATTTTAAATAAAGGAAATACAATCTTAAGGTACTAAAAAATATGACGATTTTAATGAATTTTCTATTGGTGTGAATTTCGTGAAAAATATAAATAGGATGTCTCTCTCACAATCTCACCATAGCATTTTCTCAAAGCCAATGTATGCTCTTTTTTGACTCTCATATATTTTCTTTTTTAATCTCCTCTTATTTATCATTAGGTTTATATACCACCGACTCCAATTAGGTTGAGTTAAAGGTGCTGTGTATATTGATGTTGATATATTTTTTCAGGTTTGGGTATTCCTCCTTCATGATTAATGGTTGGGTTTGTCGTATGTATTTATCATGTTTTGGTATTCCTTTTTCATGATTAAAGATGTGCTTCATTATTTTTTTTTATCAGAGTTGTATAGAGTTGACGATAAACATGTATCTGATCTCTAAAATTAAACTAATAAGCTTACTACATACATTCTTCGTCAACCTTTTTCTTTTGTATATTGTTTGAATTATAATGAGCATAAAATCCTAATATTCTTCGTGTTTGACAATGGTACATATTAAAAATCATAATAATTCGGTGGTAAGCTCTATTAAAAATTCTTCGTGTTTGGCAATGATACGTTCTTCGTGTTCAATCTTTGTCATGCATCATTGAGAAATGTAATTGAGAGGATATTTCGCATTTTTAAATCATGGTTCACAATTTTTAAGTCAGCACATCCATTTCCTATTAAACACAAGCAGAGCTTGTGTTAGCATGTGTAGCACTATATAATTTTCTTTGCAAAGAATGTCGTTTGAATTAATTTCCAATTGAATCAATAGATGCATCTTCTTCTTCAGTATCACCAATTAATGAAGAAGATAATTTTCAACCATTGGTCAAACCCAAGAGCAGGAACGAGAATATGTTAATGCGCAGATTACTAGTATAACTTTAGATATGTGGAGAGCTGATGCTTAGTAATTTTGAATGTTTGTTAAAAATTATATTATGTTTTACTGATTGAGAAAATTATATTAGGTTTTACTTTTTGTATTAATATTATTGTATTTCTTTGTTATTTTTTTATTGACTCGTGTAATTTTGAGTGTTTCTTAAAAATTCATATAGTTTTTAAAATCTTATAAATTCATATTGTCCTTTCAAATCTTATAAATTCTATTAAAATTCTTTAAAATCAAATCTTATGAAATCTTGATTGCAAAAAAAGTCTTTAAGGTCCCTCCAATTCTAAATAGTCTTTTAAAATCTATAAGATTTTTTATCTCAAAAAATTCTTTTAAAATCCTAATTCAATACACCCCTCTAAAGTTTATAGGCCCAACCAAATTGAAATATAAAAGTTAAAATTTTTTATTCACAAAAATCACATAAAATAAATTTTCATTAACATCACATGAAATAATGCTCATAAAGATTCACATGAAAAATTTCATATATGTATATATACATATAATTTGCACTTTCTTTACTAATTTAATTTTATATTATATTTTAAATTTTAAATAAATATTTATTATTTGTTAAATAACATCTATCATATTACTTTGATAATTAATGTTACAAATTACAATATCATAATATGTCTTTAAGTGAATAATATATTTCATAAATATATTATATTATTGAAAAAAATAAAAGGTTAGCATGGAGCCTTTTAGGCTAGGCTTTTTAAAGTGAGCCTATTTCATAATTTTTCATAATTTTTAAATGGACTTTTCTAAAAGTCTAAACCTGCATTATTTAAAAAATAGAGTAGACTGAGTCAGACCTAAGGTAGGTTAGGCTATAAGCCCCTGATAGGTCATTTGGCCCATTTACACCCCTAACCATGGCTCCACCATTTTTTTATATTGCACTTATAAGTTATAACTTAATTATTTCTCACAATGACTTACTTATTTATCACAAATTTCACAATAGCATGTTATTTGAATTTTCAATATTATGTGACATTATTTAGTAAATAATTTATATAAGTATGCTAGAATTCATGGTAATTTTTTTCTTAGCAAATTTGTGTAATTACGATAAATATTTTGAGAATTTGATATGTCAAATTTTTTAGCTTCAACTAAAATTAAATCTTGACTCTGCCACCATTGAATGTAATATTTATCCCTGTGTATAGGATTGGTTCAATTCATGCACTACCCTACCTATCACGTGTCTGAAATATGGATCTGGAAATAAAAATTAAGAAACTACAGGTTATTTGTCCCAGCTAAAAAAATATATCTGCAATCCTTGGAACGACAAATTTCCAAAGAAAACTGTAAATTGAAAACAAAAAACAGGTAATGACTGTTGGGAATAATCGGTTCACTTAGATCGGCTCAGGGGTCTTTTGTGCGGAAGTCAATCAACAAGATCCGGATCTCGGATCTCGGCAATACCTGGGCCTGAACTTCACCAGATCGGGTAGCGCAACGGAAAATCAAAAACGAAAAACAGAAAACAGGAGAAAGAGAATAGGAACACAACAAGATTTAACGTGGGAAAATCTTCTTCAATGAAGAAGTAAAAACCCACGGGACCTAGTCCAGATCAAAAATCTACTATGAAAATGATGGTTACAAAATAATCAGAATACACTAATGTGGTGGTTAACTCAACCTCTCCCACAATGGTGATAATCAAACTACCCTAGAGATATTTCACTCAAACTCTCTCTAGAGATCTCTCAAATGCAAAGCATAAAGCTTTGCTCTCAAATCTCAAACAATTTTTCTCTCAAATATCAAATCTCTCTCATCTGACCTAGCCTCCACCCACAACTAATGAATATATAGTGGAGGTGAGATCTAGGGTTAGGGTTTTTAGGAAAACCCCTTAATGGGCTTGGGCTTAGCATTGAAGAAGGAAGCCCAACAAATCTCCCCCTCCGACTTCAATGCGTCGGCTTCAGCATCAACCTGGCTCCTTCACAGCAGTCTTCAAATTTTCTTGTTGGAACCGGCTTCATCATCATGTCGGACCAATTTTGGTCAGTTTGCACTTTGACGAGTTCGAGCTCTCCACCTTCCACCACATCCTGGATCCAGTGATACCTCACATCAATATGCTTAGTGCGGGAGTGATAGGTCGAATTCTTCGCAAGATGGATTGCGCTTTGATTGTCACAACCCAGCTCGTACTTGTCTTGATCATGGCCGAGTTCCATGAGGAACTTCTTCATCCACAACATCTCTTTGCTTGCCTCAGTAGCGGCAATGTACTCAGCCTCGGTTGTCGATAGTGCAACACACTTATGAAGTCTTGATTGCCAAGAGACAGCTCCTCCGACAAATCTCATCAGGTATCCCGTCGTCGATTTCCTCGAGTCGGAATCTCCCCCTAAATCAGAATCCGAGTAGCCTTGCAACTCGGCTTTGCCTTCTCCAAATCGGAGACATAAGTCGGTCGTACCTCAGAGGTACTTGAAGATGATCCACTTCACTGCTTCCCAGTGCTCTTTGCCGGGGTTTGACAAATACCGGCTTACCATTCCAACAGCATACGCCAAGTCGGGTCTAGTGCAAACCATTGCATACATCAAGCTTCCGACGGCAGATTGGTACAGGATCTTCATCATCTCATCTTTGTCTTCATCAGATCTCGGACATTGCTTCTGGTTCAGCTTTATGTGTCCGGTAAGGGGGGTACTCACTGTTTTGGCTTTGTCCATGCTGAATCTCTTCGGAATCTTCTCAATATATTTCTCTTGACTTAGCCACAGTAGCTTCTTCTGTCTATCTCGGATGATCTTGATTCCGAGAATCTGCTTTGCAGGGCCGAGGTCCTTCATTGCGAAGGACGAGCTCAACGCTTTTTTCAGGGCGGCTATCCTCGATTTGTCTTTCCCTACAATAAGCATGTCGTCAACATATAACAACACAATCAAAAAATCTTTGACCTCATACCTCTTCACAAATACGCAGTGGTCAGCTTCTGTCTTCTCAAACTTATGATTAACCATGAATGATTCAAATTTCTTGTACCACTGCTGAGGTGCTTGCTTCAATCCATAGAGACTCTTCTTCAACCGACATACCAAGTCTTCTTGGTCTGGAGCTCGGAACCCTTCAGGTTGCTCCATATATATTTCTTCTTCTAAATCACCGTGAAGAAATACCGTCTTCACGTCCATTTGTTCTACCTCGAGGTCCATCGAAGCCGCCATGGCTAACACGGTTCGGACCGAGGTCATTTTCACCACAGGAGAAAAAATCTCCTCAAAGTCTACTCCTTTCTTCCGATTGCAACCTTTCACTACAATCCGGGCTTTGTATCTCGGCTTTTGCCCGTTCTCTTCATTCTTAATCTTGTAAACCCATTTATTTTTCAAAGCTCGTCTTCCTTTAGGCAACTCGGTCAGCTCATAAGTCTGATTCTCGTGCAGAGACTTCAACTCGTCTTGCATTGCCTTTTTCCATTCTTCTTTCTCTGAGCTCGTCACAGCCTTATCATAACTCTGAGGCTCACCGTCTTCAGCAACAACGGTGTATTCATCAGATGGGTATCTCGTAGAGGGTCTTCTTTCTCGAGTTGGATATCTCGGCTGTTCTTCAGCTTGAGAACCCGGTTCATCATTCTCATCCCAGATCTCATCATCAACTCGGACCTCAGTGTCTTGGTCATCTTCAGCTTGTTGCTGATCATCATTTTCTTCATTTTCTTGATTTTCTCCCCCTGCTTCAGCTCAGACAGGAGGGATGGGTTCTTCACGTCTGACAATAACTCGGACTTTGGGCTTCGAGATGTCATGAATGTTCTTATGCTCGTGAAAGATCACATCTCGGCTTCTCACGATCTTCTTATTGATTGGATCCCAAAGTCGGAACCCGAACTCACATCTCAGCGAACCAAGATAAATGCATTCTTTGGTCTTTGCATCAAGTTTAGCCCTTTCATCTTTAGGGATATGCACGAAAGCTCGGCATCCAAACACCTTCAAATGATTATAGGCCGCTTTCCGACCTGTCTAGACTTCTTCTGGAATTTCTCCTTCAAGTGGCCGTGATGGTGAGAGGTTGATCAAGTCAATAGCTGTTTTGACGGCTTCTCCCCAGAATGATTTCGGCAATCCGACATTGGATAACATACTTCGGACCTTCTCTTCAATGGTTCTATTCATCTGCTCAGCCAGTCCATTCAGCTGAGGTGTCTTGGGGGGCGTCTTCTCAAGTCGAATCTCGGCCGCTCTGCAATATGCATCAAAAGGGCCGCAATACTCACCACCATTATCAGATCGGACCACCTTCAATTTCTTGCCAGTCTCCCTTTCAACCATTGCATGGAATTCTTTAAAGGATTGGAGTACCTGGTCTTTAGACTTCAACAAATATACCCACACTTTGCGGGAATGGTCATCAATAAATGAAACAAAGTACTGAGATCCTCCAAGGGATCTTTCCAACATGGAGAAGACATCAGTATGGACGAGGTCAAGAATATACCTGCATCGTCTGGGTTGATTCGGTCTCACAAAAGAAACCCGGTGCTGCTTTCCAGCCAGGTAATGCGTGCAACTCTGCAACGCTTGGCCTTTCAACCCGGTCAATAATCCTTTCTTATTCCGGATCTGGAGCCCTTTCTCGCTCATGTGGCCGAGACGCTTGTGCCATAGCTCCAAGCTAGGTTCATCTCGAACAGAATTGGCTTCTCCGCCATTGATCTTTCCTTGCATCACGTACAAGGAGCCTTTCTTCTTACCTCGGGCCACAACCAAGTTTCCCTTGGCCAGCTTCCATCTAACACTACCGAAGTAGTTCACTAACCCAGCATCATCAAGTTTGCCTACCGAGATTAGGTTCAAACGCATGTCAGGAACATGCCTTACATCTTTCAATACAAGTCGGTATTCGACATCTGTGGTCAGAGTTAATCACCGACACCAACAATCTTGCTGGTCACTTGATTTCCCATCTTCACGACTCCATAATCACCACCTCGGTAAGAGGAGAAAAAACCTTTGTGTGGAGTAACGTGGAAGGAGGCACCAGAGTCAACAATCCAGGTGCAGTCATCATATGCAACATTCAAATAACTATCCTCACCAAGGAGGAATATCTCGGCATCCGAGTTGGCAGCCACCGCAGTGGTGCTATTGTCTTCCTTCTTCTTTGGAATAATCTGATCCGGCTTCACAGAGCCGTTCTTCTCATCATTCTGCAGGGTCTAGCAGTCTGGCTTCTTATGGCCTGTCTTTCCACAGTAAAAGCACTTCAACTCATATTTCGGCTTTGACCGACCTCTGGACTTTTCTCGTCTGTCACGACCTCTACCCCTGCTTTTGCTTCTACCCCGGGAGTCAGATTTCCGTTTGTTCTCAGCCATGTTGGCCTTAGACGTGCTTGTAACACCTCGTTCTCTTCTCCTGACTTCTTCGCTCAGGAGGCTGTCTGTCACGACATCCATCTTCAACTTTCCTTCTGGAGTTGAATTACTCAAAGTCACCACCAAAGTATCCCAGCTTTCTGGCAGCGAGCTCAACAGCAGCAAAGCCTGCATCTCATCATCAATTTTCATCTCAACTTTTGACAGCTGATTCACAATACCTTTATAGGTGTTGAGGTGTTCAATCATGCTCATGCCGTCCTTGTATTCAAGCTTCACAAGTCGGCGAACCAGGTATGCTTTATTCCTGGGAGTCTTCTTCTGAATCATGGACTCCAGCTTCGTCCACAACTCATACGCGTTCGTGAACTCGGACACGTGCTCAAAGAGGCTTTTATCAATATATTTCCTGATCGTGGCTACCTCCTTCCGACTCAGGATCTCCCACTCCTTATCAGTTTTTCCTGTCGGTCTCTCATCAAGGATAATGGGCTAATGTAAATCTTTGCAGTAGAGATGATCTTCCATCATCGGTCTCCAATAGGTAAAATTATCTGCGGTCAACTTGAACATGTCTCCATCATTGGTTATGCCACTGGTCTCCATTTCGTCTCCCTCAGAACCCGTCGAACTCGGGCTCTGATACCACTGTTGGGAATAATCGGTTCCCTCAGATCGACTCAGGGGTCTTTTGTGCGGAAGTCAATCAACAAGATCCGGATCTCGGATCTCGGCAATACCTCCGCCTGAACTTCACCAGGTCGGGCAGCGCAGCGGAAAATCAAAAATGAAAAACAGAAAACAGGAGAAAGAGAAGAGGAACACAACCAGATTTAACGAGGGAAAATCTTCTTCAATGAAGAAGTAAAAACTCACGGGACCTAGTCCAGATCAAAAATCTACTATGAAAATAATGGTTACAAAATAATCAGAATACACCAATGTGGTGGTTAACTCAACCTCTCTCACAATGGTGATAATCAAACTACCCTAGAGAGGTTTCACTCAAACTCTCTCTAGAGATCTCTCAAATGCAAAGCATAAAGCTTTGCTCTCAAATCTCAAACAATTTTTCTCTCAAATATCAAATCTCTCTCATCTGACCTAGCCTCCATCCACAACTAATGAATATATAGAGGAGGTGAGATCTAGGGTTAGGATTTTTAGAAAAACCCCTCAATGAACTTGGGCTTAGCATTGAAGGAGGAAGCCCAACAATGACAACATGTAAAGGTAATATTGCAAACCATATCTGAACCCTTAACGTGTACTAGCATGTATGTATAGTTGTTTTAATTAGATAAGAAGATTTTAGTTTCGAATTATTTATAAAAAAAATCAACAATTTGAAGAGCCAATATTCTTATATTTATATCATATATACTAGGAAAATAATCTTTCGAAAGGTTTTAATTAAATTGCGAATTGCAACCGCAATTGTGGTTGTTATATTGGGATTTTGAGAGTTACCACAACAACAGCACCTGGTTACATTGTTTGCAATCTCAGCAACCACAAGCAAATCTTTACCCAATTGAAATGACAATCTAAAACAAAGTTCATTCCGAATCTAATCAAATTGAATGTACCGCAATTTAACCAAGTAATGGGCTTTGTCAGCATAACTTTATACTCATTGTTCACAAAGCACTTGAACAAGTGTCGGTCTATTTCATGAAAAGAAAAAGAGAAAAAAAAAATTACAAGAAAAGAACTTTTACAATAAAAATATATTTTCAGCTTAATTAGTAATAATTAAGTACTAAATTGATTACTTTAATGATTACTCATATCTTAATTAACCACTTGTGTTAATTGTTTTAAACTGAAAATATTTGGTTATAAAAAAATTGTTCTTTTAATAAAAATCTCTCAAGAAATATTCTAAGATTATAAAAAGAGAACGAAGGGAAATGCTTGATTTAGCATATTATTTACACACACTCGTAGAATTCTTGTTAGGTAAGTACAAAAGAGAATTTTTCAACTCATACATTCAAAACTTGATTACCAGGTTTAATCATTATAATTGCTCATCACAATCTAACTTTGAAGTAGGAGTAAATGTAGAATGAAAAGGTTCAAGAGCTATAAGGAAGAATGGATTGCTGAAGGGGAAAGCACTAAGTGCTGTTATAAAAAGGAAGAGTAGGGAATTGGATAATTTATCTAATGGAACAGAGTGTACATGCCACAGGAAGACCACCATTGTGCATTATCTATTATCTTCCAATCAGAGTCAGAAACCAGAGTTGTTTTGCTCTCCAACAATGGTTCATGGATGAGGGGGATGTCTTATTAAATCCCAATATACTAAAGTTCCTAGAAATAAAGGTGGTTGTTCCTCAAATAGTGACATCCATTAACAAAAAGTGTGGTTGAGTTGAACTCCTGTCAAAGAAGAGATACAAAAGAACGGAGAAGTTTTTTGGTTGGTTATATGATTTCCTTTTCAACTATGAACTTTATTGAACTTGGATAGATTATTGATTGGGTTAACATATTGGGTCAACAGATTATACTTTCAATCAATGGGTTATTAGTTTAGAATATGGGTTAAGTGTGTCTGCTTTTAATTTTTACGGGTAATATATAATTATAATATAAAAAGTTATTTTTTTTTTCTTTCCACGTCAGCTGAAGTGATTGAGGAGAGAAAAAAACTTTTTATATTACAATTATGTACTACTTGTAATAGTGTTAAAAATTAAAAGAACACAACTTATATCATTTGAAAGGACAAACCTTTTATCCTAAGAATATACAATAAATATGGGGCAGAATATACTTACCACCAAAAAATTTTACCACATTTACAACCAATCTAATCACTATTGATTTCCGTCAATCTAATGATTATAATTTATTAAGAATTAATAATTAATTAATAAGTACAACCCAATAATTTCCAATAAAGTATAACCGTTAGATTGACAGAAATCAACAATGATTAAGTTGGTTATAAGGGTAAAAACTTTTTTGGTGGTAAGTATATCATTCCCAATAAATATAACAATAAAAGTATCGGCTTAGTGAGTGAGATTACAAATTTACAATTATCCACAATGAAATCTCATGTTTGACACCAAGTGAATTAAATTTTCAAATATTTTAATTTGCATCAATAATCCAAAAATAGTTCAATTTAGAATCCAGTTTTAACAACACTGAATTAGGCCATTCTCTAGTGGGTTTTTTTTTCCGTAGTAGAATATATCTATATTGACAAACAGTACATTCTTTAAAATATTTTTTCTGTTTGTTTTATGGGTCAGGTTATATTTATAAACTTTTTTGTTTACAAACTCTTACAAATTACACTATGTAGGACCGGTTCTACATTAGTGTAATTGCAAAAAAAGTTTGTAAACGAATCATTTCCCTTGTTTTATTTGCAGAGAGAATTTTATTAAATCAAGTAATAAAGCCATTAAAGAGTATCAGAATGCCTAATTCATTATTCACGCCATTCTAAAATAGATTTTTTTTTTCTTTCCAAAGACTTAATTAGCGGTAAATCTTTCGAAGACTAAACTAGTACGATTTACGTCATGAATTTTTTATGTATTTATTTTTAAGTACCTTAACCATCTGACTTAAAGATCTCTATCAAAATCCATGTTAACTTTAATAAAAGCCAAATGCTATATCAAAAGAAGCATATCAATATATAAAATGCTTTTTTAGAAGACAAGAATTCGGGTTAATTAAATGTGTAATGAATGGACTACAATTCAAAGATTCATCATAACTGCAAAGTTGCTAATTAAACAGATGAAAAGACATCTTTAAAATGAAAGATGCATTTTAATTTAGTGTAAACTGTTATTTTCTTTCGGTTATATTCATCGAATCAAACACTAAAGTCTACCTGCATTTAAGAAAAAGAAAAAGAAAAACTCATTTAAGTTATGGTCAAGGCTGTTAGTTTCTGAAAACATTTTTACAAACAACCTTAATATGTCATGATATCTTGTTTTGGTCAAATATGACAAATAATCCTATCATATAGTTTCAATTATTTTTAAAGGTTAGATAAAATTAAAGGCAAAAAAGCTAAAATAAAGACAACGTGCATGTGGATCAAGCTCAAATAAAGAGAATGTGATGGTGAAACATGATATTCAATTAAATTTCAAAATTCTATAAATATTTCGTTAAATGCTGATTGGAATTCTCTTTCATCATTTGTTTAAAGTTTGAGATTCCTTTCCTTTCTTAGGATCCAAAAAAAGAAAAAAAGAAATCTAAATATAAAATTAGACAGAGACAGTCATGAAGCACTACGTACGTGTTGATTTTGTATCAAAAAGAAAAGTGATTCAAGTTTTCAAGGTCATTTGCTGCAGGGACAACTGCATTGTTTTTGGGTGCTCAAAGAAATGCACTAACATCACCAAGAATGCAACTGTAATTGTCCAACTCTTTTAAGAGAGTCAAAAGTTAGACAAGAAAAGCTCAGAACGGAAAAAGATAAAGATAATATGATGGTGAAAGATGAAACTTCCATAGCTTTTTTAATACCAGCGGCACGTACGTCCAATTCCCATGATTTGTATTTTTTTTTCTTCATTTTTTTTTTTGATTTCGTCATCTAATTAATTTTTTGGCGAGTAAAGTCTTCTAGTATCCCATAATTTATGTGAACAAACATATTTATGAGATTAATTTCGAATCAATCAGCATGACAATTATGCCTTAAAGCTCTCTCCATAATCGAATTCCTGGCAATTCATCCGACAATTATTTTAAGGTTGATGTTTCTTATTTTATAGAAGATAATTTTATTTCCTGCGTATATAAAAATGTGTGAAATTCATATGGAGCCATGTGAAGAAAAGAGAGAGAAAAAATACGAGTCCCACATACTTTTATGCAAAAACATCTATCATTTTAAAGGATATAAGCTTATATCATTTTAGATCCTAACCGTTGATTTTCGTCCATCAACGGTTATAATCTATTGGGTCAAACTTAATGGGCCAAATTTATTATTAATTAATTAATTAATAATTTTGATTCAATAAATTATAACCGTTGAAGGACGGAAACCAATGGTTAAGTTCTAAAATGATATAAGCTTATATCCTTTAAAATTACAGATGTTATTCCCTACTTATTTATATGGGAAAAATGTTTGTCATTTTAAATGACAGAAAGTTACGTCATTTTAAGAGAGAGACAGACACAGAAAATTTGAATTTTAAATTAAAAAAAATCACTCACTTTCTCTCTCCCATGATTTCCGTTTTTCTGTGTCTATCTCTCTCCTAAAATGACATAACTTATGTTATTTAAAATGACAAACACCAAACCCTATTTATATATATATATATATATATGTAAGAAATAATTTTGTCTTTTATAATATAAGAGATATTAAACCATTTATTTTATCACTTGAATCAATTCTCAGGGTGATTGATTTGTTTTTCATTCATCGAAGTTATATTGTCACTGGAATTAATTATAGGGAATTATTAATTTATTTCATAAACACACGCTGCATTTTTTTTTAAAAAAAGTGGTCTTCTTTGGCTTTGAACGGGAACTTACTTTATCCTAATACAATTTTTTAAGGAAAACAATCGTTTTCAGTATTTTTTTTTTTTTTTTGATAACAATCGTTTTCAGTATTAAATTACAAGAAGAATGAAAACGAGTTAACTAAAAACACTATTGATAAATAATCTATAATGACCAATAATTGAATGCATTTCTTTCTACCCTTCCCCGTTTCATTGCAGTTGAAGACATTAACTGGTGCCGTACGTGTGCCCCTGGCAAATTAGGTTGGGTCGCAGATATGATGGTAATACGCCAAGTACAGTCTCTTTTTATTGTTGCTGTGTAATCATAAGGTTTGGTTTGGATTGAGTATTATAAATTTTCAAGGAATTTGAAATTCATGAAAATTGAATTGCAACAATTTATTGTCCATCATTTGTAAAAAATAAAAACAAAATAAATAAAAAAGTTTTGTTGGGAAGTTATCTTGAAATTGCAGCAATTAATTCTAGGAAGGCTTCTTTAGATAGGTGAGGTTCAAAGTCTAAACTTACGTATAAAAAAATAAAAATAAAAAAAATCTAAACTTTATAGCTTGTAGAATGCAAAGTCAGATGAAACCAAAATGAATAATCAGATTCCAGAGGAGAAAAAATGGAGAGGATGCTAGTGTTGTGGATTTTGCAGCAAACAAGATAAGGCTTATATAAATGGCCAAACCAAACAAAATCTTCACCAAACTAGAGAAAATCATCACATGATAACGAGGCTAACTCTCCTAAAGAAATTTTTTTGCATTCACAAAAAATTGAATCCAAAATTTTGTTTAAGCGGAATCAAACATATACCATTTGAATCAACCTCGATTGTTTTCTTCCGCCGTTATTTTGAATTCCTCATTTTGATTAAAAAATATGCTTGATCAAATTGCAATGGAATTTTAAAATTTCTGGAATCAAATATCTGAATAAAAATATTTATTGGCAGCACCGTAGATATGCTATCATTTAGTTAACGTGCATTCCACGTTGAACCAAAATAGGTGGATGAGTTTTGGCAGAAACAAGAAAAGCCCAACTTCAAAGTTTGGGCAAGAGAGGATAAAGACTACCACCAAAGAATTCAACCCAAAAGACATTTTGTGTGTGTGCCTGTGTGGAGTAGGTGCACGAATAGCTTTCAATTAATACGATTAAATTATATATGTTTTTTTTCTTTGTTTTATTTGGGCGTTACTTTAACTATTGTTTAGTTTTGATTTCACTACTTTATGTTCATGATTAGTTCCCTTAACAAAAAGTCTCATGCACATTAATATGTTAAATTTAAATGATGACTATTGTCTAATTTACACATTTTGAAATGGTTAGATAATTTGAAGTTTGAACGGTGAAATATTCGAATGATTAAAATATTAGTTTAGGAACTTATTTTTACCAATCTCATGGAGGCATAGCTTAAATTTGATATATATTGAGTGTAAAAGGTTTTATACTATCATTAAATCATGTAATTGACAAATCATTAGTCAAGCATGAATGAGTTGATTGTATTAAAAACTTTTTATATTAATTATCAACGAATTAAAATTAATCATACACTTCAATCTTGATTCTTGCGCAAATATACTATACACGAGACATTTTTTTTTTGGGACTCCCGTACTTTGGGTCATCTGTCATTTGAAGAGCTGCTCGCCCAAATGAGCCAAAAGGCCAGTCAATTTGATTTTGCTGGGCTGCTCAAGTTGAGTTTCCATGCACTGCAACTATTCTCAAGTCTGTGGCAATGGCATTACAAGCCTTAGGATGGACCTACGGATAAGACGGGTTTGTTGTTTTCATTGATGCAATATTTTAAGGAGAATATATTTATCGGGAGTTGTTATAGTTACTACATCTTCTTCTTCTTATTTTTTTTTTTTTGGTAATCACTCCTTATTATTTTTTACTATTAAATCTTAACCGTTAATTTTCGTCAATCTAACGGTTATAATTTATTGAGTTATACTTATTAATTAATTATTAATTTCTAATAACTTATAACCGTTAAATTAACAAAAATCAATAGTTAAACTTTGATATTAAGAGATACTAAAAAGAAGAGATAGTAACTATAACCCCCCATATTTTTCATGTTACAAAAGAAAATTTTATCTTATGCATACACAAAAAGTGGTTGAGATCTACTTTTTTCCTTTTTCTCTCTTTTTCTTAGTGGGGTTCCACCCACTTTTTTATGTGAACATGAAATAATTTTATCTCATGCAACAAAAACTATATTCCGTTAAATATATGTTCCTAAAAGCCCCTCCTATATACGAATAAATCTTTAGTGTTACTGTTGTACCAAGATTCAGTACAACATATCAATGAAAGCATTACACATCATAGGAGAGAGATAAAATTTGGCAGAGAAAAGAAAACTTTAGCTAACATGTAATATTTCTATTGGTGGGATGTACTGAATCTTTGGTGCAACAGTAGGACCAAAAATTTATTCCCTGTGGTGTTAGCAAAAAAAGATAAATCTAGCAAAATTTTCCTTTGGATATTAGACATGAAACAAACAGAAGGTGATTGCTCTCAAACATGAGATTGGGTGAATCAGCAGATTGACTAATACGCAGATAAAGCGAAGGTGACACAATATGTATGGTTTGTGATGCAAAGACTAATTTGTATTTTTTCTTTCTTTCTTTTTCTATTTGAATTTTATTTTGGTTTGGGTGAAGAGTTTCATAGTCTAGTTTATTTGGAATATGCTTATAGATCTATATGATGATTTGGGTATATCTTGGCACGAGGGTTCCATGGTGGGTTGGGATATCATGCTTTTGTAAATGTTGACTCATCTGAGAGTTGGGATATGTTTCTCATGATATTTGCACATAAGACATACAAAAATCACACAAGCAAAGCATTCAATTTATATAAGTCCATACAAATATTTCACTCAATGCAAAATATTCATTAATGACCAAAAAAGATAAAAAAATAATACCAAGATTCTAAATGCTTCACCCAGATCCTTTCTTGTGTTAATGTTTTCATCTCTAAGTTGTGTTGACTTCTTTTTTTGCTTCTCTTCCGAGATTATTCTGAAGTATTGCATTTAGTGACAATTCATCCTCACCTTCTCATTTTATTCTCCAAAAATACATTGTATATCCTATGCGAAGTCCCTCCCATTTTGAGATTTTGGTGTGTTGATTTTCTCTCTAAATTTTTCTTTTCTTTCTTTCTTTCCAAGAACATAAAAATTCACTTCTTCGTTCTTTTTTTTTTCTTTTTTTTTTCTTTTTTAGAAGCCTATTCTCTCAATATGAATTATACTTTCCTTCTGAAAATTTTCCGTACCCTCTCTTTGAATCTTGGTCCTCCTTATAACCCAATGTCCCTGCACTAAAAGCCTCAATTGGTGCAATATATGCATAATGTTGTGTCCTTTTCTTTGAGTAAAGATGCTACTTGTACTGTCCATTTTGGTGTTCATCTTAATTCTTTGAAGCTATTTTTGCCTTTCTCACTTTTCTTGCTTTTATTTGTAGCTTAAACGTTGAAAATTTTTATTGATATCGATTGCCTCATCCCTATACCAAGTGGAGAGATTTTGACCAAAGACATATCACTATTCCTCCTTTCCCTATCTCTGCTTTGCTCTCTGCCCAATTCGATTGCTCTTATTGAATAACAACAAGAATTGTTAAATTAAATTCAGAGAGGGTACATATAATATAAGAAGTGGAAAAATATCGGTGTTCACAACTGCTCCTCTTTACTTATTTCTTACTAGAGAATATGAATGATCATAGTTTTCATATTATCATTGTTAGGAATAATAAAGACATGAACTCCAATTTTGTCTGAGAACACAAAGGGCGAAGGATCCTAAAGGGTAAGGATATACAATGAACATGAGGGCTAGAAAGATGAACGATAGCAGTGTAGGGGCCTTAAAGGGGAAACTATGGAGCACGAGAGCTTTAACAACGGGGGCCAAAAAGGTGGAAAACAATGAGCATGGGAGCTCTATAGATGTGCAACAACAGACACATGGACGTGAAAGTTAAACAATGACGAGCATAGGAGCTCTAACAACGAACAAAAGTAGACGCAGAAGCCTGAAAGTTAAACAACAATAAGCATGAGAGCTCTAACAACAAACAACTCCAGACATGGGAGCCTACAAGTTAAATAACAACTAGCATGAGAGCTCCAACAATAACAATAGATGCAGGGACCTGAATGTTAAACAACGATGAGCATATGAGCTCTAACAGCTTCTTTACCTGGAGGAGTCCAAAGGTGCAAAAAACTTGGGAGTGTGTACCTGTAGCTTGATGGGTGCCAGCCTAAGAATTGCACTCGGACAATTATGTGAATGGGAACTTCTAAAGCATAATTTTGATGTTCAATATTTTACTTTTTAATTTTGGCAAAAGATGCTAAGATGATGCAATAAGATGCAATGAATGACACCTATATAAATTTGATATTATAACAATTTTGTTTTATAATATTGCGATTGATTAGTTCTTTGCTAAGTTTAGCTCTTATAAAATTACTTCAAAAGAGTGTTTAATCGATTACATAATGTATTTATTTTCTATTAAATTTATTTTAAATAAGTATTATTAATAAAAAAATATTTTGAATAAAAGTTAAATTACACCAGGAATGATCTTTGTATAAAGGTAAATCAAATTCTTAATAGAACACAATAGCAAAAAAATAATTTTACATATGTTGTTTGGTTCAACCTACGGGATAAAATAAAATTTATCGTGAGTAGACAACATAGATGAAGCCAGAACTTATTTTGAATTTATCCAAAAGAAAGATTTTCTCTGTGCATGTTTGTGTCAATTCTAAGCAACCTTGAAAGCAGGGGATTTAAGAGAATGTTGAAGATATCTTTTAATTTCCAGTTTCTTAGACAGATAGTTTGAAAGAGAGAGGTGCAAGGTACTTCTATGTTCTTCTCTTCTCTTCTCTTCTTTTCTCTTTTTTAACTGTCTCAATCTTTATGTTTTGAATAAAGTCTTCTTTCATATTTGCATATGTAAAATCAATTCTTCTTCTCTCATCTCTTCGCGTGAGAGGATCCCTCGCGCTCACTTTAAATTTATTTTTATGCCTTTAATTTCTGTAATTTAATATTACATGCATTAACATACATGTAAGCAGTCCGTCTGCATCCTACTTTCCTTTTCTGCTCTCTGTCTTTCCTTTTCTCCTCTTTCCCCTTCCGCATCCCTTCTGGTATCAGAGCTTGATGGGAAATAGGAATATATGATTAGATCAAAATTATCTGTTATTTATCTGTATGTTAATATTTTAGCATGTGTTAGAAGCATGTATGATTGTATGACAAGAAATGAAAGTCTAGAGAACTTATTCAGATGTAGCAGTAAGTGTCGTGTAGTTGGCAGTAAGTCTAATTTGCCGATGCTGGAAAAGGGATCAAGAAGATCTATGACAATCTGTTGTTTATTTACGTTAAAATCTTAAGATATTGCTCAGTTGATAGAAAATAATTTAGATCTATCTCTATATTGCTATGGAACTAAATGATGGTGATGCTACTATGGGGAATTCATTTAATATCATGTTTAAATCTCTTTCTGCCAAGCTCTCTTTCAAATCTTCTCAACCTTCTTCTTCTTCTACAAGAACATCAAACTAAAAATCCTTCAAAATCAATCTTCAAGGAGGAAATTCTCCTTTGAAAACATCAACCAGGACTTGGATAACTAGAAAATCCCCAAGATTCCTACAAATGAACTGTACAGACCTGAAGGAAGATTTTTTCGAAATCTAATTACATAATCAGAACGGTGAACGAAGTATCCCTATGGACCCTGAATTCGAAGAATTCAAACTCTTTTCAAACTCATCAATCAATGTTCGCAAACAAAGCTATAATTATTTACATATTGGAAGTGTCCAAGTGGTCATCAAACCCCTAATTGGAGAAGGATTAAATGCATCTGGTCTCCTTTGTCTTGGAGACACAAGTCATAACAAATTCTCATGCTCATTGCTAGGAACTGTTGAAACTAGTTTAAGCAATGGTCCAATCTTCTTCAATTGTTATCTTGATCGTATGGTCAGTCTTTAAGATAGGAATATCTTGGATGCCTTTGTCTTAAACATCAAGATGCATGGTCTAGATATGAAAGCCGGATCTATTCCCGCTACTCTAATCTACAGAATTCAGTACAAGGTAATGAATTCTTGAATCTCTAGGGTTCTTAAACCCCAAAAAATTTGGAGAGACAACTCTGTTTCTCACTAATATGTCTCGTGCAAACATGACTATTCCCAAAACAATCCACTGGACTGACGTAGTTTTTCCAAAAAAGTGGCGTCTAGAGAAGGCAACTCCAGTTCAACCTAGAGTCACTCCCCATTTCAAACAAATCAAGCAGTATCCTTTTGGGGCTGTTGAAATTATTTTTGACAGAAGAAATTCTTCCAGTTCTGCGAGTTCTTCCAGATTTGTCCAAACTCAAGATTTTCGTTCTGAAGATTTCCAATCAGCTCTTTCAAGAAGATCTTTCTCTACAATCTTTGAGCCTAGTAGGTTCAATCTTTATCTTCAAGGACTAGATATACTCATTCTTCCATTCCTAAACCAACTTACCAAAAGGATGAAGAAGACAACAGCAAATCCATTCAATCTCCACCCTATTCCTCTATGAATGAACTTTATAGTGTTATATGAGTTTATAATCGATAAAGAATCCCTTAGGAAATATTTTATTTTGAGGATCAAACTTCTCAAAGAGAAAGATTTTTCCAAAATTATAAAGGAATTAACAGAATACTAATTCAAGAAGAATTTTGTAACTTTCTTAACAAAGCAAAGTTAAACATTCCTTTCTTTGATTAGTTTCAAGCTTATTCTGTCCAACTGGACATTAATTATCCTTTCAAAACTCCACAATATGCAAACGTCACCACTGTTTGGCATCTGAAGGAAGGAGAAATTCTCAAACATGAACTTCCTCCAATTGTTCCTTTTCAACTCCCAAACTCTTGTGACGACAAGCACAGGCCTACCATGGCTTCACCTTTCAAATTTAAAGACGAAATTAAAACAATCTCTTCAAATGATATTAGAAATCTGGTGGAACAATAAAATTATATTAATAAGTATCTTCAATCTTTAGATGAAAAACTTAATAAATATGTTAAAGGTGAATCTTCTTCTTCTGACAAAGTTTTATAAAAACTTTATTCAAACATTTCAAAATGACTGAAAAACTTAAGAAAGATTTTGCAAAATTAAAATCTTCTCCAACAACCAGTCAAACCCAATCTCAAAATGAATTCTTAAAAAAGATTGACGAAAAATTAGTCTCTCTAACAATCGCTAATACACCTCAATCCTCTGAGCAAGAGACTCAACAGTCTCGTCCTCTGACAAGACTATATTCCAAACAAAACTTACCTTCTGTTGTCAACTAAGCTATGCTCATTTGCTGAATTTCACATTAGATTGGTTAAAAAGCCAATAAAACTTGCATAAATATACTTTCTAAAATATATAATTATTTGATTGTTTTCATCTTGAAGACTCACACGAGATCATATTTGGTTTCAAACTTCTTGAAATAATACGTGTACTTTATTTCAATCCAAGTAAAATTACAAAAAATATCAAATCTATATTATATCCTCTTTTTCCTTTTATTAAATCACCTTAGTTTCGCCGCTTAAGTAAATTTAATTCAAAAGAAACGGTTCCTTTACAACTATGCACCGATTAAATATTCTTGTGTCAGGAATTGTATAATTTTGGAACCGTGCACTTTAAACTGATAGGTATACTTTATTGAAGAAAATGCATAATAAATAATTGCAATTTTTATAAAATATAATTTTATGTATAATAAATTACATATATGCAAGAATTAAATATTTTATTTATAGTCAACAAGTGCTTAAAGACAAGGAATAAAAAAATAAAATATTTAACACAAATTATAACATTTAATACAGCCAAAACCCGCTCTTTGATCTAATCTTACCTTTTTACTAAGTAAATTATAATATAGTTTACATTTTGGTTTCTTCATAATCGTATTAGGAAAAAGTGTCTGTTCTTTTAAATGATACAATTTTTGTCATTTCACTCTCAAAAAGAATTGGAACCCATACTTTATTTTTTTATCGACTTTCTCTCCAATGATATATCTCTTTCTCTAACTTAATAACATAATTTATATCTTTTAAAATATCACATACTTTTCCCATCATATTAAGGTCAGTTTATTAAAAAAGAAAGTAACTTGGTTTTGTTTGAGAGTCCCAAGTCCCAACTATACCAATCAGCCTTGTTCACATGTTACCTTAAGGAAATCGCTCTGTCAAGTCTAGCATAGCTAAGGGAAACAGTTTTTTGCAATGATTTCATTTCCAAAATGATTTATTTATTCATTTTTTGCAACAACGGTTTTCACAACAATTAAACAAAAACAAAAACAAAAAGACTAATATAAAAATGGATAGAGAAGTCGAATTTGGCATTTTGAGGGTCAAGACAAGATAAGCATGAATTTTTTTTTTCTTCTAATAACTCCAATTTTTCTAGCTAAAGCACCCTTATACAATAATTGGGCAAAAAAATTGCCTAGTTAAAGTTGTTAGAATAATTTTTTTCAAATTAATGCAGTTAAACACATCATGAAACTTTATTGGACTAGTTTTGTTCTGAATTTAACGGGACTGATGTCATGTCAGCGCCACATAGGAAGTCACATCACCATAAAATTTTGGAAGACCATAACTTTTGACTCGGATATCTAAATCAGGTATTTTATTTTTTATTTCACATAACTTTTCGAGATCTATACAATGACATCTCATTTGGTATATTTTATCTCCCACAAATATAGTTCAAATTTGCAACAATGGTTCCACAATCACAAGAGCATTTAAACTCTGAAGCTCCCGAGTTCTTTCTGAACCAACACCATGAGTTGCAGTACTTGCCATCGATTTCTTGGCCTAGTTTTCCCACGATTAGCCTCTGAACCAATGATTTTTTCAGCAAAAGGATCATTACTTTAAGGCTTTTCATAAGAAGATATGTTGTTATCCGTTGTTGTCTGTGCGCGTTGATGACTAGAAAACCATTGTCATGATTAAAATTTTTTGGGATACAGATACCTACTTATGACAAGTTGAATAAGTTTTACATAATGAGTCATCATTCTCATAGATAAAACATGTCAATCGATGACATGTGCTGCAACTTATAGTGTTGGTTCGGAAAGAACTCGGGAGCTTTTGAATTTAAATACTCTTGTGATTATGGTACTATTGTTGCAAATTAGAACTATGTTTGTGGGAGATAAAATATGTCAAAAGATGTGTCATTGCGTAGATCTCAAAAAGTTATGTGAAATAAATAAAAAATACCTGATTTGGATACCCGAGTCAAAAGTTATGGACTTTGTAAGTTTTATGGTGATGAGACTGCCTACGTGGCGCTGACATGGCATTAGTCCCGCCAGGATCAGTGACGGGACTAGTCCCGTAAGGTTTCATAATGTATTTGACTGTATTAGTTTGAAAAAACTTATCCAATCAGCTTTAACTGTGCAATTCTCTTGCCCAACAAACTTAGAAAGGTGCTTTTGCCTAATTTTTCTCATGTTCTATGAGATACTTTTGTCTCATATACACATAAAAAGTGGACAAGATTAACTTTTTTATTTCTCTTCTCCTTAATGGGTCACATTCTCTTTTTTATATGTTATGCAGAATAAGAAACATAAGGCCTATTTGATTGTGTTCTGGATTTTTGTTTTTCTTAAAATTATTTTATAGAATAGTTAATAAAATAAGTATTTTTATGTTTATTTTGTTTTGAAAATTAAAAATTGGCATGATTTCTAAATTTGATTCTAAAGATTAAAAAATAATTATAACTTTTAAAATTACTTTTACATAACAAACTTTATTAAACATTTTTTTTCTGAAAAAAAAAAAAAAAAAACTGTATCTAAGAACAGAATTCAAATAGACCCACATTCTTCCTTTTTCTTTCTCACTTAAGAGTTAAGACTGAAAAGCAATAAATGGCATATCAATTAATGACCATTATTTCCCCTGATATTAAAGAAAGAGAAAAAAAAAACCTAAATAATTAATAAATTAATGTGACCCCACCCATTTCAGATTTTTATGGTAAGTAGAGTCCAGGCTGCAGTATTTAAGCGTCGTAGTTCACGCAAAACACTCATCTGAAACTGAATCTTAGTTTTCAGTGTCCAATATCAGTTTCTTTTCTGCACTGTCAGAAAACCCACACACAAATACAAAAAACAAAATATCATTATTTTCGCCGATGGAACCGAACTTCACCAAAGTTCCGCCGGAGAATGAGCACATGCAGGCACCGCAACAGAGCGAGCCCCACCATCAAAGCACCAGTACATCTGACGATTCCTTCTGCGTCGACAATAGTTTCGACGAACTGCTCCACTACGACTCCTTCGAGTTTGACATCTCCAGCTTTCCGCCGCCACCTCCGCCATCAGCCACCGAGATGGTCGGGTCATTGGGGGAACCGGCCGATCCCGCGGTGGGGGAAGCCATAAGCTTGTCCGTCAGCGAGATGGGAATGGCCGGGGCCGGCGAGATGTCCGGCGGAGAGAGAGGAGCAGAGCGCCGTCAACGGCGCAGAAAATCCGTCGAAAGGTCGTCCTCGAGGGTGTCGCGTGGGGTTATGTCGTCTTCTTTGGTGAAGAAGGCCATGGCCCCTGAGAAGCTCGAAGAGCTTGTTAGGGTTGATCCCAAGAGAGCGAAAAGGTTGATCTATATCATTTTATTTTATCATAAAAATTTGATTTAATGATATTTATATAAATTGTGCTGACGGTGCTTTCTGAGTTGTTGCAATCGTGTGTTGTAGAATTCTTGCAAATAGGAAATCTGCTGCTATATCAAAGGAGAGAAAAACTCGTTATATAAATGAGTTGGGAAAGGATGTGCAGAGGCTTCAGATTGAAGCAAATACCACTGCCGCAGAATATGCCAGCCTTGAGGTATGTGTTTCATTTCCTATTGCATTTATGCTTTACATAAACATAAATGTGGTAAATTGTGTCTTATAGGTATATATACACACACTAATATATTATTATTATCAGAAAAAGGAATAAACATATTAATATATCTCAAATGATGCAGGGAAAAAACACAGATAAGGCTACTCAGAATAAAGAGCGTATAAGGCGCACAGAGGCTACGTTGCAGGAAGCACGACTTAAAGATGGTATGCATCATCATGCATGGTTGCATATTTGTTAATTTATGCCTAAAGTAGTGGAGTACTTGTGCTAATTAATTTCCCTCATGTCATGTTAAATTGAATAAATAAAAAGTCCAATTGAATTGTATCATGAATCTGCATGTGTCTCGATTTACATTACCACTTTCCTTAATATTTAGAAAGAAAAAAAATTGGTTTATAAATTTATGACGTGAATATTATATATATGATGGATACACTCTTGTGCTTGCAGATCTCGTTAAGGCAATGAAGATAGAATTTGACCGCTTTAAGATAGATTTTGGTATCACTGATGATCATCCCTTTTTTGCTGGGATGTTCTCTCAATTTTCTTCCCAGTTACCTCCGCATATGGTTCCTAATCCTCGATTCCAGAATCAGGTGCTTCAGCAACCACAGTTCAGCATGCCTCCTCCTCCGCCGCCGCCGCCGCCATCTCCACCCCTCTTTGGTGAGCCTTTCGGTGAGGATCGTCCTCCTCCCCTTGGTGAGCCTTTCGATGCTGAGGATTTTGATCCTGACTTCTCGAACTTTCGATGAGGAGAGCTGAACTATCTAGTTCATAATAGCAGCAGTAAATGATTGGTTATAACATGGGGCTTTTGAAGGATGCATGTATATCATTGTGCGGTTCAGTGTCCTTAGTCCTTTATTGTTATTTATGTTTTACAGTTTTAGGGTGTAAAGTGTAAACAGTTTAGCATGAAGATGTACAGAGGGAAGAGTTATTGATAAGATAAATGTAAGCACTTGTTGAGTTAGCAGATTTTGGAATTACTCTGTCGAAGTTTAATACTTCAATTGATTATCTGAAAGAAGTAGAAGCAAAAGGTATCTTCACTGTATGAACTAATTTTGATGATGTGTGTGCCGGCCCATAGCGAAAATTTCTGTTGATTATATTCTTGTAACCTTTGACTAGCATGGGGATTTTTTTTTAAAAAAAAAAGAAGAAGAAAAGAAAGATGGATTGGGGAAGGAAAATATATAGAAAGTTTAAATTTATTTTAATAAATATTGTTACAACAATCCAAAATATTAATTGGGTCCTTTACTAGCACTATAAACAATTGAGTGTACTTCTTTATTGTTGAATCTTGTACAGAATCAAGTAGAAATGTTAAAATAAAACAAAAAGAGAGAGAAATCTTCCAATATTGGAGACAGCAGTAGCATCCCAATTTGGTTAGGTTCATCGCTACCACATTTATAGTGTTTGCAATCACCGCTTCTTTCAAATTTAGCCTTCAAGCCATCTTATTGAAAATATAACTCGATTAGGAGGATGGTTTCAGCTCCTTAAAACCTTGGATCCAAGTCCCAGCTGTAAAGTGATATAAAAAGTCACCACAAACGTGTGTGGATTATTATACGGTTTCACTGTCTCTTTCATGCACGCCGTGGGCAATAGTCACTGTTGGTGTCATGTGCGTGGTGTTGTAACCGTTACGCATTCGTCAGCAACTTTTTGTGCGCAGAGGAAAGTTTCAATACCCTAGCTAGCTCCATTTCCTCAAAGCCTTCCACAATCCACACAGGGGTTGGATGGCACAATGTGACACACAGATTTAAAATAAAAGTACCCATATATAGGTCATTAGAACCCAAGGATTTGGATAACAATCACATTAATGATATGCATTGCTTGTATTAGAGTTGATTCCAAAGGATATAAATTTCCCTTAGCAAGAACTACGTTCAACTTTGATCTCCATGTTTGTTGATTGCCTAAGCCTTTTGCTGTCTAAACATTCGGTTGTATCCTTATATAAGTTCTTGCATGAGTGACTAATAATTGGTGTTTGTTTTCTTTTGATGCATGCATTTCATTTATTCGTATATTCAAGATAAAATAGAACATTTAGATAATATGAAATAAATCTCTAGAAGATTCCAACCCCTCTAAAAACGGGTTCCAAAATAATTAACCAAAAATGGAACGTTTTTGAAGAAATTCACTAACATGCAATGGAGTCCATCATTTCAATATTGATTGCAAAACCATTTAGTCAATTTTTTAAAATCACACACTTATTAATTAGTCAATACATTCCACCCAATGAGAATCAATTATGCACAGTGGCGGAGCCGGGTTCTAATTTGAGACCGGGCCAAAAAATTATATGTGTATTTATTTTTCTTAATTTTAGTTGGTTCATATCATAATATATTTAAATTACATTAAATACATAACACCTGAGCAAGCAGTACTAAGAAGAATTATAATTTTATTAAATATTTTTTAATTTTACTAAAAATAATTTATTTTTTTGATACAATTAGACACATAACCTAATACAACTTACCCAAATCTTTCACCAAAAATATTTTAAGTTTTACACAGGGCCAAATTATAAATTGTAGCCTGGGCTAAATTACAATTTTAATCCGAACCAAATTATAATTAATTATATAATTATATATAATAAGTACAATTTGTTAAAATTTAGCCCGGATCGAGACCACACGCACCTCATACATGCCTCCGCCACTGATTATGCAATATACAAGAACAATTTCCAGCACCAATGTCGTCTGCAAGGCATAGAGGCTTTCTCAGTCCATCTTGGAACCAAATGGATCGTTTTTGAATAAATTCACTAACAAAGGAGTCCAACATTTCAATAGTAACGTGCTGCATCACCACCACATGTGCAATATTTCCATTGCATGCTAAATTCCACTTACGGGCAAAGTCATCATCTAAAGGCCTCTCAAAGACAACCGTACTGCTAAACTCATTCAACATTGTACCAATTCCAGCATCACGAAGTTGATCCACTAAGTAACGTGCATTCATCATGCACTTCTGCACTTCATTCTGGAGTCCTAATAAACCTCTTTTTTTAAGAGCATACCATATGAAGATTGGAGCATGCCCACTTCTGCTACCTGTGATTGTGGCATCCCTAGAAGCGATCACTTCAACATCTCTGAATAGGACATTGGTGTGTTCTAAACGAGTCATTACAACACCACAAGGAATTGGGCATCCCAAAAACTTATGGCCAGAAATGGTTATACTTCCGATAGGCTTCTTGAAGGTAGTCCTGGGAGCCTGTGTTAAGAAGGAGTTGTGTGAATGCTTCAGTTAATAAGTCCGATAATTTTATATGCAGGTTTGCACCCGTATACATTCCTAAACAAAATACAAGAAACATCTGAAAAAGATAAACTAAGACTCACTTGCAGGAAGGGGGTTTTCATGCATGGGTTGATTTGGCTTGGGTTTGGGAGGAAAAAGTTTAAACCAATAAAATTAGATTGGGTTGGTCTTTGATAATTTTTTTAGCCAAATCGGAACAAACATATCCCGTTTAAAATTAGGTTTGTTCGATTTGAGTTGTCGAGTTAAACGCTAAATTGTTATATCCATAGTTAATTACGTGTCTTATATGTTTCTTAGTTTTTCTATCCTCCCTCGCTATATCTTCTTCTCTATCTAGAATTTTGAACTTAATACTAGTGCCAGGTAAAGTAGTGATTTCTATTGTACTAAAAAAAAAGTAGTGATTTCTAAATCTTTCATAATTGAAAACAATAATAAAATAATTCCAAACGTTAATATTACATTTCACTCACATTTAATTATTATTATTTTGGTATATTATTTAATTCATTTTACATGTATACCTTTACGTCTCTATTGATCCCTTCACCGAAATAGCAGGATGACATAGTTGGATAATAAACATAACCATACGTACTTAATAATGGTGGGTACCGGATGAGGGTGTCAAAATGAATGAAAAAGAGGAGGGTCTAATTCTTAATGTTTAAAAAGTAAATTTTGAAAGCTTAGTTTTTTTTTTTTTTTTTTTAATGATTGATAGTCAAATTGGGGGGTTCGAGTAATGAGTTCAGTTTTAATTATTGGGTTCATCCCGTCAATTCGATTTAATGTCAATCGCAGTGGTTAAAAGTAATTATTTGAATTTTAAGATAGAAAGTTTAATCCGTGGAGGATCACTTCTGAGGAGAATTTTGCCTTCACCACACCCTAGTTGAACTGCGAAAACATAATTATATCTTCAACAATTTTTTTTATCAAATCACTTAAATTGAATTAGATCAACTGTGATTTAGTGGTAGATTTTTATTTTAATTCTATGACCCTTGTGATCTTTTTTCGCTATTCTTTCCCTCTATAGCATTTTTCACCATTTATGCAAGGGAAAACATTTTCTAGGAGAAATTTTTTCTCCTACTAGTGATTCATCGCATAAGTGAAGTCCACAAAATAATGGAAAGAATACAAAATTTAAAATGAGACCCATTTATACTATGACTCACTAGTAGAAGAAAAATTTTCTCCTAAAAAATATTTTCCCTTTATGCAAAGTGTACTCTCAAAGTATTACAAAAAAAAAAAAGTGTACTGTCAAAGTAATGCTTTTCATAAACACAAAATTGACATCCATAACTTTTACTTACTTGTTTAAGAAAGGGCAGCATCATTCCGATTAGAGCTCCATCACAATGAATATAGAATCGTTCACGAGGGAAGCCACTTTCCTCAAGTGTTTGTAATACGAGATCAACGTCATCAACAGCTCCTTTCATAGTTGTTCCTAATTTATGTAATAAAAAAGAAAAAAGAAAAAAACTCCTTTAATTTTAGGCAAGTGTCTATATATTTGATCTTTGCACGTGCTAGTGAGGGTGTGAGTGTAATTGTCAAAGATGAGGGGAAGACCTATGTTTAGATTGATGATGGCTGGTTTGTCCTTGTGAGCAAGAAGTAAAGCCTTTAGATGAACACAATCGATCTCACCCGAGACCAAGGTGCCAACCTTCACGCATTGCATTCTATACATTCTTGCTATTTTGAATATTGAATAATGGGAATCCTGTGAGGTATATAGAATCCCATCTGGAAATTTTTCCCTCCTATATATACAATAAACACAAACAAATGGTTATTTATGTTTAGGATACATACTATTTGCAACAATCAAAAGGTTCTAGAAATGAAGTTCAACAAAACTTAATTACCCCAGTAAAATTCCATGAAGATTTCCTTCAGTCCCACCAGTTGTGACGTATCCCCAATACTCACCCTTCTCTATCTCCCACAGGTTAGCAAACCAATCAAGCACGCAAACTTCAAATTCTGTTGAATTTAGACCAAAACTGCTCCCTCTAAAAGGATCCCCAGCATTGTTTAGGTGAAATTGCAACAATGGTACCAATGCATCATAGTCCAAGTCCTGATTAGTGGGGTAGCCTGCTTAGCGGATATATATCATTATAGATGGTCTTGCAACTATATATAGATACATAGGGATAAACGTTCACCATTAAAAAAATAACCATAAAAAGCATACCCAAAAAGTGCAGTTTCTTTTGATTTAGTGTCCCCACGTACTGACTAATTTTTTTTTTATTTTTTATTTTGTAAAAGTGGTGGGTCAAGCCCATAGAATTAAATTGAAAGCTGATGCATGTTAAAGGAAACATGCTCCGTCAGCAAAAACTTACAAAAGTCGCTCCAAAATGGAAAGATACAAGTAGGAGGAGAGTAATATAACTCTAACTCTCCATTCCTACTCTTAAGACCTACCAAAGCTAAACTGTCAGCACACAAGTTAGCCTCTGTAGGAACAAATTCAAAACACGTACTGACTAATTACTTCAGCCAAATTGGGCTGTGTCTCCCCGGTGCACTTGGTGACAGCAAGGCTCATTTGTCCAGTATTCTCTAGAATTTCTCTCTGCTTCTCTTCTTCTCTAGAGGGCTTGGTTTTACTGACCACCCTAGGTAGCCGCTCTGTGGCAGGAACTGCTGGAATAATTAATGACATTGCCACGTTCTTCTCCATTGGATTCACCAATCTTTTTGTATTTATATGCTTTGAGAGTGACACAAAAATAGTGAGAAAGTATTCATAAAGCGATGAATGAACATTAATTGGCATAGAAGAATAGGAAAGTCAAATTGTTTTAATTCTTTTGATTCAAGGAATGAACACTGATATGAGATGAACCAAAGTTCTAGGTAGTTGGTGGTTTCCGCCGTTTATACGGTGGAATGAAATTGAAAATGGTGTGTGGTGGGTTGTAGGGTGCTAGAGTGTGACAGTGCGTAGAGAGAGAGGGTTGCAATGTGTAAATGAGCCTAAGGTCTTTTGCTATGGTGCTGAACATTTGTTATAGTTGGTTAAGAAATATTCCAAAATGTGTGACTTGGAGTTGGAGGGGTTAAAAAATATTCCAAAATATATCACGTGGAGGTAATAATTCGTCAAGCGTGTGAATTATGAGTTGTGCAAAGGGCAATGATCCAGTACAGAACATGATATGGGGCATATAAATTATATCCCGATTACATGTATATTGTAATTACCACCTCACTATTGTACAAAATTTTATTTTGTGAAACTAATATTTATTTTTATTTTTATTTTGTGGACTGGTGAATGGGTTGTTGTTTGGAATTGTATAGTGTGCAAGTGATTGTTGTGTTGTACTGTTAAGACAGATTTCATTCAAGGTTGCTGAAGAAAAGAAGTGAATCAAAGACCAAATTAAGGAAGAAAAGATAATGAAGGGGAAGAATGCTTACCTGGCAGTGAATATATGACACGGGGGTCTCTTTTCCTTCACGTTTCAGATCCACCTTTCTTTCTCTCTTGTTGCTCTCTACTCGTCAGTGTGTTCTGTTCTCGAGCCTTTTTCTTTGTATCTGGATCATATATTAAATTCTGTCGTGCTGCCTAGCAGAATGTAATCCGTTGACACAAGTTGAGCTTAAAATAATTGGGATATGATTTCTGCTTCAGAAGCATAAAAACTTGCCTGCCACGTAGAGATAAAAAGAGTGGCTCTCATCCCCATTTTCCTCTCATTTGTTTATGCTTTCTCTCCCTATCAATTTGTCTCTCCCACATAGAAATAAAAAGAGTGGCTCCCAGCCATATTTTTCTCTTTTATTTTTTTTTTTGTATAAGTATGAAAATTAATATTTTTCTCTTTTATTCCTCTACGTTTTCTCTCTCTATCATTTTGTCTAGCCTGCAGAGACAATTTTTTTTGGCTTTTGAAGCAGGAATCATGTTCCCTAAAATAATATATGATTTTGTTGGTATTATCCTATTGTGTTCAGCACTTAAAAGCAAGGGCTTCTCAGCTGGGCCTCTTAATATTCTTGATATAAGAGTGTTCGAAAAAGTAGATTTAGTAGTAATTAAAAAATGTAGGCATATCTTAGACCTAATATATAATATTTGTTTAATTATTGCTTGTTTTTTTTTTTTTAATTTTTATTTGACTTATAAGAGTGTTCGAAAAAGTAGATTTAGTAGTAATTAAAAAATGTAGGCATATCTTATCCCTAATATATAATATTTGTTTAATTATTGCTTTTTTTTTTAACTTTTATTTGACTTCACATTTATGACAGGAACACAAATTAAATATATAAAATTTTAAAAGTAAACATAGTGTATCGAATGATTGGATTACATGTATATTTATACAGAAAGGTAAAAAGTAATTATATGTAAATTAACTTTATTTTTTGCTAATGATATGTAAACTAACTTTAGTTTGTTTATCTTTTTATTCTAAGTTTTTTTTACTATTATTTAACAAAAAGCAGAATTGTGCGTAGGTCATATATTGCTATTTAATATTTAAAAATTACTATTATTTAAATTTAAAATATATGGAATTTTAGTTTAAAATTGATTCAAAATTTCTTGACTTGAATTAATGTAAGTGAAATCATATTATATAAACTCTACTAGAAAATTATAGTGTAGAGATGAATAATGCTTTGTTTCTATATATCAAGTTATATTTCGGTGGCCCATGAATTTAGAGACGAAATTGGTAACAAATTTACTATAGTATGTAAAAGTGGTCAAATATCTACAACAAAAGATTTGTATCAACATCTAGTATTTTTTTAATAATTTCACGTTGTTTATCTCATAAATACCGATAATCAAATAATCTTACTCTCAAAATATCGAGTTATTAGCTGTCAATAGATCGAGCCTCACCCGTTGATAAATCAAAAAATGAAAATTATTTGATTACCTATTTAAAATAAACTCAGGATTAAGAGCAATCACATAACTATAGTTAACTGGAGATTTAATACCTTATGACAGAAAAAATAATCATAATCAAATTTCTCCTTGATCCTTTCAATGTGAATGTTAATTCACACCAATATTTTATAATGATTCAGACAAAATTATTTCATAAAATATTATAGCCTAAATAAAGCATCCAACTTTATTTAACAACCGCGAACCAATTCATTAATTGTGAGAACCTGTGATCATGTCCTCTATGAACTTATCCAAATGATCATATACTCCACAATTGATCCGGACCTTAATGTTTGTAAATTGTGTGCGCTGAACAATGAATAAAACCTCATTTGTAAAACTCATAAAAAATGATTACATTGTTTTACTCCACGATCACAAAGAACACGATATCTCTCACTCGTATAATGCAAGTATGTGATCCTCCTAAGACCCGAAGAAGTAACATGCCTCTCGAACACAAGTTCAGGCAAACTCTTAGTAACTAGGTCTGCAAGATCCACCTCTAATGCTATCTTAGTTTAGTGAAAAAAGTCATAGCTCGACATCAATTTTCTTGAGTCAATATTTACTTGAAAAACTAAATATATGAAAATTCAACTTTTCAAGACTCCCACCAGAATATACTAGCATATATTCTCTCGTTCTCCGATGATACTTGAGTACATGCTTAACAATAATCTAGTGTTCCTCTAGTTCTAGAATAGTACTGTCTTACTACTTCCACTATGTGGCAGATGTTTGGTTTAATACCCAACATAATATGCATGAGATTACCTGTTGCAAAAGCATAAGGTATCCTACTCATGCATTCTTCCTTCTCAGGAGTCTTTAGAGGTTACTCCTTAGGATATAGTCTAAGGTGATGCCAACAACATATTCTTCTGGTTTCATAAAATTTTTCTACCAAGAATATAATTGGTTTTTCCAATACTATCATACCAAAGTGCTAACTTAGCCAACTCTTTATGCTTGATATTACCTCCATGTTGTTTCCAATAAGGAGCATATCATCTACATAAAATACCAGAAGCTACTGCCTCCTTTTGGATCCTTTACATACAAATACACATCATTCATCAAGATTTTCTCAAAATCAAAATTTTGATAACCTGATCAAAGCTGATGTTCCAAGACCTGGATGCTTGGTTAAGTCCATGAAATAGACTTTCACAACTTGTATACCGTGTGTTCTTGCCTATTTGATATAAACCCTTTTGGTTGTTGCATGTAGATATCCTGACATCCAACTTCCAAAATAAAATCTCATAATTGAAACTTGTAGTAGCAGCTAAAAGAATTTGGATAGACTCGAGCATGGCGTCTGGCAAAAGTTGCCTCCAAGCTAGCTTTGAAGGTTTTCACCTTCCTGTCTATCCTCTCTTTACCTTGTAGGTCCATGTACACCTTGTGGGTCTTATTCCTCTTGGTGCCTTTACTAGAGACCAAACAGAGTTGAAATACAAGATATTCTAGCTCATGATTCATAGCTTTGAGCAACACTTGATCAAAAATATCTTCTAGTGCATTATCATAACTAGTGAGTTAACCATCTTTTTCAATGGTGATAGCTTGATATGATTCACCCGATAATAGATATCTTGCGGGTTTACGAATCAATCTCCCACCACAACTTTACCGGACTTGTTGTTGTGCATCTACAGGAGGATCCAAGTTTGGTGGATCAACAATTTCTTAAGGACCCCATTAGATGGGTTGACCATGCAATTCTTGATTTCGTTCTTTCACAAGTGTTACTTGCATTTCTATAGGTTCCACTTGTTCTTCTACATATAGTACTTGTATTTCTACAGGTTCCACTTGTAGATCATCATGTTGAACTTCTGGTTCAGAATTTGGTTCCTGTGTATGCCTTCAGGTATATGTTTCCCTCTTTGAACAACCACAAACAAAAGTTAGAACTACCTGAGGTTATAAGGTAAAACTTGATCTAAGACAAGCTCATCAAGAATAACCTTACTCTTTGACTTGTAATTTGCCATGTAGTCCTACTATAAGAAAGTCACGTGAGTACTCATTAGGACCTTCTTATCTTTTGGACTATAAAACATCCAACCTCCAGTTCATTTAGGATAGCCTATAAACATGCACATTTATATACGAGAGTCCATCTTATTTGGCTTCTGTTGTAAGACATGTGCTGGAGCACCCCAAATCCGAATATGGTTTGATTTGGGCTTGTACCCTTTTCATAATTTTGTGGGTGTCTTTGAAACAGATTTGGATGGAACTAAGTTCAATAAGTACATGGAAGTTTGTAATGCATATCCCCAGAATGAATCAGACAGAGACGAATAATTGAGCATGGACCTTACCATTCTAAAAGGGTTTGATTCCTCCTTTCAACAACTTCATTCTGTTGGGATGTCCCTGGAGAAGATAGTTGTGAAACTATCACCTCCTTAGTCAGGTAGGACCTGAACTCTCCAGATAGGTATTCACTTCCTCAGTCAGACCAAAGAGTCTTGATTTTAACACCAAGATGTTTTTCTGCCTCAGCCTTAAAATTTTGAAATTTTCCAAAAGCTTAAGAATTATGACACATCAGGTACACGTATCCAAATCGTGAGTAATCATCTGTAAATGTGATGAAATACTCATACTCACCTCTAGCTTGGACATTTATTGGTCCACATACATCAGTATATATCAATTTCAGCTGAAGTGGCATGATTCTCTTTGGCTTTGAAATATCGCTTAGTCATTTTACCGTCTAAATAAGATTCATATACCGGTATCAGTTCAAAGACTAGGGATTCTAAAATTCCACTCTTGACCAAACCTTGTATCATATTAGAGTTAATATGACCCAATCGCAAATGCCAAAGATAAGTTTCATTTGAAATATTTCTTTTCTTAGATAAATGAATATGCTCATCGTCTACTAATTCAACATGATTAACTTCATGGGGTGTAGGACTAAGGAAATAAAGACCATTAAACAATATACCGAAACAAAAAGAAGAAGATAAACTTCTTATTGAAACTGAGGAATTAAACTAAACTGCAAACCATGTTTAACCAAACAACTAACAGAAATTAAATTCATCTTAAAATTCGAAATAAATAAACAGTCTTCCAAAACCAAAGTTCTACAATTATCGAATGATAAACAATTTGTCCTACTATTAGTGCAGACACAAGCTCCCTATTTCCCAGCTTCAAAACTCTTTGTCCTTAACTGATGGACGAGCTATGTTTGAACCACTGCAAAGAGTAAGAAACATGGTTAGTGGCTCATGAATAAATGATCCATTTATCATTGTAATTCTCCATTAAGCAACCCTCAATCACAAGTAAATTACCCATACCTGTTTGGTTCACACGTTGGCAATTTTTCTTCAATGCCTCTTTCCTTTGCACTTGAAGCACTGCCTTTTGGCTGCTTCACTGCAACTGGTTTGGCAACTGGAATACCTGATCTCTTTTTCTTCTTCTTGCTACCTTCTTTGGGTTTCCCCTTAGGTTTAACAAAACTCTTAGCAGCAAAAAATACATTTCCCTGCTTGACCAGAGACTGTTCAGCACTCTCAAACTCGTGCATTAGCTGAGTAATATCGATATTCATCTTGTTCATGTTATAATTCATTTTGAAATGGTTAAATTATTCAAGCAGTGATTGTAGAAAGGGTTAACTTTCACCTCCTGATCAAACTTGATCCCATGGTCATCCACTCGTTTGAAGTTTCCTATCATTGTCAAACAATGATCTCACACACTTCCTCTAGTCATCACAGTTTTGGTGACCGCAGTCAGTGCATTCTGCCTAGCAGAACTTTTAGAAGTAGCAAACATGCCATCAAGAGTCTTGAGCATCTCTGTAACACTCTCAATCAAGTTCACTTGCTCCTGCAGGTGATTGACGAGGCTGGCCAGAATATAGTAGGAACTGTAACATTTGCCTTCTCCCAATTCAAAAATTGTGTCTTAATTGCCTCAAACGCATTTTCTATAGGCTACGTTGGTTTAAGGGTAGTTAGAACAAAGTTTAGCTTTTCATATAGCAGTACAATATCCAAATTGGTTTTCCATTATTTGTAGTTTGTACCATCTACAGGCTTTTGACTCAAGATAGGAGCTAAAGGTTTGAAAAATGACATTTTCTGAAAAACATGCAAAGCACAGATTTTACAAAAAAGAAAAAGCAATAAACAAATTAATCGCAAGCAGATTCTAATAATTACTCATCGTTTATTGTTAACAATCATTTTGCTTTCTTTGCAAGGCTTACGTTGGGCAATTCACTTGTAAAAACTAAAATTTTTATTTGGGTCTTCGGTGCCATTACTAGAGCCTCGTTGGTAGGGTTAATAACTTTACCAAAATTGAACGTAATTAACCATTTCTTAATTTCAAAATCATCATTAGTATCTACGTATTGCCGACGTTTGGCTATACAATACCTTACTAAAATTTTGAAATTATTAAGGTTCAATCAAATAAAATCCGGTCATGCTTATCGGTTAGGGCTTCACATGACCACTTTATTAATGAACCCACAAATGGAGCCGCGTGTTTTAAATTTAAATACTTAATTTAAAACCTTCATCCATTCAATGTTTTAAAATTTAGAATTTTTCAATTTTCAAGAATTGTTCATCAATTGAGAGTAACCTTTGTTTGATTTCAAAATCTATGTAAGCATGCACACCGATGAATGTGCACCGTTTAGCTTACCAGAGTTTTGAAATCATTAAGGTCCTAAAATCTGGTCATGATAGACATCGTGTGATTTACACAATCATGATACATATGCTTATGGTATGCAGCGTGTGTCTAACATATGACCATTTTAGAAGACCCACAAATTTACTCACAAAACAGACAGTTCTCTTAGGAAATTTTTTGGATTATTTGTCTTGATTTTTATTATCCACAATTAAATAATTCAATTATTAATATAGATTTTTTTAAAAAAATCATAATAATTATTAATTAATTTTCGAGGATAATCTAAAAATCAAAATAATCTCATAATAACTATCATAATAGTCGTTGAAGACATAATAACTACTATGCTTATGTAAATAATAAGTTATGCAATAATATGGCACCACTTATTCTATATGGTATGTTATCACATCAAGCATGCATGTTATCAATCATATAATTCATTCATTCATAAAAATAAAGCAATTATAAACTAGACTTTAATCCATAGTTTCTTAGCGAAAAATAAAAATAAAAATTACAAATAAGACAAAAAGAAATTCTTTAGTCTTTCTTGTCCTTTCTTTAGGTCCATAAGAATGTAGTTCAAGTCTCTTTATGGTAAACATGGGCCAAAAAGCACAAATCTTATTAATTTAATTCAAAAAAATTGCTCATGTGTCAGTATACTATATTAATACTATAAAATATATAAATAATATAAACAATTCACTCAATAAAGTATAAAACAATGAATATGAAAAATCAACAAATATAAAGTAGAAAACTATAAATACACAAATAATGGATAAGATTATATAGAAGAACAATTTGAAAAGATGAAAAAAAAACATACAGAAATAGAAAAAATTTGTGCACATAATACTGATTAAAAATATACAATAAAATATATCCTATATATACAAGAATTAATGAAATTTTATTAATAGGCTTAACAATTTTCGAGACAGAAAATAGTGATATTATTAATAAGGTTAACCATTATTATTATTTTTTTATTAAAAAACTATTTTCGACCAAGAGGAAACACGTGATTTATTGTCATTAATTATATAACTTTGATTGTGCAGCATGCGAACCACGAGGTGAGAGACGAAACAATGAATACGTAACTACCAAGAGCAAGAGTTATACTCTTCATAGTGAGCGTGATGTAACAGTGGCGGTGGCAGATTGTGGCTGTCGGTGCAATAATTTTGAAATAGAATAGCGGTAGCTATGTAATTGACGGTAGCTATGTAATTGACGCATATGATAACGGTGTAACCTGTTAGATATATTAATAATATAATCCAAGGAGAATCTGTTTCTTATTTCAAACGACATAAAATTATGTCATTTTAAGAGAGAGGTCGACACAAAAAAAATATTTTTTATTTAAAATTTAAATTAAAAAATTCACTCAATTTTTTTCCTATAATTTTCATTATTTGTGTCTATCTCTCTTAAAATGATATAACTTATGTCATTTAAAATGACAAACAACCAACTTATAATTTAATACTATGTTCACGTACAAATATAATAAATAAAAGTATAGTCACTTGGAGCTATATGAGTTGGAATCCAATAATTTATATTATCTTTAAGGTTTTTTTTTTTAAGTTGGAGATACTGTTCCCAAATCCTTCTCTCTCAAACCCATTATTTCCAGCAGAATCCACCTGCCGGTAAAATTTAGATCTGGCGCGCGCACTGGGCTTGGGTGATGTAATTATTGCAAATATATATTGTTATATATTTAATTCAAAGATAAAGTTATTTTTTTTATAGAGAAGGGATTTAATATCCTGATTTATTTATTTTTATATCAACCGATATTCACAATATTAATAGATCTGATTAAATTAATTTTGAATTTATGCCTCTCCACACTTTCAAAACTTGCTATTTCATGATTTAAGCCCATTATTTAGCTAATTATATTTAAATTTTTTAAAAAAAAACTCAAAAGTTAAACTTAAACTTAAAACCTTGAAAAATGAAGATATCGTTGTCAATGTCCCATTTCATATATTATCTTATTAGTGCTTAGGTGTAGATAATAATTTAACTTCCGATAAAAATAAATAAATAAAGGCGTTTGTTGGTTATACATAGTTTTAACGTAAATATTGTTTTAAAACTTAAGTAATAAATAAATTTTTTGATAAAATAATTTATATAAACTTTAATTATAATTAAAATTGCCACAAATGATATATAATTTCACTTCTTTATATTATTAAATAAAATTCATATAACCTTAAATATTATATAAAAATAAATGATAAAATTTAAAATAAGAATAAAAACTTATTTTTTAATATATTCAAAAATAAAAAAAATGTTATAAGTATAATAATTTTTATACTTACAACATATTTTTGTTTACAACATCTTACAACCATATCTTAACCATTGATTTTCGCTTATAAATGATTATTATTTTTATAAATCAAATTCATTAATTAATTATTAATTCACAATAAATAATAATCGTTGATTGGAAAAATCAACAATTAAAATATAATTGAAAGATATTGTAAACAAAAATAGATTATAAATATAACTTTTTTCTTTTTATTTATCAAATACTTATTGTGTAAAGCTTAGCGAATTTGAACATAATATCCACATGACTTTGTACGAGATAGTCAGACAGAGATAAATGATGGCATCGGTAACCCATTTAATTCGGCAACGGGGTCCGAAGGTTTTTATAAAAATTTATTTTATCTTTTTTATTTTTTTTTCTTCATTAAAAAAATACTTTTTTTAATAACTTTTGTACAAAAGTGTCTCTTTTGTTTTTTTAAGGAGCATAGAAACTAAAAATAAACAAATCAAACGAATACTTAGTAATTAATTTAATTAATATCTAACCGTTAAATTAGGAATTTAAATAATTTAATTATGAATTAAGAGATAAACTCATAATTGACTTAGAATAAATATGGAAAGATTAGAATAATTATCACGAGGGTTTAATAACGCTGAAAGTCGCTTTTCTGAGGAAAAGTGTGAAGACCAGTTCTGCTTCATTGTATAAATGCATACCGATGAAGTATCTCGAAAAATTATAATAAGTAAATCAATATTCCTAGAAAAATGCCTAGGTCGAGTATATCAAGTTTTGAGTCAAAATAATGAGTGCTGACGTCAGAACTAATATCGGTTACGTAAAAAATGCGTACCAGCAAAGTGCTGCGAAAATTATAATAAAAATATGATAAATCATAGAAAAATGGCTAGGTTCAGACAAAAATGATTAGCGGAGTTACTAGTGCTAATAGCGACGGGTTAAACTTAATGTGCATATAAATATACATGGCACAGATTTTTAGGGCATTTGACACCCTCCTACATGCCTCCTTGCTGCAGCATTTTCTGCCACCTTCCTCCATTGTTCTTCTTGCATGAAAAATCCCTCAAGGCACCACATTTTCTATAGATTATTCATCTCTACCTTCTATACACTTAAGAGTAACCTTGGGGTGGGAGAAAAATGAGTTCTTGAGAGAGTTGGGGCTGTCCACATTGGTTGGATGTTGTGGGAGCCTTTTACTTGTTATTTGAAGCTTCAAGGAGCTATTTTGTGGAGTAAAAGACCAAGCTTGATGATTATTTTCGTGGTCTTGTGAAGTCAGAATCATAGAGTTGTGTAGAAAACTCCAAGATCATTCTTCTCCTCTGTTTTGAGCCATTGGTATGCACCACAACCTTTATTCATAAGCTTTCTATGTTAAAGGTTAAGTTTTGGCATGTAAAATGAGATGTTGAAGTAACTAGCAGGAACACTTGTCTAAATGTCTTTAAAGATGCATGCTTTAACATTTAAATGTGTTAAAAACAGAGTCTTGGAAGGATATCTTCGCAAAAATGCAAAACTGCATTCTGTCGCGAAATATCCGGATAAGATATCCGAATATTGGGTCTGAGATATCCGGATATGGATATCCGGATATGTCCCTGAGGAATATCCGGATATTCTGAAAATTTCGAGTTATGAATTGTTCTGTCCAAACAGAAGTGTAGGATGAGTTTTTGGACCCTTAATTGGTTAATATGAACCTCTGTAATAAGTTAACTAAGTCAGAATCACTTAGATTGAAGACTTAAGGCTTTGGGAGAAGCCTATGGTCACTAAACGAAAAACGAGACATTGTCCAAATGTAATGAACTTCTTGATATTGTATATTGATGATGTTTCTGGTATAAACAGACTGTGATTGTGCTGTTTGGTGACCGTGGACTGGTGTGAACTCTTATTTGGGATTGTTAGCTTGCGAGGTAAGCTTTCGTATCCTCGGTTTTGCCCATTGTTGGTTCCTCCATACCACATGGATGGATGGTTATATGCATGATGTGTTTTCTGAAAATATATGATGAATATTGATATGATACTGAGCTGATTTTGAGTGAAACTACAATATGATATGTATGTGGTATTCCACCTAGACGGTAGTCCTTGAGTATGGGGAGACATACAAGATGGTAACTCCGTGGGTGAGGTACAAGAGTACTGTAGGTTGTAGACGTACGTAAGTCCTACCTTTTATTCTCTGGCCAGTAGGATACATACCCACATGACATAGTTATATGCTGCATTGCACAGATTTTGGAAATTATATTGTTGTTATTGTTTTGGAACATATATTGCACATGTAAGTGAGCTTGAGGTGGAGAGTGTAAGCACCTGCACCGTTAATTAAGGAAGTTAATTAATTAATCATGAGAAATTAGAAAATAATTCCATAATTGACTCTAATAATTATTATAAGGCTTAAATAATATTGGTAAGTTATTAATAATGCTGAAAGTCTCTTTTCTGACGAAAAGTGCAGATACTGGTTCTGCTACTCGGTATAAATGTGTACCGATGAAGTATCCTGGAATATTATAATAAGTGCATGAATATTCCTAGAATAATATGTAGGACTTTGATTTCAAGTTTCAAGTTAAAATAATGAGAACTGGTGCCAGAACTGACACTGGCTATGGAAAAGCGCGTACCGGAAAGGTGCTGCGAAAAATAAAATAAAATTACGACAAATCTTAGAAAAATGTGTAGGTTCAGATTGCAAATTTTGGGATTAAAATGCTAAGCGTAGCTATTAGTGCTAATATTGTGTAATTAATCTTTAACCGGCTATAAATAAAGCATTACACAGAACCCTAGGTTGATTCTTTGTGCTCTACGTGCCTCCATTGCATTTCTCTGGTCAGCTACCTTACCACTTTCTTCCCTCTCCATTTAGCAATCAAGAGACCATATTTCCTCTTGATTTCTTCACAAAAACTCCATGGGTGAGTGTATACAAGCTTTGGGAAATAAAAAGGGGGTGCATTTCTGAGTTAGAGTGTCATTTTGAGTGAGGGTTAGGTGCTGAATTTTGGGTTTGGTGAAGTGGGAAGCCATTTCTGGGTGGTTGATGCTCCAAGGAGCAACCTTTGTGAAGAGAGAACCTTTGTGGTGTGCCATTTTTGTGCACCTTCAAAGTCAGAACCTTTGAGGCAGTTTGGTGAGCTCCAAGAGCCATAGTTGCTCTGTTTTGAGCCTTGGGTAAGTTCACCTACCTTGATCATGAGTTTTAATGGGTTAAAGCTTGAGTCTTGGCATGTAATATGTTAAAATGAAGTAACCAACATAAACATGAATCTCTAAGTCTGTAAAGATGCATGCTTTAACGTTTAAAAATGTTAAAAATGGAACCTTTAGAGTGATATCTCGCGAAATGCAGAATTTGCATTCTGTCGCGAAATATCCGGATATGATATCCGGATATGGATATCCGGATATGATATCAGGATATGATATCCGGATATGTTCGTGACATATATCCGGATATTCTGGTGCAGTGGTGAGAAGCACTCCTGAGGAGTGTACTTGGGAGCCAAAGGACGAGCTTCTCCGGAAGTATCCCGACTTTCGAGACAGGTATATTCTGATTTTGAGGATAAAATTCTAAAAAGGTGGGGTGAATGTAAGAACCTGCACCGTTAATGAAGGAAGTTACTTAATTAATTATGAGAAATTAGGAAATAATTTCATAATTGACCCTAATAATTATTACGAGGCTTAAATAATTATGGTAAGTGTTTATTAAAGCTGAAAGTCGCTTTTCTGACGAAAAGTGCAGATACCGATTCTGCTACTCGGTATAAAGGCGTACCGATGAAGTATCCCGGAAAATTATAAAAAGTGTGTATATGTCACTAGTATAATATATAGGACTCATAAAACAAGTTTCAAGTTAAAATAATAAGAATTGGTGCCAAAACTGATATTGGCTATGGAAAAGCGCGTACCGGAAATGTGCTGCGAAAAATAAAATAAAAATATGATAAATCTTAGAAAAATGAGTAGGTTCATAATCCTAAGTTTGGGATTAAAATGCTAAGCGTAGCAATTAGCACTAATACTGTGCGATTAAGATTCATGCACTATATATATGCATTGTTGGCCCAAAACCCTAGGCCATACAATATCCCTACGCGACTTGGTGGCTGATCAGCCCTTCCTCACTGTTCCATTGCCTTCCTTTCCCCATTTCTTGAGCCTAGAGGCCATTTCTTCATGAAATCTTCTCCAAAACACTTGATGCGAGTGAGGTATACCATTGGGGGTGAGTTGTGGAACTTGTTTCTGGGTTGTGGCCACTGCCTTGGTGAGTTTTTGGTGCTGACTTTTGGTTTGGTGGAGTGTGAAGCCATTATCTTGGTTGTTGAAGCTCCAAGTGTCAACCTTTGTGAAGAAAAACCAAGTATTGTGTTCCATTTTTGTGCACCCTTGAGGTCTGGACTTTGGAGGCTGTTTGTTGAGCTCCATAAGCCTTTGCTACTCTGTTTGAGTGTTGGGTAAGTGTCACCAACCATGACCTTGTGTTTCCTTTGCTAAAAATGAAGCCTTGATGCATGTAACAAGCTGAAGATCATAACTTAAGGTTGGGTAAGGTTAAACACACCTAGAAATGCATGTTTAAGCTTCTGTAATCGGTAAAAATAGAACCTTGGGATTGATATCTCGCGAAATGCAAAATCTGAGTTCTGTCGCGAAATATCCGGATATGGATATCTGGATATGGGGTCCTGAATATCCGGATATTGATATCCGGATATGCCCCCGACGAATATCCGGATATTTTGAGTTTTCAAAGAACAGTAGTTGCACTCTTCATTCAGAATGTTGTTATGGGTTTGTGGACCCTAGTTTGATGAAGTAGGACTTCTGTAATGATTAATCTATGTCAGAATCAAGTGATTAAGGGCTCATGGCTTTGTGAGAAGCTTTAAGACGTGAAAAGTAAAGGAAAGACATTGTATTTATGTCATATGCTTGTATGCTGTATATTGATATGATTGTTGGTCCAAAACAGATTGTGATTCTGCTGTGTTTGGGCTTTGAGATTGGTGGACTCTTGGCATTGGATAGTTAGCTTGCAAGGTAAGCTTTCGTGTCCTCGGTTTAGCCATTGTGTGGTTCCACCATACTCCATGGGGGAATGGTTTATATGCATGATGTGTTTACATGCTTTGATAATAGAAAATATTGTTGAGCTTTATGTGCAGTGGCTTTTAATATGTATGTGTTGTTCCACTTTGACGGTTAGGCTGAGTATATGGCGTCTTACAAGACGGTAACACCGTGGGTGGGTGCAAGTGGCGTCTTGCACTAGTATGGGTAATAGACGTATTCCTGCATTCTCTGGCCAGTAGATTAGTATTGACATACATGACATGATTATCTGCTGCATTGCACTATTTTGGAACTTATACTGTTGAACTGTTTTAGAACTTATATTGCACATGTAAGTGAGTTTGGGGTGGAAGATCATTGAGGACCCCTTGCCTTACTGAGATTTCTGTTTAGAGATCTCACCCCACGTTTGGGGCGCTTATTTCAGGTTCAGGTAACCCAGGGGCCGAGACCTCTAGTGGCAGGAGGCCGGAGCTTAGTTGATTATCATGTTTGCTATTTATGCTGATGCACCTGCTTGGTTTTATGCTTTTACCATTACCATGCTGTTTGTATTGAGACTTGATGAGTATGTTGTTTATTTGGTGAGCATGGGGATTGTCAATGCCACATTGTTTTGGCGATGTTTAAGTTTGTTTGCATTGTATAAACTATCAGGGTTGTCCGGTCTACGTGTTGTAGTTCCGTGACTAGATACATATTGATATTAATTTTATATTGAGGTATTTCAGTTAGTTGTCTTTTGCAATTTACATACAGGCAACGTTTTGAAATGAATTAAGTAAGTCAACTTGGTAAGGATAATGATGTCATAATTGAAAAGAAAACGATGTTCCGCAATTTTTATTAAGCATTGCTTAATACGATGACCTGTTAACAAACCGGGTATACACGGGGTGTTACACCGGGCATGAAGAAGGACATAGCGGTGTATGTGTCTAAGTGCTTGATTTGCCAGAAGGTGAAGATTGAACACCAGAAGCCGTCTGGTAAGCTTCAACCTCTTGAGATTCCGGAATGGAAATGGGAGAGAATTTCCATGGACTTCGTTGTGGGTTTGCCGAAGACTCAGGCTGGTTGTGACTCTATCTGGGTCATTGCGGATAGATTGACGAAATCTGCCCACTTTCTTCCGGTGAAAGTGAGCTTCACTACTAAGCAGTTGGCCAGATCGTATGTTCGCGAGATCATGAGACTTCACGGGATGCTCGAGAGTATCATAAGTGATAGGGACCCAAAGTTCACATCTCGGTTATGGGAGGCACTGTAGGAAGCTTTTGGGACTCAGTTGAGACTGAGTACAGCCTATCACCCTCAGACTGATGGACAAACTGAGCGGACCATCCAGACCTTGGAGGACATGTTGAGGGCTTGCACTTTGGAGCAGGGCTCAGCATGGGATAGGTACCTCCAATTGGTGGAGTTTTCGTATAACAACAGTTTCCATGCTAGCCTGGGCATGGCACCCTACGAGGCGTTGTATGGTAGGAGGTGTCAGACTCCTACCTGCTGGTCTGAGGTTGGAGATAAGGAGCTTTTTGGCTTGGACTTTGTCCAAGATACCACCCAGCAGATCCATATGATCCGAGAGAAACTGAAGCAGGCGCAGAATCGTCAGAAGATCTACTACGATGTCAAGCATTGTCCACTGGAGTTCAGTGACGGTGAGCACGTGTTTGTGAAACTTTCACCTGTCACCGGTGTTGGTCGGGCCCTCAGAGTGAGAAAGCTGAGCCCGCGATTCATTGGGCCCTACCAGATCCTTGGTAGAGTAGGACCTATTCCCTACCGGCTTGCCTTACCTCCGAACTTGGCCAACATCCACGACGTGTTTCACGTGTCTCAACTTCGGAAGTACATCGCAGATCCTTCGCACGTGGTGCAACCAGATGATGTGGAAGTTCGGGAGAACTTGAAAACTCCCGTCGAACCACTTAAGATTCTCGATCGTGCGAGAAGAAGGTAAGGAGCAAGAACGTTCCGATGGTCAAAGTGAAATGGACAGGAAGAACTCCTGAGGAGTGTACCTGGGAGCGAGAGGACGAGCTTCTCCGGCAGTATCCCGACTTTCGAGATAGGTATATTCTGATTTTGAGGACAAAATTCTAAAAAAGTGAGGTGAATGTAAGAACCCGCACCGTTAATTAAGGAAGTTAATTAATTAATTATGAGAAATTAGGAAATAATTCTATAATTGACTCTAATAATTATTATAAGGCTTAAATAATATTGGTAAGTTATTAGTAATGCTGAAAGTCGCTTTTCTGACGAAAAGTGCAGATACCGGTTATGCTACTCGATATAAATGCGTACCGTTGAAGTATCCCGGAATATTATAATAAGTGCATGAATATTCCTAGAATAATATGTAGGACTGTGATTTCAAGTTTCAAGTTAAAATAATGAGAACTGGTTCCAGAACTGATACTGGCTATGGAAAAGCGCGTACCGGAAAGATGCTGCGAAAAATTAAATAAAAATATGAAAAATCTTAGAAAAATGAGTAGGTTCAGATTCCAAAGTTTGAGATTAAAATGCTAAGCGTAGCTATTAATGGTAATACTTTGTGATTAATCTTTAACCGGTTATAAATAGAGCATTACACAGAACCCTAGGCTGATTCTTTGTGCTCTACGTGCCTCCATTGCATTTCTCTGGTCAGCCACCTTACCACCTTCTTCCCTCTCCATTGAGCAATCAAGAGACCACATTTCCTCTTGGTTTCTTCACAAAAACTCCATGGGTGAGTGTATACAAGCTTTGGGAAATAGAAAGGGGGTGCATTTCTGAGTTAGAGTGTCATTTTGAGTGAGGGTTGGGTGCTGACTTTTGGGTTTGGTGAAGTGGGAAGCCATTTCTTGGTGGTTGATGCTCCAAGGAGCAACCTTTGTGAAGAGAGAACCTTTGTGGTGTGCCATTTTCGTGCACCTTCAAAGTCAGAACCTTTGAGGCAGTTTGGAGAGCTCCAAGAGCCATAGTTGCTCTGTTTTAAGCCTTGGGTAAGTTCACCTACCTTGATCATGAGCTTTAATGGGTTAAAGCTTGAGTCTTGGCATGTAATAAGTTAAAATGAAGTAACCAACATAAACATGAATCTGTAAGTCTGTAAAGATGCATGCTTTAACGTTTAAAAGTGTTAAAAATAGAACCTTTGGAGTGATATCTCGCGAAATACAGAATCTGCATTCTGTCGCGAAATATCCGGATATGATATCCGGATATGGATATCAGAATATGGATATCCGGATATAGGATCTCTGATATCCGGATATGATATCCGGATATGTCCCGACATATATCCGGATATTCTGGGTTTGCGTGAACAGTAACGGTACTGTTCGTACAGAATTGTGTTTGGGGTTTGTGGACCCTAGATTGATTAAGTTGGACTTCTGTAATAATTAAACTAAGTCACAATCTAAGTGATTAAGGGCTTGTGGCTTTGAGAGAAGCCTAAAGACATGAAACGTAAAGGAAAGACGTTGTCTTTGTGTCTTATGCGTGTTGAGTATGATATTGATATGATGCTGGTCCAAAACAGATTGTGATTCTGCTGTGTTTGAGCTTTGAGATTGGTTAGACTCTTGGCTTGGATTGCTAGCTTGCAAGGTAAGCTTTCGTGTACTCGGTTTAGCCATTGTTTGTTCCACCATAACCCATGGGGGGATGATTTATATGCATGATGTGTTTTCATGTATTGTTTTATTGAAATGCTATTGAACTGTTAAGTGCAATTGCCTTATGATATGTATGTGGTGTTTCGCCTAGACAGGAAGCCATGGGGTGGTCCTGTGGGCGAGTACAACATGGGCGTGTACTGTGTGGGTAATAGACGTATTCCTGCACTTCTCTGATCAATAGAAGAGTTATAACACACATGACATGATTATCTGTTGCGTTGCACTGATTTTGGAGCTGATATTGAATTACTGCTTTTAGAACTTATACTGCACATGTAAGTGAGCTTGGGGTGGAAGATCCTTGAGGACCCCTTGTCTTACTGAGATTTCTGTTTAGAGATCTCACCCCACGTTTGGGGCACATATTTCAGGTTCAGGTAACTCGGGGGTTGAGACCTCTGGCAGCAGGAGGCCGGAGCTTAGCTTATATATTGCTGTTTATATGATGATATGTTTGGATGCTGGATTATATATGCTGATGATATGCCTTTAGCTTGTTATTATTATGTTACTGTTGTTGATACTATGTTTGGCTTAGTTGCCTTATTTGGTGAGCATGCAGATTGTCCATGCCACATTGTTTGATTATGTCTTAGTTCAGATTTGAGATGTAATAATGTATCAGGATTATGTCCGGTCTACGTGTTGTAGTTTCGTGACTTAGTTACTCACAAATATTTATGTATTGAGGTATTTCAGTTAGCTGTCTATTTGCAATTTACATATAGGCAATGTTTTTATGAAAATGATTAAGTAATCAACTTGGCTAAGTATAATGACGTCATAATTGAAAGTAAAAGTTAACAAACCGGGTATACACGGGGTGTTACAGAGAGATCCTTGAGGACCCCATGTCTTACTGAGATTTTTTTTTAGAGATCTCACCCCGTGTTGGAGCAAATTTTTAGGTACAGGTACCTCTGGGGTTGAGATCTCCAGTGGCAGGAGGCCAAAGTTGAGCTGATTATGCATGTTTTATTGATATGCCTGGATTTCTACTATGCCTTGCTATCAGTATATGTTTATTTGATTTGAGACATTGTTGACTATGTTGCCTTATTTGGTGAGTATGAGGGTTGTTCATGCCACATTGATGTCAGTTATGCTTTTAGTCTTGAGTTGTATAATGTATCAGGATATTGTCCGGTCTACGTGTTGTAGTTTCGTAACTAGATACACATATATTGAATAAGGTTTTATTCAGTGTAGTTATTTATTACAATTTACATACAGACGATATTTTGAAAAAGAATAAGTAATCCACTTGGTTAATAATTAATGATATCATAATTGGAAAGAAAAAGTTAGCTTCTGCATTTATTTAGCTGCGCCATTATCATATGTATGTTTAATACACCGGATGCACGCAGGGTGTTAGATAACCTCTTCTATAAGTAGTTAAATGAATTAGAAAAAAATAATAAATTTGTAGTTAATTATTAGAACAAATAATTAACTAATTTGAAGTATATGTTACTTTTATGAAAAGAAATAAGGAAGTGTGTTTACCAACAAAAAAAAAATAAGGAAGTGGCGACTCGATTGTTAAACATCGTAACGTAAATATTTTATTTAAAAGTAATTTTCATTTATTAGCTGAGTATTAGTTAATTTATTTATTTTTATAGTATATTATTTTTAAAAATGATTAAGCTAGAATACTAATATTTATTTTGTGTAAGTATATTTAAGAATTTAGGAGAAGATATGTACCTTGTGATTAAAATACTAAAATTTATAACGGGAGAATAACTAATTCTGGGGAACGTCCGTGATTGTTTCCCGTCAGTAGTGAGACGATAAATTCTTCTAATTAACTGTTGATAGAGATGGCTTGAGATTGTAGAGAAGCACAAAAAATACCAGCATTTATTGTTAGTTAGAGGAGCTTCTTTGAAAATGTTTTCTTTGTGATAAAGGATTTATCATTATGTAGGGACAATGACCATATTGCCACTTTTTAGGCAAAATCTTATCTGATTGTCACTTCTGAAAATTTTTTTGCCAAAATGCCACGCCTGAATCCGGCTGGTCTGACAAGCGGGAATGGACTGGACACGTGTCAGCGTCTGAATGGTCAACCATTCTCGCTGGGCCGCTCAGCTAGAATGGCAGAATACTGACACGTGGCAAAAGTACAGACATGCAGAGAATGCCTGTGCTTTTGCCACGTGTCAGCATTCTGTCATTCTAGCTGGGCGGCCCAGCGAGAATGGTTGACCATTCATACGCTGACACGTGTCCAGTCCATTCCTGCTTGTCAGACCAGCGGGATTCAGGCGTGGCATTTTGGCAAATTTTTTTTCAGAAGTGACAATCAGGTAAATTTTTATGAAAGGAGTGGCAATATGGTCAATGTCCCCATTATGTACGGCATTTTGGACCTGAGTCCATTAAGAAAAAAAATATGATCAGTATTTAAAATAATGCATGATATAACATCTAATTGTACAGTTTAAATATATATTACTAATTTAAATATTTTTACATTATCATTTAATAATTTATTGAAACACATTAATTTTTTCAAACAATAATTAGGATGATTTTTTTATATTAAATAATACGTAATTAAATAGTAACTAAACAATTATATAAAAAGTGCATTTAAATTAAAAGTATAGTAATAATAATTCAGAATTGAGTAAGGAATGATTTATTTTGAAATATCTTGAAAACATCGTATCACATTTGTTTAATTTATATAAGGTTTATTAGAGTACATTAAAATTAAATACATATTTTTATTAATTTGGGTTTTCGTCTCTGTAATATTTTTTAATTTCTATAATTTTTCTGATTCAATTTTAAATTTCTTCTTTTATGTATTAGTACTTATATTTTTCATTTCTTAAGTTTTAGACTCTATAATTTATATTCATCAAAAGTAATTAATACTTCATGAAAAATGGATCCCTAAATTTTAACTTATATATGAAGGTATTGGTCCTTATTAAGTACCCAATAGGGACGTAAAGTCCTTATTAATACTTCATTTTTTTTCTTGATTATTGTGGCCGCAGAAAGATAATAACTTATTCTCCGACAGAAGAAGTTATTATCAATATATATATATATAGATAGAGGAAGAATTTATTTATAATTTTTTTTATAAATTCTTGCAAATTACACTATATACAGTGGTGGACGTAGGTAAGTGCAAGTGTGTGCAAGTGCACACATAAATTTTTTGAAAAAAAGAAAAGAAAATATATTTTGGATCATCAACAAAAATTATAGGATCCAATTTGATCTCTTAAAAAAAGTTGACTCGTGATCCCTTTAAATTCCAAAATAAACCCATGCTAGTCCTTTTGAGGGATTAATATGGGTCTTTTTGAATTTCAGAGGATCATGATTTTGATTATCTGAATCTATTTTTGAATTCTACGGGATCACGAGTAGATTTTTTTCCCTAAGAGATTAAATTGAGGCCCGTAATTTTTAATTTTTGTTGATGACCCAAAATGTTGTATTGTAACAGTTTAGTTGACTCTTGATTACTTTTTTTATATTAAATTAAAGTTTACTTTTTTTTTATATATTCTTTTGTATTTAATATATTAAAAATTTTCTTTAAATTTTTTTCTTTATTCTTTTATTGTAAATGTGCATACATTAATTTTTTTTTCTAGGTTCGCTATTGACTATAATTATCAGAAATATAGTGTAACCTAATGTATTTCGGGAAGTACATATTAATTATAGTTTGTAAAAGTTTACAAATAAAAAGTTTATAAATATAACTCTTCCTTTTATTTATATATATATATATATATATATATATATATATATATATATTCAACTCACGTGATATAAATGATTCCAAGAGATAGATACATACACCAATAATTGAATAATGAGTTGTGGACATAAATGATTCCAAGAGATAGATGTCCTATCTTCAAATTAACCATTGCAACAGTTTCACTTATTTTGTCTATTGATACGTACATCCATAGCTATAAAAGCCAAAAATCTAGAATACAATCATAGGTACGATTTGTGAACAAAAACGTGCCATGTCAGTTGCCTTTGCACCGGAAAGAGAAGAAAAAAAAGTGATTTTTGTAATTTACACACGTAATACATAATATAAATTACAAAAATTGCACCCCGTACGACCTTAGTAGCAAAAGTGCGCTCCTATAAATGGCCTCCGTCACGGTTAAAATGGAGAATCTAGTGAGCAAGAACATAACAATGACTTTCATTCCATCGGCTCATGCCACGGAGCTATTACCTACGCTGGTTAGAAATGCCAAGCTCTCTAGAGAAGAAGACAAACAGTTAGATGCTCAAGAGAATCATGGAGATATGAACCTTGCTATCACCAAATGCAGTGGGGAGACAAAAGCCAATTTGGCTGGAGTAATTACTCGCTACGTGGAAACTCTAAATCAGTACAATTTGCGCAACTTGGGTACGTAAGCTTTTGGTGCTTGTACTTTATCTCTCTCTCTATCTATAATGCTATGTATACTTACTTACGAGACTAAACTAATTAATGACTTCCACGCACAACTGCAGGCTATCCAACTAATCAGAATTTCAACTATGATGCATTAGCACCGTTGCTTCATTTTCACCTCAACAATGCTGGTGACCCTTTTCTAGGGAGCAGTTTTTCTCTAAATTCAACAGCATTTGAAGTTTGCGTTCTTGATTGGTTTGCAAACCTTTGGGAGATAGAGAAGGATGAGTATTGGGGATACGTCACAACTGGTGGAACTGAAGGCAATCTTCACGGGATTTTAATAGGGTCAGTTTTGTTGAACTTGCTAATTTCTAGAGCCTTTTGATATATTACAAACATGGATTAATATTTTTCATATTGTAAGAGATAATTTTATCTCTTATACACACATAAAAGTATTGAACTTCCTCCTTAATGCTAAGCTCAAAGGCCATTAAGGGGTTTGAAAAATCCTAAACTTTAAACTTTCTTCCTCCCCTTTATAAACATTAGTAGTGAGATGATGGTAACCATCTTGCAGGTGAAGCTTGATCTTTTGTAACCCATTATTTTTAGAGTAAGTACCCTTTATAAACATTAGTAGTGAGATGATGGTAACCATCTTGCAGGTGAAGCTTGATCTTTTGTAACCCATTATTTTTAGAGTAAGTACCCTTTTTGGTCCTCAGCAAATTTCACGATGCCCGCTTTAGTCCCTAACAAATAAAAAGGCCCATCGTGGTCCCTAAAAAATTCAAAATGGACCCATTTAGTTGAAATCGAGGTCCCTCACAAATTAAAAAAAGATCCATATTAGTCCCCAAAAGAACTAAAATGGGTCCATTTTGAATTTCTTAGGGACCACAATGGGCCTTTTTATTTTCTAGGGACTAAAGCGGGCTTCGTGAAATTTGCTGAGGACCAAAAAGGGTATTTACTCTTATTTTTATAGTGGAAGTTTGATTATGCAATAATGTCCTGTGAATTTTTACTTCTTCACATTGAAAAATGTTTTTCCACGTTAAAATCTGCTATGTTCTTTCTCTCTCTCTCTTCTTTGTATTATTCGTTTTTCCGCTATGCTGGCCAACCTGTTGATACAGCCCACCTTTGATTGAAGAGTCAAACTCCTAACTCGACGTTTCACTTTCGCAAAAGCTTCTTAGCCAAAATTGAGAGAACTTGATCAGTTCCCAACAAAAAGTGTGTGATGATTATATATATTTTTTCTCTATTCTTTCCACATGGGTCCCACACAACACACTTTATGTGTGTCTAAGATATAAAATTATCTCCTAAACACTAATTCCTTACAAATAATGTGTATCCTAAACACATACATTGATTTATATCTTTTTATATAGGAGAGAACAATTTCCAGATGGGATTATTTATACCTCCCAAGATTCACATTATTCAATATTCAAAATAGCAAGAATGTATCGAATGCAGTGCGTGAAGGTTGGTACATTCGTTTCTGGTAAGATTGATTGTGCTGAACTAAAGACTTTACTACTTGCTCACAAGGACAAGCCAGCCATCATCAATCTAAACATAGGTCTCCTCGTCTTTGACAACTATACACAAATTACAGTTAACAAGCTTATGCACACACTTTTGTGCAAATTGTATATGTAGGCATTTTGGCTAAACTTGAAAGAGTTCATGTTGCAGGGACTACTATGAAGGGAGGTATCGATGACCTTGATCTAGTAATTCAAACACTTGAGGAATGTGGTTTTACTCGTGATCGATTCTACATTCACTGTGACGGAGCACTATTTGGAATGATGTTGCCTTTTATTGAACGGGTGTGTTAAAGTTATTTACATAAACATTATTATATAAAAGCGTTACTTTGAAAGTGTGCTTAGGTATACGTAGGAGATACAGTGGAGGTCGGATGTATGGAGTCCGGAGCATCCCAGCTGAGAAAAGTTTAAAGCAGTGTGATTTGGATTATGGAATCAAATCTTTAGATTCATGAATAGTAGACAATATTTTGGAGAAAAAAAATTATGCTACATTAATTTGTGAAGAAATCTTATTATAATCAATTAAGAACCTTAACTTTGTTAAACAAATTATTAATAAAAAATACTTGAGAAAGCAAATATGTAACTTGGGATGACATATATGACGTCTCATAAATTTTATACTTTTTTTTAAAAATATAAATTCTTATTTGTTAAGTCTTAAAGTTGAGGTCATTAATCGATTATTATTAAAGTCAAGGTTTTAGTACAAAGCTTTTCTCAATCTAAGCTTCAATTTTTTTTTAAGAATGCAAATGTGTAGACCTACCTATTTATCTACATTATTATCTAACTTAAGGATTCAGATGACTCCTACTTAATTATGATTTCATCTACAATATTGTTTGAGTGATTGCACAGGCACCAAGGATTACCTTCAAGAAACCTATTGGAAGTGTAGCCATTTCTGGCCATAAGTTTTTGGGGTGCCCAATTCCTTGTGGTGTTTTAATTACTCGTTTAGAGCACGTGAACGCTCTGACTAGAGATGTTGAAATCATTGCTTCAAGGGATGTCACAATCACAGGTAGCCGTAGCGGGCATGCTCCAATCTTCCTCTGGTATGCTCTTCAAGAAAGAGGTTTGATAGGACTCAAGAAAGAAGTGCAGATGTGTATCAAGAATGCACATCATTTAGTGGATCAACTACGGGATAGTGGCATTGGTGCAATGTTGAATGAATTTAGTAATACTGTTGTCTTTGAAAGGCCTCTGGATGATGACTTTACGCGTAGCTGGAATTTGGCATGCACAGGAGATATTGCACATGTGGTGGTGATGCAACACATTACCATTGAAATGCTGGGCTCCTTTGTCAGTGAATTTCTTCAAAAACGATCCATTTGGTTCAAAGATGGACGGTTTCAACCTCTATGTATTGCAAACAATGTTGGTTCTGGAAATTGTGCTTGTTCAATGCACAAAACATTATCATGATTGAACGTTTATTTACTAATACATATGTGATGTATATAAATAATTGACTCAGTGCGTGGATGCAGTTGTCACTTGTAGTTTTTACACGATTTTTTTTTTTTTTTTAAGTTATAGTATTGTAGTTTTTAAGGCAACACGAATCCGTTAAAAAGATAAAATAGTATTATAATTAGGATGTAATTTTGATATATACAAATTGGGGTTTTAATTTGTCCTTTAACATGATAAGAAAAAATTTCTTACACACACAACATTTTGTGGACCCCGCACTTTATAAAGCAAAAAAAAAAAAAAAAAACTAAGGCACGCAAAACGAATCTCTATAACATTACACAATCACTTTTCCTACAACATAACTCTTATAAAACCTATAGAAATTAGTATAATTATCAACTAATTTCCCAACGTGTCACGTGAAATATTAACTTGTTAAAAGTTTTTAAATTTTAAAGTATAATTTGTATACACAAATAAATTCATTAACTAAATTATAAATGTAATGTTATAAAACTAAGAAAGAGAGACGAGATGAGAGAGATACATATTACAAGATAAGTGAGAGAAGCAAGAGAGAAGATAAGAGATAGATTTCTTATTCTCGTTGATCATCAACATTCTTACAAGTGTCCTGTCCTTTATAAACATAATGAAGGAATAAGTACACTTGAATACATTATTAATGTTGTGGTTACATGGTACATCAAAGGTCATGGGCAAATCCATACATCATGAGGCATTTGAAAAGTCAAGGTCATCCACATATTAAAATATATATTTTGGAACATTCCCCCTTAAATAACTTTATACTATAAATATGCCTAGTCAAAATCTTGCTAAAAAATCTAATGAGATAAAAATTTAGCTAAGAAAAAGAGTACAATATTAACATGCAATTTTTTGTTATATGCTAACTTAGTCTGCCTCATTAAAAACCTTTTAAAGAAAAACTTAGTGGAATAGAAACTTGGTAAAGGAAAAAAAAGTGCAGTGCGTATAACTCCTCCTCAATTAAGTCATATAGCTATTATCGGAGCTAAAGGAGTACAACAACAGTTACAATTTTCCATAATGATAATCTCTTAATTTTCTCTCATAGTAAATCGTAGTAATGTCCATTTATAACATTTTCAGATGGACATCATTGTGCTAATAGACATGCCTAATTAAAATCTTGTTAGAAAATCCAATGGGAAAAATAGCAAGGAAAAAGAGTATGACACGAGTTACCAAAATATCGTATAAATTGTCTCATAAAAAAAACCTTTGGCCAAAAAAATCCTTTAAGAAAAATTTGACAAAGGAAAAAGAGGTAATAAACCTTCAGGGATAGTCATAATAAATTTGCTCCCCTTGATGAAAGTAATCTATTAAGTTTATACATACTTATTCCATATACGATTTTCTCAATTTTCAAAATAGGTAAGGGATTTAGCGAATAAATCTGTAGGATTGTCACTTTTAACGTATCCATCATTCATCTGTGTAATGCAACAGCCTTTCGATACATTGCAATCATAGTTATTAATAACGGGTAGCATCCGGTAGCAGTAAACCTAAAAAATGATATATTGGTATATCGGGTAGCGATGTAGCCGCTACATCGAAGTACAAATAAATTATATACTTCAATTATACTCCACATATAAAAATACTCAAAAATAAAAAATTATTCAGAAGTAAAGACATTCATTCATAATTAATTCTATTGTCACTTTCATTTCAAACAAGGATTTAAAGAACATAAAAGAAATAACATAAATTCATTGAATTTTATATGTTCATAATTGATAACAAAGTCAGAATTTCAATAAAAAATAATAATGTATTAATATATATTCAGATTAATAATATATTTATATTTTTATTCAATATAAAATAATAAAATATATTGATATATTCATATCAATAATATATTTAAATTAATAATATATACTATAAGATATATAAAAAATAGATTAATAATATATTTTATTATTATATATATATATAGATTAATAATATATTTTCCTTGAAGAGAAATTAAAAGAAGCTGCTCACCTAAAAAAAAAGCTAGAGATGAGAGAAAGAATCTTATAAATATTAAGAAGAGAGAGAACGAAGACAAAAAATGAGTGAGAGTGAAAAGGAAACAAAGATGGCACAACTGTGATGCACTTATAAATATTAAAATTGTTCTATCCTAGAGAATCGTAAATGATATATTGTATAGTACGCGTTCAGAGATACCTTATAGAGAGGTATATTGGTTGGCGTATAGCCAATATCTCAATCACTGCACACAAGCAATAGGCTTATAACTGAGACGTGAGTGTGTGCACAATGTTGATGGTAATAGTAAATAGGTCAAAAGTGTGTACCCGGGGGTCTTAAGCCTTGTATTTATAGGGGTTACCTCTTTGCCTATGTAGATCTCCCAGTTATAGTAGGATTCAACTCCTTTTTTGTTGGGATAGAGATTATATCCTTAGTAGCTTTACTATTTCATATTATTAGGATAATTGGGTTATTATCCTTTAAGGAATTTTTGGGTAGGTAGTTAGGATATAGAATACATCCATAACAGTTTCCCCCCAGCTCGGTATTGCGAAGCTCTGAATGCCGGGGTGTTGAAGTATCATCTCGAACTTAGTCTTGCCGAGGTCATTTATGTGATGTTTCGTAGTGATTGTGCCAAAGATTGGAACGTGAGTCTGACATTTAATATGTCGGGTGAGTTATGATTTCGGTCTAGAGAATTTTTCTCTTCCTCTTTTGCCGAGATATCATTTTGTCATTTTTGGTCGTGGTGTTAACCTCGACTATGATGCCATGGATAAGGTCAAGTCTGACCTCTATCATATCAGCTTGACCTTTCGCTTTTTTCCTGCAGTGACAGTTATGACGTTCCTAGTGTCTCATTCTTATTCAAGGGTCGTACGTTGATAAACCTTTAGTTTATCTTATTTTATGGACTAAATTTATATTTATTATCAAGTTAAATAAGTGAAAAATTAGGGTTTTGATATAAAAACATGAACTTTATGAATTATGAATTAAATAATGTATATTTTCTTATTTTGAAGATAATTGAGGCTAATTGGAAGCAAATATGACACTGGGAAGGATAGAGATCAAATCCTGAAGATATGAAGATCTTATTTGAAGAAAAATGAAGAAAATCAAATTCTTGAAGAGGAGGCTAAAGCCTCCAAATTGGAGCTTAAGCCCCCAAAAATTCCAAATGAGCCAAAAGCCACTACCTGAGAGTGCTTAAGCCCCCAACTCAGGGCTTAAGCGCGCTACAAATGAAAAAATTCAAATTCGAAGTGGGCGCTTAAGCGCCCATCAGCGTGCCACGTAAAATTTGCATGCATAATCATGGAGGCTTAAGCGCCCAATAATGCGCTTAAGCACCTCGAAAGACCCAATTTAAGCCCCACTTGAAGTATCCACCTAGGGCACGGATTATTTGCCCATAAAAACACACTTTTGGGGCCAGAATTATACAGTTTTTGACAATTCTTGGCTATTGGAGGCAGAGAGGAAAGCGGAGGAATCACCAGTTTATGTTCTTGAAGGTCGGAGACGGATCGAAACCGAGTCTGCACTGGAAATATTGAAGATTCACCATTCAACTATGGAGTTTGAGAAAGCTTTTCTATTTTCTTTCTTTCTTGATTTTGCCATGTCCGGCTAAGTTTTCATAGTAGTTAGGGTTAGATGGAACTCAATTAATCTGTTATGTTTTGAATAATTCTTGATGTTAATTTTTCTTTTTATCATGAATGAAATTGTCTTTTATTAATGTCCTCTATAAGCTTGAATCTTATAGATTGATCCTAGATAATTGTATGACAATATGAATGTTGGTGCATGATCCGTATCTGACAATTTCACTGTAATCCTTATGATTCTAGGGACAGACATAGGGTTTTGCCCAATCTCATGATTCTTAAACTTAACGCTTAATTTCTAGGGGAATAACCGGGGAACTAGGCTTCTTGCAAGATTGTAAAGATTTAGGGTGTCAAGGGATTGAATCCTAATTACATTAGAAAGAATCGATTGGATTGATGTTAAGGACGATTAAAGTAAAGAAGGAACTCAAACATAATAGAGAGGTTGAGGAAAATCGAAGCCCTAGCTACGTTTATTTTCTGTCAAGTAAATTCAAATCTTTAAATTCTTGTTTTTATTCTTGCTTTTAATTAGTTTAAATATTTTAAATTTCAACTTAAATCTTGTTACAAATACAATTTCAATTGTCCAACTTAAGTAGAAGTAGTGAATTAGTGATTGAGTCATAATCCTCGTGGGAACGATCTCTTACTTAATACATTATATTACTTGTAGGACCGGCGCACTTGCTGTTAGTCCCAACAAGTTTTTGGCGCCGTTGTCGGGGATTATTACTTTAACATTAATAGTAGCTATAGATTCTTTAGATTGGACCTTATTTTCTACTATTTAATTTCAATTTTTAATTTTATTAATCTATTTTCTGGTTTATGCGAGGTACCGTTGACACTGACTCCTTGCACTTCTACCCAGAGATAGAGAAAACAGCAAAAAGAAACAGAAAGATCGCTAAAGAAAGAAAGCAGCAAGAAAAATAGCATCTTTGGTAGTTTGTATTTTTACTGGGAAGGTGGGAAATTTGAGTTGGGAGAAGGAGGCTTTCTCAAAGTCTTTGGCTGATAAGGACGTTCAGTTACAGAAATTGTAGGCCGACTTTGAGGAAGCTCGGACTGTTATTGCAAATGCCGCCATCGAGTCCTTTGAAAACTCCATTGAACAAGCTCGGGTTCTGAACCCTGGCCTTATCACAGAGGGGATGGATGTTGCATATGGCGTGAAGGACGGCTCCATCATTCCTGGGTCTTCGGATCCTGATACCCCTGAAGAGGAAGAGGGCATGACCGAGGTCGATGGTGCCGCTCTTGCTGCTGAAGAATGAAGAGGTCAAAATGCCAACTTTGCAATGTACCTTTTCTGTTTTAGGGGATTGGGTCCCCTCTTTAAATTTGTATGAACATCTTTACCGTTTTATTTCGGCCTTTTAACTTTGATATTTTAATTCGGTGTTTTCGAGATCGTTGCTTTCATTTGAGTTCGCATTCAAGTCGTAATGTGTGATTCATTGTTAATCTCATTTTTATTTTACTCTGACTTATAATTGTCGAGTTTACGAGATCATTTTAATCAATCTGGAATAAGTCTTGTTTATCAACATAGAAATATTCTTCGTCAGGTCGTTAAGCCCGGAGACCTATATTATTAAAAATCAAATTGCTGTAGGATCAAGGTCGAAGCTCGTCTTATTCACATATAACTGAAATCTATCTAATGACGTAGCTTAAAAGCTCATCTTATTTGCATAGAAATAAAATCTATCTACTGACTGAGCTTAATAGCTCGTCGTATTTGCATAGAAATGAGATCTATCTAATGACGGAGCTTAAAAGCTTGTCTTATTTGCATAGAAATGAAATCTATCTAATGACGGAGCTTAAAAGTTCGTCTTATTTGCACAGAAATAAAATCTATCTACTGTTTCTTGGAGTTCGAACTTCAGGTTCAGCTATAATAAGCTTTGAGCTTATCCGCGTTCCAAGTTCTTTTAACAGGATTTCTAGAGATTGTCTCTAAGGTATAAGCTCATTTTCCCAGGTTTTCCTTAACTCTGTAGGGGCTTTCCCAATTTGCGGCGAGCTTCCAATCTCTGGCATTTTTGTTGCCGATGTCTGCTCTCCTTAAAACTAGCTCTCTGTTCTTGAATGACCGTGGCCTGACCTTCTTATTGAACCTCGTTGCCATGAGGCGTTTTGCCATCATATTTTTGTATCTGGCGTTCTCCCTATTTTCATCTAATAGGTCGAGTTCTACAGTCAATGCTTCGCTATTTTATTTTTCACTTCCTTACAATCTCTGCACCCTCCTCCAGGACGGATCTCCGATCTCAATGAGAATCATTGCCTCATAGCTATATGTCAGCTTGAAAGGAGTTTCCTCCGTAAAAGTTTGGGTACTTGTTCTATACCCACATAAGACGAGGTGTAGTTGTTGTACCCAATTTCCCCTGGCATCAAATAGCCTTTTCTTGAGGCCTTATATGATTACCTTGTTAGCTGCCTCGGCTTGTCCTTTGGTCTGGGGGTGTTCAACTGAAGCAAATTGGTGTTTTATTTTGAAGTCGGCCATCAGCTCTTGGAACCTTTTGTCGGCGAACTGTGTCCCGTTATTTGTAATAATCTCGGCTGGAATACCAAATCGACTTAAAAGATTTCTTTCGAAGAATCTTTGAACCCTAGTCGAGGTTATGGTGGTAAAGGGCTCGACCTTAATCCACTTAGTGAAATAATTCACTGCTACTATCAACCATTTGAGTTGTCCTTCAGTCGCGGTAAAAAGCCCTAATAGATTCATTCCCCACTTGTAGAACGGCCAGGATGCCGTGATGGTTTGTAGCTCCTCAGGAGGTGCATGATGGATGCGTGCATGTTTCTGACATTGGTCACATCCATGGGCGACTGTAAATCATTGGGCTTTTTTACAACCGTGCCTTTTATTAATTAAAAAATAATTAATTTGTCCCTCGTCCAAATCTTTTCACCTATTTGCTCATATTTAATCGATTACAAACACGTACATAATCGATTACACGTTAAAAAATAGCTTTGATTGTTGACCCGTGATGTAATCAATTGTTGGCCACGTGATGTAATCGATTACACCACATATTGTAATCTATTACATTACGCCTGAGATGTTTTTTAAAAAGCCCATTTGCCCGAAATGGATACCATAATTGATTAAGGAAAACCCTAAGCTCCTAATTTGTATTTTTGCTTGGATTCTAGTTGAAATCGTGTGGTGGGTTCACAAGACAAGATCATTCACTCATCCCTCTCCCTCATTGGTATGTTTTCTCCTCTCTTTTTTCATTTTTTTTGGAGTTATGAACCCTAATTTTTCTTTGGTTCGATAAGCATGAATTTGTGCTTTGATTCTTCGATTTATTGTTGTTTATGGTAGATTTTGATGAATTTATATCGTTTAAGCTTTAGATTTCATAGGCTTTTTTCCCTCGAATTTCAGAGCTGTTTATTTATTTTTTATTATTTGTGCTTTGTGTTGTTGATGAATTTTCATGTTTGTTTGCAGGTTTGTGTTGTTATCATGGGGCCCATACGAGGTTTGATGAGAGTCTCATCCCAAACCGAAAGACGGACCAAGCAACGGTTGGACCGTCCTTCTTCTTCAAAAACATAGAAACCTGAGCATCTGCCTGATAACCTCCCATTTAGGTACTTGCTTGATGATGATGTTGCAAATTATGCACGATTTATGGCTGATCTTGTTAGAAGACCCGTTAATTATTGAGCCGAAGTCATTGGATTCATAATTTTTTATGGTAGAGGGATTTAACGTACTGCCATTGTTGGAAGCATCATATTTTGAGATTTCTAGCTGAGATATCCTTCCTTTATTCAAAGGTTATGGTGTGGGCCTTCTACTATAACCTCATCTATATACAGGGTAAGCTGAGGTCCCGCGTTTATGGAGAGGACATAGTGATGATGGCTCCGGTGTGGATGGACTTATTAGGACACGACTTCGATGCAGGTGGTGCAATGGAGTATGATGGGGACAACAATGCCCCTGTTCCTGGATATGTGCATGGGGATATTGTGTAAAAGACCAAGAGGCGTGATATCATGTGTGGGCATCACGCGATTTATATTGTGGGCTGCTTAGTGTTAATGCCCATATTCTATTCTACATCATGACCCATATATTGTTCCCCCGAGCACACAACCTTGGGAGGGTGACTGACCTCTTTTATTGGCTATCAGTCAAAGTGTACAGGTGAATTGGAGGCACTACTTGTGAATTAGAGGCTCTCTTTATATATTAAAAATTAATTATTCCATTTTATTATCCCGGCTAAATCGTAATAACATACTATTTCCCTTAAAGTCATATTTATTCCTTTTCAAGAAGTTATTTTTCCACTCCGTCTTATAACTTCCCTTAAATCTTACAACATATATAGTGTATGTAATTATCAATTTCCAATCACGTAGAATTGGAATACATCATCAAAGCGAACCAATTCTACTTCTTATTTTCCTTTTTTTAACTAATAAGAAGTATATTGATGTATTTAAAGAAAAAAAAGTATATTGACGATTGATAAATACACTCTGTTGTAAGATTTAAAGGAAGTTCTAAGATGGAGTGGAAAAACAACTTTTTGAAAAGGAATAAATATGACTTTAAGAGAAACAGTAAGTTATTATGATTTAGCCAGAATAATAAAATGGAATATTTAATTTTTAATATATAAAGAGAGACGATAAGTTAAATGCTTAAATATTTGATATAATTTTCATTAATTTTTTAATTTTAATTTATTGTAGAATTGATTAATTGATTGGGTTGATAGCGGTAGGTTTGAATCATGCAATTGTTAAATGTTTTCCATGCTTGCGTACGCTACTTAGAAAAGCTAATCGTCTTTATTATTTATTATATTTTTCAAAAAGAAAACAAAAAACAAATTAGCATTTATTGGACATTAAATCATTTTTATTGTTTTTCTATGGACACTCCATCTGCACAAGCCACGTTGTATTATAATCTCTGCACTATTCAGCAACTTCGGTCCTCTCTCTACACGTGTCAAAAAAAGCTGGACATTAAAAGCTGTTATTTTGACCACAAAAGTCATTGCACCGTTGGGCGACTTTTGTGCCCTCAATAAATGTTCCTCGTGTCCAAATAATATTCTCTATATTATCCAGCAACTTTGGTGATGTGGCACTTCGAAAAAATATTTTAGGTCTCTGGCATTCAAGTGATTTTTATTGGAAAGAGTGGCAGAAAAATCAATATCCCTTACAAAATACGTGGAAGTCTGTATTAATAAAAAAAAGTACGTGGAAGACGTGCCTCTCATGCCCGTCAAACAAAAATTGTGACTCGCATGGTCCATTTTAATATAAAATTAAAGAAAATATAAAACTTAAGACTTGGAGAGATGGTATAACTTAAATAAATCACGTCTCTCATAATTTATATTTTTTGTTATAGAAAATTCTGTCAGACTCATATAAAAGTGAACGGATCTTTCTGATGCAAGAGAGATAACTAGGAATGTCAATAAGTTGAGCTAGGGTAGGTTTATATAGACTATATATTTTGAGCATGACTTAACTTATTACCATGATGGGGGCTAAATTACATGTCTAAACTGGTTTAAAAAATAAAATAAAAAACATGACATAGCTTATGTGGCCTACAAGACCTACTATAATTTCAATTAAGATAAATCAAACATGAATTGGTTAAAAAATTAGAATACAAGAATAACTCTTATAATTATTTATCAATCACTTCAAAACACTTCTTTATGAAACATATCATTTGGTGGTAGTTTAGAATTGAGGATTATAACAATTGAAATAAGGTGATAAATTAAATTAAATTAAATTAGGTCTAACGTTAAATCTTACTTACTACTTATTGTGTCACATTTTTTTCTCATAATCCACTCATATCTACTAAATTAAAGTATATTTAGTTAAGAAAAAGTTAATTATTCATTATACTCTCTTCCTCTCTCCAAGAGTGACAAGTATTATTTTTATTTTTATTATAAATTTTTTTAAATTCAAATCCTTTTTAATTAACTATTTTTGAATCTATATTTTTTTATAAATTTTGGTTGAATTTAAAAGATCATGTGAATGCATACTCACTAGTATTATTACATCTTAATCTTAAATGCTGAGTTCTTAGACACGTTTACAACCTCGTTAGCCAATAGTTCTTTGGCTTACAAAAAAATATCAATAATATGAACAAAGCAAGGGGTTATATATACTTACCACTAAAAAAGTTTATCACCGTGAAACCAATTTAATCACTTTTGGATCAGAATTAATTAAATCCAAAAGCTCACAATCAATCTTTATAATCCTATTTGTTTATGTTAGGTGTTGCACCTAAGAACAGGACGCGAACCTGTAAAGAATAGGACGAACAACTCCAATTTCTTATTCAATGAATATCAATCCCATTACAATTCTCAGTTATATACTTCTTTACATCAGTAACCACTTAGACACATATGTCTAACTAATTCTCCTAAAATTTCTGTTATTACAACTTGTTTTCCTACTCTATTTCCTATTAGGCATAATCCTTAGCCCAAACAGGTTTATTCTTCTCTCTTATGGGCCTTTTCTCACTTTGGCCCGTAACATCTGTCTCCCCTGCAACAGTGACCTTGTCCTCAAGGGTTAAATGAGGATAAGTCTTATGGAATGCGGCAGCCATTTCCCAAGAAGCATCTTCAGGTACTTTGTCGGACCATTGTACTAGATATTGTAATTGAGGAGAGCCATGAACGTTGACCTCTCTGGTTGCCACGACAGCTACCGCTGTCTAAACAGGTTTATTACTGATGCTATCGCTTGGGAAAGGAGAGAAACTTAACTCCTCCGCAACCCCATGAAAAGGTTTCAAGCTTGAAATGTGGAAAACAGGGTGGATTTGACTACCGGCCGGTAACTGAAGTTGATATGCCACTGGGTTGATCACCTTAATGATGGAAAAGGGCCCAAAATAGCGCTTGGCCAATTTAAGACAAGCTCTCCTAGCAACGGAAATTTGTCTATAAGGTTGGAGCTTAACTAATACTAAGTCTCCTACCTTAAACACAAAATCCCTTCTATGTTTGTCCGCCTGTGACTTCATCCTTTGTTGAGCTCTTTCCAAATGCAATTTTAACTGGGATAAGGCTTCAGTTCGTTGCTGTAAAACTGAGTCAAGGGCATCAATCTTCAGAAACTCATGTGGAGCAGTAGGAATCATGGTTGGAATTTTTTCATAAAGGGCTTGAAAAGGAGACATACCAATGGCAGAATGTATGGAAGTGTTGTAGTGTAACTCAGCCCAACACAAGAAATGGAACCATCTAGTGTGCTGTTCCGAACAGAAGGCCCGTAAATACTGCTCCAAGTATTTATTGGTAATTTCGGATTGACTATCCGTTTGCGGGTGATAGGCCGAACTAGCCTTCAACTTAGTCCCACTTAAAGTAAACAGCTGCTTCCAAAATTGGCTCATGAAGATAGGATCTCTATCTGACAGTAATGATTTGGGAAAACCATGTAGTTTGACTACCATATTGCAAAAAACTTGGGCCACGGTTGCTGCAGTATATGATGATGGAAGCCCCCCAAAATGGCTATATTTTGTTAAACGATCTACCACAACCAATATAGTGGAAAACCCAGCTGAGCATGGTAAGGATGTAATAAGATCCAATGTGAGATCTTCAAATACACCTTCGAGAATTGGTAAAGGATTCAATAATCCCATTGGAGCCTGGGTGGATGATTTAATGTGTTGGCAGATCTGACATTGAGTAATAAATTCCTTCACATCTCTTCTCATATTTTTCCAAGTAAAAGAAGATGACAACCTTAAAAAAGTTCTTTGAATACCAGCATTGCCCCCAATTGCAGAACTATGTGCCTCTTGTATCAACAGGTACCTCAATTCAGAATCAGAACTCAGCAGCATTATTCCTTTCTGGAACAAAATACCCTTCTTACTGTACAATTCTGGATCAGTGTTAGTGTTATCCAACAAGGCTTTATGCTTAGTTTGCAACTCAACATTATTAGCATTTTCTAGCCGAACTTGGTGGAGAATATCAAAGGAAGGTACTGATAGATTGCTAAATAAATTGCTAGAAAGCATTTCCTCGGATTGTCTAGACAAGGAACCTGCCACTATGTTTGCAGCCCCAGCCTTATACTCAATGCTAAAGTCATACCCCATCAGTTTTACATACATACTTGTACTGATCAGGTGTTTGTATGGTTTGCTTCATTAACTCTCGAAGACTTTGGTGATCCGTGCGTATGATAAAATGGGACCCTAAGAGATAATGTCTCCATCTTTTTACAGCTTCAATAACAACAAATAATTCCCTCACATAGGCTGATACTACTGCCATTCTAGGACCCAACTTTTTACTAAAATAAGCAATGGGTTTCCCCTTTTGCAACAAAACTGCACCCACTCCAAAGTTGGACGCATCAGACTCCACCACAAAGGAAGATCCAAAATCTGGTAGGCTAAGAATAGGTGTTGAAGACATACAATTTTCAATTGCTGGAAAGCAGCTTCAGTGTCCGAATCCCAAGCAATTTTATCTACCTTAAGTAGTTCAGTCAAGGGATGAGCAATGGTTGCATAATTCATCACAAATCTTCTATAGTAACCAGTAAGCCCCAAGAAAGCCCTCAACTGCTTAATTGAAGTATTAGTTGGCCAATCCACCATGGCTGAAACCTTCTTTGGATCAGCCTTGACACCATCACCTGATACAATGTGGCGGAGATACCCAATTTCCTTGGCTCCAAACTCACACTTACTGAGGTTAATAAAAAAAGCATTTTGTTGTAAACACTTCAAAGCTTCCTCCAAATGAAGAATGTGTTCTGCCACGGATGGACTGTAAATCAACACATCATAAAAAAAACAACCACAAACTTCCGTAAATAAGGTTTAAAAATCTTATTCATGGCTGCTTGGAAAGTAGCCGGAGCATTCGTCAATCCAAATGGCATTACACAAAACTTATAGTGACCTTCATGAGTTCTAAAGGCCGTCTTTGGAACATCTTCCCTCCTCATTTTAATTTGCCGGTTCCCAGATCTCAGATCTAATTTGCTGAAAACAGTAGCACCAAATAATTCATCAAGTAATTCCTCTATGGTGGGAATAGGAAAAGCAATCTTGATGGTGATGGCATTTAGAGCCCGATAATCAATACACATTCTCCAAGTCTGGTCATGTTTTTTTACAAGGAGTACAGGAGAAGAAAAAACACTATGACTGTGTTGTATAAATCCCAAGGACAACAAGTTAGCCACCTGTTTCTCAATTTCTGCCTTTTGATGGTAAGGATATCTATATGGTTTTACCACTACAGGTTTAGACCCTTATATCAATTCAATACTATGCATCATATCTCTATCCGGAGGCAAAGTAGTAGGAATAGAAAAAATGGAACTATATGAATTTAAAATCTGCCAGATTGGATAGTGTACCTTCTCCTGTAACTGTTGTAGTTCCCTCCAAATCTGTTGCTGCCCACTCTCATTAGATGTGGATATATGCACATGACAAGTTGAAGCCTCCTCTCTTGGCCCATTTTCACCTTGAAGACAGACTTGCTTTCCATTCCAAAGAAATTACGTCGGGTGATTCCTATAATCATGAGTTACCCTGCCCAACATACCCAACCAATGCATTCCCAAAACCAATTGCATATTGGCCAATTCTACTACCCACAAATCCACCTTGAAACGCAGTCCCTGGATCAGTAATTCCACCCCTGGACATTTCTTCTCACAGTTTAAGAATTCCCCATTTCCTAGGAAAACTCGCATTCTAGATGTGCGATAATGAAGCAAGTTTAATTCCTCTGCCAACGAACAATTAATAAAATTGTGGGTGCTTCCTGAATCGACCAAAAGAAGTAACTCCTTAGTGCTAATCTGTGCCGACAACGTTAGTGATTTCAGATCGTTTGAGCCTGATCATGAATTTAAGGCTCCATCCACTCTCGAAACCAGCGGTTCCTCTGTTTTCCATACAATTTCTTCCTCCTCGCCCTGCGGGCTATCATCCTCGTCATCCCCTATCATGAGCAACATCTTAGCTTTACAACGATGTTTGTTTGTCCACTTTTCGTCACAAGTGAAACAAATACCCAATTCGCGCTTCCTCTATATTTCCTCCGATGATAATTTCCGGAACGAAATCGAAGAAGAAGCTCCCGTAGGAGGTGCTGGTAATGCTAAAATAGAAGAATTTGATGGACCTGCAAGTTGCTTTTCCGAAGAGACAAAAGAATATTTGGGAACTGAACTTTTGGTGATTGTTGAAAAAGAGGATTTTAATTCCGTGTGGTGGTTATCATATGCAATGGCTAATTGCATGGCTTGATGTAACGAAGATGGAGAACACAATTGCACCGCTCCTTGCAACTCATATTGTAAACCAGAAACAAAAAGGACCATCAGCAACTCATCGCTAAGATTATCTACCTGATTCATCAATTTCTGGAATTCCTGCATGTATTTCATCAATGGACCTTGCTGCACTAGTTTCGCCAATATCCCCCAGACATCCTTATAATTCGAAGGACCAAATCGTTGTCTCACTACTCGAACAAAATCGGACCAAGAACCGATCGCTCCGCTATTATAAACCCATTGGTACTAGTCGGCAGCGGCATTTTCCATGCGTAAACCAGCAATTTGAATCTTCAAATGATCTGGAACATGTTGTATTTGAAAGAATAATTTCGTTTTAAAGATCCAATTGTTTGGTTCCTTTCCGTCGAACTTCGGGACCTCCATTTTCATGTACCGCAAGATCGCGCGGTGGTCTTCGACATTTCCCCCAAATGCTGTACGCTGAGCGCCAGTATCTAGATTAGGGTTCTCCGAAGAAGAACGGGAGTTTTGAGCCATGAAATCCCAAAATGTTGCCTCCAATGCAGAAAATCAATCAGCGAATTGATCGAAACGTGATTAACCTGGTCACGGTGAGTCGTGAATTCCTCAGCAAGCTCTTGGACTCGCATGTTGGATCAGAATGAAAGCACCCGATGTTAGGAGTTGCACCTAAGAACAGGACGCGGACCTGTAAAGAATAGAACAAACAACTCCAATTTCTTATTCAATGAATATCAATCCCATTACAATTCTCAGTTATAAAATTCTTTACATCAGTAACCACTTAGACACATATGTCTAACTAACTCTCCTAGGACTTCTGTTATTACAACTTGTTTTCCTACTCTATTTCCTATTGGGCATAATCCTTGGCCCAAACAGGTTTCTTCTTCTCTCTTATGGGCCTTTTCTCACTTTGGCCCGTAACAGTTTACCCTTTTAGAGCAATAGCAAGAATTGGGGTTTTGCCATTTGTGCCTAATTGATTTATTCCAATTATTCTCTTAATTCCGATGAAACGAATTGGAGGACGACGAAAACGAAACGATGAATAATAGGAGCTCTTATGGCTATGCGTCATTGTGATTAGTTTACCAAAATAAACTTTACTAGGATGACTAAACTCGGAGTAAACTTGTTTTGAATCTAAAACAACGAGCAGAATCCCAAAAAATAAAAAATTACTTGAAATCAAGCGATATAGTTTATAGAGATTTATTAAAGTATTTATTTTCTTTTTATTCGGGTCAATGAGTTTTACTTTTGTAAATCTGTCAATGACACATTTCTCCGAGAGAGGAGGAGAAACGTGCAGACGTCGATAGAGGAGGAAAGAGTATGAAAGGGTAAAAAGTAATTAAGATTATAAGGTTTGATTGTGAGCCATTGGATTTAATTTTGATCCAACAGTGATTAAGTTAGTTACAAGCGCGATAAATTTTTTGTAGTGTTAAGTATACTCCTCCCAAGAACAAAATCTTTGAAATATTTTTTTCCTATAACCGCTACCATATAATAAAATAATTAAACAAAACTAATAATAGTAAAATTGATGATTGTTTTTCCAATTTAGTTAACAGATTTAATCCCCATGCAAAGTGGCAATAAAAGCTAAAAAGGTAAACGGAGAAGGAACTGTAAATATATATTATTTATGAACTTCCACTACTAGAAAAGTGTGAATTTTCGACGAAAAATATTCCGTCAAAATTAACGACGGAAATTTCGACGGAAAACGTATTTCGTTGATGTTTTCGACGGAAATTATTTTTCGTCGAAGATTTTTCGACGGAATTCAGATTCCGTCGAAGATTTTGGACGGAAAATGAATTCCGTCGAAATTTTTTATAAAAATAAATCGAAAAAGAAATTATATTTATGAATTTTTCGACGGAATTCAGATTCCGTCGAAGATTTTCGACGGAAAATGAATTCCGTCGAAAACCATTACAAAAAAATAAATCGAAAAAGAAATTATATTTATGAATTTTTCGACGGAATTCAGATCTCGTCGAAGATTTTCGACGGAAAATGAATTCCGTCGAAATCCATTACAAAAAAATAAATCGTAAAAGAAATTATATTTATGAATTTTTCGACGGAATTCAGATTCCGTCGAAGATTTTCGACGGAAAAGGAATTCCGTCGAAAACCATTACAAAAAAATAAATCAAAACAGAAATTATCAGATTCCGTCGAAGTTTTTCGACGGAAAAGGAATTCCGTCGAAAACCATTACAAAAAAATAAATCGAAAAAGAAATTATATTTACGAATTTTTCGACGGAATTCAGATTCCGTCGAAGATTTTCGACGGAAAATGAATTCCGTCGAAAACCATTACAAAAAAATAAATCAAAAATGAAATTATATTTACGAATTTTTCGACGGAATTCAGATTCCGTCGAAAAAATTTCAGATTTCGTCGAAAAAATGGACTTTTTTAGTAGTGTTCAAGGCTTGTTTATGTATGATGTATAAGGCCTAATAGTATAAGCTTATACTATACGTTATGATATTTTTAGTTATTTGGTGTGATCATCATATAGTATAAGCTTATATAGCAGAATTTCTTTATACATAACAATAATGTATAACTTAATCACACCTAGGAGGTATGAGATTGATGTATTAACCAATGTAATTCTCTAGAATTAATATATTATTTAATATCAATATATTAACATAAAAAATAATTTTCAATATTACTTTTTTAAAATATTAGAGATTTTTATCTTTTTAAAAATTAATATCATTTAATATATATAAATTCATTATTAAAAGGTAATTTTTGTCAATAATATTTATTTTTATCCTATCTAGTATTATATAGTGCATTCTCAAACATTGAATGATATTATCTTACACAATATCATGTCAAAACAGTGCATAATATTAAAAACAGAAATGGAAAATTGATTATGAGTACGGACGATGTTAGCACCCAAAACATTTAAAAACGGGACAGTGGCCAAAGTGCTACTGTTGGATAAAAAAAACATCAAAATGTCACGTCAATAGTAAATTTTGTCAAAATGTCACGTGGCATATTTCGCTACACATTGTAGCGAAATATGCAACGTGGCATTTTGACAAAATTTACTGTTGACATAGCATTTTGGTATTTTTTTTTTTCCAAGAGTGGCACTTTGGCCACTGTTCCTTTAAAAACAATCAACTTTGTGAATTGTTGCTAAGATATTTTAAAATAAATCCACTAAATAGATAATTTTTATTTTTAAAATCGTGGGAAAAATAATTTTATTTAAAAAATGAATTCACATTGCACAGGAAATAAGATGGGAAGGAAATTTCATTATTATTTTTAAAACTTAACTTTATATTTTTGTAATTTTTTTAGAAAATATTTGATTACACCACTTTCTATAAGGTAAAATATGTGACCAAGAAAGCTGAAAAAGGAAACACGGTATTTTCTTCGGCGTCATACAATTTTATTTTTTATTTTTTCTTTCTCCCAAGTAATATAAGATACACAAGATAATATATATATCAACTAAAGGCAATAAAAATAAAACAGCACGATATTTTTATTTTTTATTTCTTTATTATTATTTTTTTGTCTTTTGTTTAATTCTAACCGCTTTCAAATTTAATTAGAGAAAATCAATTATATTTATAAATTAGTAAACAAAAGTTAAAATGTGAGAATAAAAAAAAAATTGTGTCTAATAAATAAGAGTTAGGATATTTTGACTACAATTTTTTTTCACTACCACTCCATTACCACTCTAATCAACATTGAATTAGAGGAAAAGTTGAATGAAGAGAGAGAAAAGAAAAATAACTTTTGATCCAATGATGATTAAAGTGGTAGTGGAGTGGTAGTAGAAAAAATTGGTAGTCAAAATATCTTACCTTAATAAATAAATAGCCCCCTCACTTATTATTTTTGTGCTGGGCTAATATGAAAACTAAAAAATAAAAATAAAAAAAAGGAGAAAGTGGAATCGTGAGGCAAAATGGCAAAAGCTCGCGGCAGCGTGAATAGTGCAATGGAGAAGGAGACAGCGCAGCACAACATTGTGGTGCTCACGGTGGTCGGTGGCTTACACTGATGGCGGCAGTCATGGAGGTTTAGTGGTGCGGTTACTGTTGGATTTAATTTGTGTCTATATCCCATAAGTTAAGAATAAGAAGTGGGTTGAGGAAAAAAAAAAAAAAAAAGTAAAAGGAGTGTATGGGTAGAAGTTCTACATTGGACAAGATATGAAAAGTGAAGGAGTTCATAAGCTTACATCTTACCTCTCTAATTTGTCCATTGGGTCATACCACTTTTGTGGAGGAGAGACCGACGAGCATGGCTTGATGTGGTTACAGCATAGAAAGATAGAAGAATGTGCCTTAAGAGCACTAAAAATGTTCGAGGACTTGCAATGGAGAATGATGGTTATGAGTTATGACCATGGAATTGTTATCTTGTTTTTCACCCTTTTTGTGATGATTTTTATTCTTGATGGAATGCTTTCTTAAAGGACTCTAAACTCTATGAATGGTTCAAGTATGAATGTGAGTTATGTGCTGGTGAACATTTGTGATAATGGTGGAATGTTTATTATGTTATAGTAACAAGTGTGGATACCAAACCAAAGAGATCCAAGCATTCAAACAAGATCAATAGCATGTTTAGAATTTTACCTCTTTTTTGTGTTCAGCAATTTGTGATTTCTTGTTTCACTCTTTTTTCCATGAATCGCACCATCAGCATGTCATTACTGGCACTTTCAGATCAAAATCTCTCTTAAAACATCTAATATTTCTGTGTTTTGAAGACTTTTTTTTTTCTTTGAGAAGTGTGTTACCTTTCTTCCTGTGATCCCCCCTCTTCCATTTGATTTCTTGTGTCAACTTATAGGATGAAATCTTGGCATTTTTTCCTTTTCTCTTGGGGGTGTTTGGTATGGATATTTGGTATGGAATGACGAAGAACTGGGGTGAGAAATATTTAATTACTATGTTTGGTATGAGTATCGTGAAAAAAATCTCAGAAAATAATTTTTTCAGATATTTCCCTTTTCAACTACACAAAGGCAAATAACTATCACATTGATCCTTTGATATTTTTTTTTGCCTAGGGTCTTACATTCTAAATATAATATGTTGAATCAAAAAATTATCTCCTCAATATTTTATCATCAACCAAACATAACATCAGTAAAACAAACCTAATTTTCCCGGTAAAAATGACCAACCAAACACTTTTTCGTAACTTATCCGGGATAAAAAAATTCCTACTAAATCCTCAACCATCTTTTTTCCAAGTAAAAAAAAATGTCTCTTATACCAAACACTTAGGCTCATTTGCAAAAATGAGCCTAAGTGTTTAGCTCGTAACCCGGTTAAATGAGTTGGTTGGATTAGGAAAAATGAGTTAGTAACTCGAGTCAGCCCGACTCGTTTTAGCTCGAAAAAATCGAGCCAACCCACGGGTCAAACGGGTTGGCTCGCGGGTTATGATTTTTTTTAATATGAAAGTATAAAAATTAATGAAGGTAAAGTAGAAAGCTAAAACCTAAAATTCCAATTCAAAAGACCCAAACAAAAATACACTGCAGCTGCCAATAAGTACAAAACAGTGCATTAAAGACATTTTTTATAGTATATGTAATAGTATGAATGTGGTGTCAACTGCCAATAAGTCAAAGTTTAAATGCAATTTTTTTTATGGTTTATCTGTATAATGTCTTTGTATTGAATGAATTAATAATTTAGAGAAAAAATTTAGAAGTTATAGCATCAATAAAAAATAAATTTTTTTTTTTAGCCAACCCGCGAGTCAACCCTAACTCGGGTCGGGTCGGGTTGAGGTTTTCTAACTCGTTTATTTTTCGAGTCAACTCTAACCCGACTCATTTTTTCCGATTTGAACACAAATTGAATCGGATTGAGCCGGATTATTCCGTTTTGCCAATCCTACAAACACTCCACGGAAATTTTCGGGCAGAGTTAACTATACATATGTCATTTTTGTGTTTCTTTCTAAAACAACTTTCTTTTTCTTTCTGACTTGACTCCATTTTTTTGGTAAAATTTCGATGATGCAAGCCTGTTTGGGCTGTGCACTTAACAGAGATATGTTGACTCATGAGTTGTCATTATCTCATTCTTTTTTTTTTTAATTTTTAATTCATTTAAGAAAATAAAAATAAAAATGGTGAATAGAGATAGAGAGCAAAATATGGTGTTTACAATCTCATATCGCAGGATAGAAATTGTCAACAAGGAAAAATAATAATAAAGAAAATAAAAGTCTTCATTAAAATAATTTTTTCTCCTCGTCATTATTATCTATTAGAGGAGACAATTTCCATTGCTACAACCGGTGAAAAATAAAACCCTTAAACAAATGGCGAAAGAAAAAAAAAGTGAGTGGAGTAAAAAATTATATTTAAGATGAAAAACAACGTTTGAAAAAGAAAATTTTGAATTTTTTTTATTTGAAAAATATAACTCTCATGATACATGCCATCGATTTTTGAGCTGTTTTTCTCTTTCTTTTTTGAATATAAATAATGGTCTCAACAAAAACGTGTGTATAGAAAGCAAACTTTTTCAAAACGGTCATGTCTTCCAGATGATAGAGCTTTAAATTTGTGCTCCCCATTCGCCTACGGATAGAGAAGGAGTGATGAGGAGAGAGAAGAGATGAGAAATAAAAATATTTTTTTACTCAAAATATCATTTTTTTTTTTTCTTGATAACAAAAATATCATCTTTTTAGTGAAGGAATTATGATAGGCTAGGTCGCTAGGATGGATCACTTTAAGATGGGGATGACTGTTAGGTATGGGGATTTTGAATGAAATGATGGGAAATGGGGCGGAGGAAATAAAATTATCATGTTTAGTATAAGAAAAAGCAAAATTATCTAAGGATATTTTTCTCTATGAATCCCTTTTTCTATTATACATTGCTAAAAAACTTTCCTCTCCCACATATGGTATTCTTTTTTTTAAGTAAGAGGCAAAAGCATTTTAACACTTATTAGATTAAATGCCCTTAACAATATCCAAAATGATGGGTATTTTGGTCATTTTAATTCAGATTCTTATCAATATTTTATCATCAACCAAACATAACGTTAGTAAAATTAACTCAACTTTTCTGATAAAATTTTGACTTATCAAACACTTTTCGTAACTTACCCAGGAAAAAATGTTTCTTACTATATTCTTGAAAATATTTTTTTTTCGATAAAAAAATATCTCTTATGTTAAACGCTCCCTAAATTTTTTCCTTATGAGAATGGACTAAACTTTCATATATTTATGTGTGTATCTCTCTATGTTAATATATTTTATTTTATTTTTGATAATCACTCTATGTTAATATATTAAATAAGTGAGATTCAACTTTAATTAATGAATAAAATAAACAAAATTTTTATGACTTTAAAATAAATTATAATTATAAAAACAACTTAATTTCCATTTTAAAATGACATCATTTTAGACTCAAATCTACTTTCACTACATAAAAAAAGAACCCAAATTTTACAAGATCAAATCATATAAAATTTTAACATTAAAAAATCAATTTTTAACTATGTTGCATCGACATTGACATGGAACATCACACTACACGCCCGACACGTTAATTTTAAAAAAATGCTATATTTCGATATTTTAGAACACATTTTGATATTAAATAATATTTTTAATATATATAATATAATTTATATTTAATAAATATAGCAGCCTATAATAAGTCACTAACTAATAATATATTTAAATTTCATAATATAATATAAACAAAAATAAATTTCCGTACCTTGTTAATTTTTCATATCAAATTTCATAACAGAAAAAATTTAATTTATAAATTATTTTTTCATGTTTAGTTGATAAAATAAAAATTAGATTTTAAAAAAAGAGTGTCAAATGCATGTCGGAACATTGATCGCGTGTTAAAAAAAAATTGATCACGTGTAAAAAAATATATGTTAAAATATTAATTACATATTCAAAAATATTAACCGTGTGTCAAACATGGTGTTCGACAGATAACCGACACGCATCATTCAAAAAAATTTGTGTGCCCCTCCTTTGTAGATTTTTGAATATGACAGAGCAGTGGTGGCAAATTGTGCCTGTCGGTGCATTAAATGAAAGAGAACAGCGATGCAATTGACGCATACGATATGGTAACGGTTAATATTTAAATCGCGCGCGCACAAGTGCGTCTGGGTGATGTAATTATTGCAAATATATTCTTAAATTTTAATTCAAAGATAAATTAATTTAAAAGATTTTTTTTCTATAGAGAAAGGGCTCAGTATCTATTTTTCTTTTTTATATTAACGATCCTAATGGATCTGATTCTAATTAAATCTATTTTCAATTTGAACTTCTTCATTAATATTTTACAATACATGATATGATTCATAAATATAGCGATACATATTTTGGGATGTATCCAAAAATAATTTGTATCAGACGATACGATATTGTATCATATATCATATGATATGAAAATTAAAGTAAATTTTTTTATTTTTAATATAAAAGAAAATTTGATTTTTAATTAAAATAAAAAATAAAAAATAAAAAAATATTATTAATAAGAAAATAAAAAAAGATTTGATTTGTGATTTAAATTCAAAAATCAATTTAAAAAATCTGTATTAATAAAGAAAATAATTTAACGAATATTTTAATATCTATTTTTAAATTTTTTATTATTATATTTCTATATTTTACAATTCATGATACACGATACAAAAAAATGAACAAACAATACACAGTATTTATTGTGATTCAACAATATTACCTAAAAATAGTTATACTCAGGATTTAAGTCCACTATCAGATCAAACCCGAGATTTAGCTAAATTACCATATATGTATCCTGATCTATTTAGAATATGGGTTTTATTTATGTCAAGTAACATAAAAATTAAACTCTTTCCTACCCTCACATGGATAAGTGAGTTGCACTCTTTTTTTTTTTGTTTTATGGGTCTCGCTTTTCAATGAGTGTGCAGGAATAGATGTTTGTTTTCTGGTTACTTTTAGGGATGTTCATCAACCGATCCAAACCGTGAAAATCGAACCGAAAAACCGATAACCGAATAAACCGATAATCGAAAAACCCAAAACTGAAAAAAATCGTAACTTTTAATTGGATTGGATCGATTTTCGGATGGGTTGATGAAAACCGATCCAATCCAAACCGATCCAATATATTAATTCTCCTCTACCTACTTGGTCCTTTCCCTAATTATATCCCAAAATTTTCTAAACCCATGACCCATTAACTCATCAACTAAAGCCAAGAAAAAATTTAGTCACGTCTCATCAACTATAGTATTGTTTACTGATATTTTTTGTATTTCGAATTTTTTTTTTACAAAGCCAATATATACAAAAGATGTTATTTGCACAATAATCATGAAACTAATTTTAAGATATTCAAAAAATCGAAAACCGATCCAATCCAAACCGAAAATAATTGGATTGGATCGGATCGGATTTGAAAAAAAATCTAAACCGAAGGGATTGGATCGGATGAATTTTGCTTCCAAAACCGATCCAATCCAGACCGCGAACACCCCTAGTTACTTGATAGTAATAAACCCCTTAGAATATTTATGTTTATTTTTTTTAAATAACTTAAACCTAAAATTAAAAGCTTGAAAAATGAAGCTATCATTGTGAATGTCCCATTTCATATATGTTATCTTCTTAGTGCTTAGGTGTATATTATAATTTAACTTCCGTAAAAAATAAAATTAAAGGCGTTTGATGGTTATACATAGTTTTAACTTAAAAATTGTTTGAAAAATTAAGTCATAAATAAATGGGAAAAATATTTCTGCAGTAACTACAGATAAATTATCTGCATTTTTTTCAAAACAACGTCATTTTGGTATTGAAATCTTAAAAAATTATAAATATAAAGACTATTATAACCCTGAAATAAAATAAAATTATAAAAACACCATGATTTTCGCCCAAAAAGATGTCGTATTGGGCTTACTGCAGATAACTTATCTGCAGTAACTGCATAAAAAGCGAACCCATAAATTATTGATAAAATAATTTATATAAAATTCAATTATAATTGAAATTATCACAAATTATATATAATTTCACTTCTTTATATTATTAAAGAAATCTTATATAAACATAAATATTATTCAAGAACAAAAAATAAATTTTAAAATAAGGATAAATACCTTTTAATATATTCAAACCTAAAAATAAACATGTTAGTATATATAAACTTATAAATAATATATTTATAAGTATATTAATTTTTATTTATCAAATACTTATTATTTAAAGCTTAGCGAATTTGAACATAATATCTACATGACTTTGCTCGATATAGAGAAAAATGATGGCATCGGTAATCCATTTATTTTGGAGAAAAAAAATAAAATAGCAGCTGCATGTTAAAAGGTCTTCGAAGCTTTTCATAAAAAATTCTTTTATATTTTTTTCTTCACTAAAAAAATTACCTTTTTTAATAAGTTTTGTAGAAAAGTGTCTGTTTTGTATTTTGTAAGGAGCATAGAAACTAAAAAAATTAAATCAAACGAATACTTAGTAATTAATTTAGTTAGGTAAATAATTTAATGGCCTTTTCTATAAGTAGTTAAATGAATTAGATAAAATTAATAAATTTGTAGTTAATTATTAGAAAAAATAATTAACTAAATTTAATAACTATTATTTTTTTGTATATGAATAACTAATTTATAATATATGTTACTTTTATGTAAAGAAATAAGGAAGTGGCGACTCATTGTTAAATATCGTAACATAAATATTTTACTTAAAAATAATTTTCATCTCTTAGCTGAGCATTAGTTAATTTATTTATTTTTATAGCATATTATTTTTAAGTGATCAGGTTAGAATACTTATATTTATCTTCTGCAAGCAGTTTAAGAATTTAGGAGAAGATATGTTTTTGTTAGAGAATAATATAAATCGTTAAAAAGATATTTACTCAACACTTTAAGATTTTGGATTGAAGTAATTTTTTATATGGTATCAGAGCTTCTTTTATTACAAGGTCAAGAGTTTGATCCTCACCTCTCTCAATTTGTAAAATAAAAATAAATACAAGGTAAAACAAAAAATTGGGCTATATAATATTCATGTTTCATTTTACCTTAAACAAAATCCAAGTTTCAAGTCCAAAGCTGTATTGCGTGAATATATTAAAAAATAATATAAATTATTAAAAAGATATTAAAAAGATATTTAGGAATCTTTCTGCAAGTGTGTTAGAGAATAATTATCTTTTCCAAGGAGTTTAAGAATTTAGGAGAAGATTTGTTTTTAATACTGATATTTATAATGAGGGGATTGCCAATTTTGGAAAATGCCCGTGATTGTTTCCAGTATGTCATGGGACGACAAAGTCTTCCCATTAACTGTTGATACAGTTATAGTCTTATAGAGAAGCACAAAAAATCCAAGCAGCTATTGTTAACTTGGGAAAGCTTCTTTGAAGATATTTTCTTTTTATGGTAAAGGATTCATGAGCGGACTTTTGAACCTAAGAAAAAAAATATGATCACGCATCATACAATATCTAATCGTACAGTTTAATTTAAATATATATTACTAATTTAAATTTTTTATATTATCATTTAATATTTTATTGAAACACATTAATTTTTTAGAAAACTTCAACAAAAATCCTATGAATTTTTTCAATTATCACTTATTCCCCTCACAAATTTTTAAATTATTTACATTTTATTTAAAAATATTATCACTTACCCTTGATGATAAACCCTTGGTTTACCATGTTTTTAAAGCTAAATTATATAAAAAAATACTTATTAGATTACATGGAATTCAAGGTTTTACATTATAAAATCATAAGATTGGAGATTGAGCTAACGTTGTTTATTTTTGAAGGTAAATCCACATTGATTGGTGCTATGAAGTGATTAAAGAATCATAATGTAAAAGTGCAGCTCAATCTGGACCAAAAGAAGTCAAGATAGTGCAAGTCAATGGTCAATGGAGCACGCTCAAGTGCACAGATGGGCGCTAAAGCGCGTTAGGACAGTTAAAATAGTCAATTCAGGGCGTTCAAGCATCCAACAGCGCGCTCAAGCACCCTAGGAAAACAAAAATCCCCATCGAAGAGCACACTCAAGCGTCCAAATGGTCGCTCGAGCGCTAAAGAGCAGTCAATTACAAGTGGAGCGCTGGAGCGCCCAATGTGAGCTCAGTCAGCCCGATTTTCAGGATCTTAAGTAAAAACAGAAACAAATAAGATTTGATTGAGAATTGATAGAGATTCATGAAGAGATTTGATAAAGAATTAAAAGATATGATCTCAGAGGTTATAAATAGAGAGCTCAGGGTCAAGGGAATGCATTCATTCACACACTACAGAAAATACACAGAGACCCGGATGAGGAATCCTGTTGCGGAGTGTTGGAGCACTAAGGAGCCAAGACGACATCACACCAATGGAGTCTTGGGGAACTATTTTCTTTTCTATTGCTTTTGAATTCAGTATGTTAGGCTAGACTTTTATGTAGTTAGGGGTAGATGGACTCCAATTGAATCTTATGTTTTTGAATTAAATTGTCTCTGAATTCTTTTGTTTTTATATTTGAATAAATTTATCTGTCTTTAATGCTTTCTATGAATTTGTTCCTTATAGATTGATTTAGGGGAATTATATGACAATAGGGATGTTGGTGTACGAACCCTGACTTAATAAATTTATCACAATCCTTGTGATCTAGGGATAGACATAGGATAATTGTGCAACTGTGAATTCTTGATCTTAATGCATGTTTTCTTGGGAAATAATCAGGAGAACTAGAGTTCTTCTAAGATCACGTAGATTTAGGGTAACAAGGGATTGAGCCCTAATTAACTTAAAAAGAATTGATTGGCAATATTTTAATAACGGGTTCTTGACAGTTTAATTCATAACATAAAGAGAAAATTGGGGGAAGTCAAAATCCTAACTACGTTTGTTTTTAATCTTTTAATCAACTCATCTTCTTGATTGCTTTTAATTCTGAATTTGCATGTTATTAAATGTTTTTTTTAATTTTAATTCTTTTCATCTCAAAATTGGTTGTCCAACCACTACTAAAAAATGCTATTTTTTCGACGGAAAAATTCCGTCGAAAATGGTTAAAATTCCATCGAAAACGTTGTTTTCGACAGAATTTTCAACGGAAATGAAGGCGTCGAAGATCTCTTGGTGGGTAATGAATTTTTCGACAGAATTAGAGATTCTGTCGAAAATTTTCGACGAAAAATAAATAAAAATCCGTGGAAAAATCTTGTAATAATTTTCGACGGAAAATGTATGAAATTCTGTCGAAAAATCTTTTAATAATTTACAACGGAAAATATATTCCGTTGAAAATTTTCGACGAAAAATGAATAGAATTCTGTCGAAAATACCAACGAAGACACCTCGTTACATCATTGATTAGAATGTATAATTGATTAGAAATTATATAAAAAAAAAACCATATATCTGTTACATAAACTAAGTAAAAATGTTTCTAAGTTATAATTCAAAACTATTTATTTAGTTTTTTAGTATATATTTGGACGATTCTAGTAATATCTAATTTAAAATTCTTTAAATAAAAAACTAAAAAATAAACTTAAACAAAATTCTTTAGATGTTTATACTTATCTCATAACAACCTTAGTATTAATATAAAATAACTGTATCCATGAATAAGGACAAATTGTAAGAAAGGAAACTCACTGTAAGCACGATGAGCACATCCGGTCCAATCCATGTTGGCAGCACGAGAGGCATCAAATGCTTATGACCTTCACAAAACGATCAAGTTTAATCAGCTACTTATCTGTACAAATAGAAGTATAATGTCAATGCAACTAGGGATGTTCAAATTACAAGTCTAATTAGGTACAGCTATTACAATTCCATCTGTCAAAGCAAGAATGCGGTCGCTCCTCGCCAACGCTGCAGCTACAAGTCGCTCCTTGCCACCGCACAGCTGCACCTCTTTCCTATAACTTGAATTAGGGTTTTTTATTCTCAATTGAAATCTGATGCCCATTATTAAAGTATTGGGCTGTGTTATTTTTTGCCCATTAGTCAAGTATTTACGCCTATTTTATTTAAATTGAGTTAGTTTGAGTTTTAATAAATGGGTTAATAAGATTATTTAATATAAAATCAATAAAGTTCCAAAAAAAATTAAAATTAAAGATATACAGATAAAAATTAATTAAAAAAAATTAAAAATTAGTTACAAAAATTAAAATTGAAGGAGTAAAGTTAAGTATTAATTTATATAAAATCATATTGAAAATTGGAATCAAATTTAGTTTGTGTAATCATATAGAAAATTGGAATCATATATAAAATCATAAATATAATTCTTTATTGATTTATTTTTTAAAAAGTTTTCGACGAAATTTGATTTCCGTCGAAAATTTCATAAATATAATTGATTGGTCATAAAAATTATTAATGACTATATTTTGGTCAATCAATCCAATTGATTTGTTTCCAATCAATCTCATTGATTGATTTCCTTTATTTTCTCCATCTTCAATAAATTTAATTTAATGACTATATTTATATTTAAATTTCAAAATTTAAATCACAAATTCAAAATTAGAATTCAAATTAATTTTATTAATTTAACATTTAAGTTAATTAGGTTACGTTATAGATCAAGTCCAACTTGACCCATGATGTCACCTACTCTCTCTTGGCCCAATATGTGGGCTATTCCAACTTAGGTCCATTATGCCTTATTGGGCCCAAACCATATATGCTAGAATTCAAGACAACTTAAGGTGTTTGTGTGCGACCTATCAGGTCCAATATAGCCACTGACATAAATGGGTTTGAGTCCATTAGGCCCAATCCATCTAATGACAACATAGAGCACTAGCAATACTTTGTTGTCCCAGAGCTAGTTGAGTTCTTCGAATTATCAACCTGTTATACCTACATGGGTCCACCTGACTCTCAGCTTGTCTCTACGACACCTATGTACTAACAATTTTGAATTTTGAATTTTTGACTTTCTAAAAAAATAAATAAACAAACAGATGGAATTGAATTTGAAAACCATTAATGCAGGTCATTAGTTGGATATGTTTGATTTTGTTAACTGTCGAAAAGACACAAATATATTTTATTTTTTATTTATTTTTTTAAAGATTTTCGATGGAATTCGTTTTTCGTCGAAAATTTTCGACGGAAACTAAATTCCGTTGAAAAGTCCAAAAAATATAATTTATTTTATTTTATTTTTTCAACAGAATTTGTTTTTCATCAAAAATATTCGACAGAATCCCAATTCCGTCGAAAACTCCTCAAAATATATTTTCTTTTTCTTTTATTTTTATCAAAAGTTTTCGACGGAATCCAAATTCTGTCGAAAAGTCCAAAAAATATAATTTATTTTTCTTTTATTTTTTTTCAAAAATTTTCGACGGAATTCATTTTTGGTCGAAAATCTTCGACGAAATTCAAATTCCGTCGAAAAGTCCAAAAAATATAATTTTTATTTTATTTTTTTCAAAAGTTTTCGACGCAATTTGAATTCCGTCAAAAATCTTCGACGGAATCCAAAATCCGTCGAAAAGTCCAAATAATATAATTTCTTTTTCTTTTATTTTTTTCAAAAGTTTTCGACGGAATTCGTTTTTCGTTGAAATGTTCAAAAAATATGATTTCTTTTTCTTTTATTTTTTCAAAATATTTTGTCGAAATTTATTTTTTGTCAAAAATCTTCGACAAAATCCAAATTCCATCGAAAAGTCCACAAAATATAATTTCTTTTTCTTTTATTTTTTTTCATAAGTTTTCGACAGAATTTGTTTTCCATCGAAAATTTTCGACGGAATCTCAAATTCCGTCAATTTTTTTTTACGGAAAACAGATTCCGTGAAAAATTCCGTCAATAATTTCAACGAAATTTTTTTCGTCGAAAAATTCCGTAATAAAGACATTTCTAGTAGTGAACTAAACCACGATTAGCGAATTAGTGTTTGAAAATCCAATTCTCGTGGGAACAATCTCGTACTCCGGTACACTTTTATTACTTAACGACCAATGCACTTGTCGAGTCGCAACACCTGACTTAAAGTATTTTTATCACTTAACCCTAGGGTTGGCAAAACGGGCCAACCCGGCTCGACCCGGCCCAACCCGCATTCAGCCCGAAAAAAATGGGTCGGGCCGGGTTGGCTCGAAAAAAAACGAGCCAGAAAACCCAACCCGGCTCGACCCGAGCCGGGTTAGGGTTGGCTCGCGGGTTGGCTCGATAATCAGCTCGCGGGTTGGCTCGTAAAAAAGCTCACGGGTTGGCTCAAAAAAGCTCGCGAGTTAGCTCGAAATGATGCTAGTGGGTTGGCTCGCGGGTTGGTTAGCTCAAAATATTGGCTCGCGGGTTGGCTCAAAAAATTTAATTTTTGTGGTTTGTTCTCCTGTATAAAATTATTGTATTTTGCAGTCCAACTACAAGTAGAGTAGTTTACAAAATCCAAAAACATTAAATGAAACACAAACCACTCCACGAATCACAGGAGTAATTTATCATGATTTTCTGAATTACTCTAACTCACGATAACCATAAAACGTATGTAAAGCCAAAAAAAAAAAAAAAAATCCATTATATATTTCAACGATAAGCATCTAGAATCAAAAGCCAATCATGAAAAAAAAGGACCTGCAAAAGCGACCAATATAGTAAAGTCCATCAGTGGAGAATCCATCAGTAAAGTCCATTGTATTTTATTAAAAAAAAAAAAAAAGTAACCCGCGAGCTGGCTCGTTTGAGCTCGGGTTGGCTCGGGTCGGGCTAAATCGAGCTGGCAACTCATTTTTGCCAACCCAACCCGGCTCATTTTGTGCGGGTTACGAGCCAACCCGACGGGTTGGCTCATTTTTGCCATCCCTACTTAACCCCTCATTAAGGGGGATAAAGGATAAAAAAATTTAAGTCAGAGGAAGAAATAATGCAAAATTTTGGGAAGGGGGTATTTGATTATGAGCAAAGTTACCGGATTTTTTTTTTTTTAATTTTCCCTTAATTTTTTCAAACAATAATGAGGATGAGTTTTTTTATTGAAGAATACATAATTAAATAGTAACTAAACAATTATATTAAAAGTGTAATTAATTTGGGTTTTCGTCTCTATAATATTTTTTAATTTATATATTTTTTCTTATTTAATTTTGAATTTCTACTTTTATGTATTAATACTTATATTTTTCATTTCTTAACTTTTATACTCTATAATTTCTATTCATCAAACGTAATTACGCTTATACTTCATGAAAAATCTATCGTTATATTTTAACTTATTAAGGTAATGGTCCTTATTAAGCAAATAAATATTGATATAAAACTACAGGGACCTATACCAAAGAAAAAAATGGTAAAGATCATAAAAACTCAAATATTCATAACAATTATAACGACCAAAATCAACCTCAAATTTTTTTATTTATTTATGATGCTCTATCTGATTGGACTTTAAACCAAAACCTCGAAGATAAAAAAAAAAAAAAAAAAAAGAGTATTTATTGGTATTCTAATTTGTCCAACCAATTTTTTCCTTATTTTTAGGAAATATACCTGATTAAATAAATGGAGCATATTTTATTCTGCAACACGAGACAAGTTATCTCCTATTGCAGACACAAACATTATTAGAGATATAAATATATTTTTTTATTTTTAATTGAGATATTCTAGATCTTTCTCTTTTCTAGTTATTTTTTTCTATATAAGAGCCTCATATGTACAAATGAATTAACCAATCAATGAAATCAATATTTTTCATTTTCTCTATTTTACCTTCTAACATGGTATCAAGACCAATTTTTCATCTTCCATGAATGGAGGTTCCGCTACACTCATAATTTTTTTTTTATTCATCGATCATCCTCTCCCTTTCCGGGCATGTTTTTCTTCCAGATCTGCATTCTGGAGTATTATCGGATTTTTTTTCTTCCAGATCGACTCCCGATCTATGTTCTCCTTCACACCTTTTAAGGAGTTCATGTCTATCATCGGTGCATCTCCAGCTTCTTGTCCCACACAGTCTTGGCCCTTCTTCTCTGGTGCTTTATAGCCGCTGATTTTCGCGGTTGTTTTCCATCTTTGATGGTGGTTTTTCGGTCTACCTAAAATATTTTCCATATCTACGAGTCACCTTCCTTTTCCCCATCAGTGTTTATTCTCCTTCTCAATTTTTCAGTTTCTTTCTGATTTCACCTTTTTGGGATTTTACTTTTGCATTTTGTTTCTGGATTCTTCGCTTCTTCTTTTATCTCACCCTATCTCACTATTTCTTCTTCTTTATCCACCTTTACATCAGTTCTGATATCTTATTTTGGTTCTTCTAATATTGCTAATGGAATTTTGGGGCTGGTTGTGGCATGATTGCTACTTTCATGTTTGCTCTTAACTAGACCCCGGGTGTTGTTCCCTGGTGCTCTATCATTGTTTGGTCATATCTTCACCATTTTCCAGATCTGTGTTCTTTAGTCCCTATAGCATTTTCATCTATTTTACATATTCCTCCACCTCTGCCTCTCACTAGTAGTGCCTTCAATGTAGCAAGTGTTTAACCAAAGTCTGCAATGAAGTTCTTTGGATGAGTGGTTCTATCTTTTCAGTTTTATTTTTTTCCTGGCTTGTATTTGGCCACTTTGATTTTATTCCCACATATGTTTGTGGGGTTATTCAAGTCTGATTTGGCTGTGTATTTGGTTTTGCCATTGTTTGGCTTTATTTTGGCCTCCAATTCAGGGAGAGCATTTATCTCGGTTATTGCCTGGTCCGTGGATTATCCCAGTTATAGTGGCTCCGTCGGCTTTTATCTTTGTTGCAGCACTGATGTTCAGGCTGATGTCCATCCCAGCCCTTCCTTAGCTGATGTTCATTCCAGCACTGTCTCTTTACCAGCTCTTCATACTGATGATCATTCCAGTTGATTTGTTGTGCTACCTGTAACATCTCGAGCGCTAACGAGGGTCGGGGGTGATCGCAGATGCAAAGAGGCACGGACAAGGAGCGACTCCTGACAGGCTTTCAGCGGGGGGTTATATGAATGAATCAAATCGACACCCGAAAAAGAGGGATTTCGAAGACTGTGCAGGTATGAGACTGCACAGTTTGGGATAACTTATAAGAATTAATTGGTACTATCTATACTAACAATATGCATCTACTTTTCGGTAGCCCGTAACGGAAGAACTCCATAGTTAAGCATGCTTGACTTGGGGCAAGTCTGGGATGGGTGACCTTCTGGGAAGTTTTCCCAGGAAGTGTGCGAGGGAGGAAAAAGCATACTGAAAAGTCTCGTGTTAGTATGTGAGGATAGTCATTGATTCTTGAAGCGGTCGGGCGTTACACTACCAATTTCTCTGGTTGATGTTCCGTGAAGCTTTTATTTTCTTTCTTCCCAAAATGGAGTGTTCATGCTATTCACCCTCCGTCTTGAGGGGGAGTATTAGAGATATAAATATTTTATTTTATTTTTAATTGAGATATTCTAGATCTTTCTCTTTTCTAGTTATGCTCTTCTATATAAGAGCCCCGTATGTACAAATGAATTAACCAATCAATGAAATCAATATTTTCCACTTTCTCTCTTTTACATTCTAACAAACATTGTACAAGAAAAGGGGGGGAAATTGAGTGGGTCCCACACCTTTTTTAGTCAGTTGGAAAGTCTCGTTATCTCCTGTTGCATAAGACTTATATTTCCCTTAAATAAATAAGTTAAACAAGTATACTATTACTACTAGAAAATTCCATTTTTTCAATAAAAAATTTTCGTCCCAAATGAAGTTTCAACGAAATTATCAACGGGCTATAAGGTGTCGAATTTCTTTTAGTCGATAGCAATTTTGTGGAAATTTCAATTCAGTCAAAATTTTTGAAGAAAAAATATCATTATTCTGTAAAAAATGACAACCATAAAATACTATTTATTTAATGAATTATGTCGAAGACTTCGACGGAATCTATATTTCATCAAAAAAATTCGACGAAATTTATTTTCTGTCAAAAATTTTAGACGAATTTTAGACTATTTATTAAGTAAACAAATATTGATATACACTATAGGGATCTATACCAAAGAAAAAAATGGTAAAGATCATAAAAACTCAAATATTCAGTAACAGTTATAACGACCAAAATCAACTTCAAATTTTTATATTTATTTCTGATGCTCTATCTGATTGGACTTTAAACCAAAACCTCAAAGATAAAAAAAATGAGAGAGTATTTATTTGTATTTTAAATTGTCCAACCAATTTCTTTCTTATTTTTAGGAAACATTCCTGATTAAATAAATAATGGAGCATATTTTTTCGTGCAACACGAGATAAATGGTCTCCTGTTGTAGACACACAAATATTTTGGATCCCACTGTATAGGAAAAGGGGGGAAAATTAAGTGGATCACTCATCTTTTGAGTCAGCTAGAGAGTCTCATTATCTCCTGTTACATAAGACTTATATTTCTCATAAATAAATGAGTTAAACAAGTAATCTATCACTACTAGAATAGGCCATTTTTTCAATGGAAATTTTTCATCAAAATATGAAGTTTTCGACTAAATTATCGATGGATTGTAAGATGTTGAATTTCTTTTTGTCGATAGCAATTTTAAGAAAATTTTAATTCGGTCAAAAATTTTTGAAGAAAAAATAATATTATTCCTTCGAAAATGACAACCATAAAATATTATTTATTAATGAATTCTGTCGAAGATTTCAATGGAACCTATGTTCTATCGAAAATTTTCGACCAAATCTATTTTTCGTAAAAAATCTAGACAAATTTTTTCGGACAAAAATTTCAACTGAAAGTATATAGTCTAAAATTTCGACGGAATCTATTTTTCGTCAAAAAATTTCAACTAAATTTATTTTTCATAAAAAAATTTCGACAAAATTTATATTTCATCAGAAATTACCGATTGATTTTTTTTCGGTGGAAAATTTCGATGGGAAAGGATTCCTTCTAAAATTTCGACGGAATTCATTTTTCGTCGAAAAACAGATTCCATATCTAATTATGTCTCTATTTTCAATAGAATATGTTTTTCGGTCAAAAAAATCTGCCAGTAATTTTCGTCAAAAATAGAGCCTTTTCTAGTGATGTATTATATTATTTACATGAGAACATAGATTTAAATTTCACTACCACCATTTTTTGCACCGAAAGAAAACTAGTAATCTATTATCATTCCTATATTTATCTAAATTTTTAGTTGATAATTATACTAATTTGTATATTGAAAAAGTATTTCTCCAGTCACTAGAGATAACATTATCTCCAGTGAGTTCAAAATGATGTTGTTTTGTGATTATAAAATTAAAAAATTATAATAATAAAGACTAATATAATCCTGCATTATATTAGAATTACAAAAACATCTTGATTTTTGTCTCAAAACAATATCATTTTAGACTCACCGGAGATAACTTATTTCCATTAACGAGAAAAATCATTTACCCTTTATATATGTCAAAATTACATCCTGTTATAATACTATTATCATTTTAATGGATTAATGTTGCCTTATAAACTACAATACTAGCTAACTTAAAAATTAAAAAATTAAAATTAAAAAATCGGGTAAAAACTACAAGTGACAACTGCATCCACGCACCGAGTCAATTATTTAACATCACATATATATGTATTAGTAAATAAATTTTCAATCATGATAATGATTTGTGCATTGAACAAGTACAATTTCCAGAACCAACATTGTTTGCAATGCACAGAGGTTGAAACCGTCCACCTTTGAACCAAATGGATCGTTTTTGAAGAAATTCAGTAACAAAGGAGTTCAACATTTCAATGGTAATGTGTTGCATCACCACCACATGTGCAATATTTCCATCGCAAGCCAAATTCCACCTACGCGTAAAGTCATCATCTAGAGGCCTTTCGAAGACAACTGTATTACTAAATTCATTCAACATTGCACCAATGCCACCATCACGTAGTTGATCCACTAAGTAACGCGCATTCTGATACGAATGAAATACAAAGAGTAGAAGAAAAACAAGTGGGTGAGAGTGAAATTGAAGTACAGCAATTAGAAGAGAAGGATATTCATGCAGCTGCTAACAGTATTGCTGAAGGAAGAATAAGGAGGGAACTAAGAAGGCCCAAAAGGTTCACCTGTGACTAAGTGTAAGCGGTGGGGTCAAGTTAGTAATTATTAGGAAAGTAGTTAGTGGTATACACGTGGAGTCAAAACAGGACATGTATAAATAGAATTGGTTGTAACCCAGATGGGGTATTGAATAATATTGTCTTGAAATAAATCATCTCTTTTCTAATCTTCTTCTTCTCGAATTGGTTGTAACCCAGGTACTCGTCAACAGACATCGAGCCCTGAACCAATCTATCAAATTTCCCCTGCTTCCTCTCCTGCGCATCGTAGGGAAAGTACTTGCCCAAAAAGCATTCCTCGAAGAATGTCCACGTCATGACATGACCCTGCATCTCATAAGCACGAGAGGTGCTCGTCCACCACTCATGGGCATCGCCCTCCAGCATGTAAGTCGAGAACATCAGCTTCTGCGGGTCTGTACACTGCATGACCCGGAATATCTTGTCCAGCGCATGTAGCCATCTCGTTGCAGCAATTGGATCCAAAGACCCATCAAACACAGGTGGCTTATGCTTCCTGAAAGCATTCAGCCGACGATCAATCACATCACGATCTTCAGCAGGCCCCACAAGGGTCTCCATCATCTCGGCGACATGAGTAGCACTGCCAATGTGACTCAGGCTCTCATCTGAACACTAGGTGGAGGCGGCGGCGGCGGCGGCGGTGGAAACTGACCTACAGCAGGACCAGCCCTCATCTCCTCCAACATGACTCTCATCATTGTCATGTTCGCCAACTTGTTCACCTCGAGGACATCCTCAGTGGTCCTCCGGTTTGCTTCACGAACCTCCTATGCGGCTATTCGGTTCGCCTCGCGAACAGTGTCCATCATTGCCGCATTGGCCAATCTAGTGGCCTCCTGATCGGCTAACCTAGTCGCCAGCATCTCAGCCAATGCAGTCAGGATAGGATCGGGTTGATCCTCAGAAGTCTCTCATGTTCTCCCGGACCTTACCATGACTCTGCACAAGTTACACAAATTATGAGTTGATCAGGCCCACGCAATGTGATCACATATGCATTATCATAATAAAATTCGACGGAGTAAACACGCAACCAAACATCCTAGCTATTGTAATACATATAGGCTTTTCCCTCGAACCATTGCTCTGATACCATTAATGTAACATCCCGTATATATCCGGTAATGTTATCGTATTAAGCTGCGCTTAATTAAAATTGCGGAATATCTTTTTCTTTTCAATTATGATGCCATTAATCATTACCAACTTGATTACTTAACCATTTTCAAAACATCGCCTGTATGAACATTGCAATAAACAGCTAACAGAAATTAAATAACATAAGTACGTCTCTAGTCGCGGAACTACCACACGTAGACCGGACCAACTAGCAGTTTATACAACTCCAACTATAAGTACTAACATCAGCGACATGGACAATCCTCATGCTCACACAAATAAGGCAACAAAGCCCAACATAAGTCTCAACTCAATAATCATAAATGACAGAAAACATAAACAACAACCAATCCAGTCATGCCAGCATAAATATAACAGCAATAATCATCAACTAAGCTCTGGCCTCCTGCCGCCAGAGGTATCAGTTCCCATACTACCTGAACCTGAAATAAGCATTCCCCAAACGTGGGGTGAGATCTCTAAACAAGAAATCTCAGTAAGGCAAGGGGTCCTCAAGGATCTTCCACCCCAAGCTCACTTACATGTGCAATATAAGTTCAGAAGCAGTTCATCAATATCATTTCTAAAACAGTGCAATGCAGCAAATAATCATGTCATGTGTGTCAATACTATTCTACTGGCTAGAGAAATGCAGGATTTATATACGCCAAATACCCACACATAATGCAAGACGCCACTTGCATCCACCCCGGATCACCGTTTTTGTATGACGCCACATACTCAAGCTTACCGTCAAGATGGAACAACACATGCATATTAAAAGCCATTACACATAAAGCTCAACAGCATTCCAAATATATCAAAGCATGTAACACACATGCATATAACCATTCCCCCATGGGGCACGGTGGAACTACACAATGGCTAAACCGAGGACACGAAAGCTTACCTTGCAAGCTAACACTCCAAGCCAAGAGTCCAACCAATCCTCAAAGTCAAAACACAACAGAATCACAATCTGATATGGACCAATAATAAATCAATAAACATGCACTACAAGCATACATCATAAAGACAACGCCTTTCTTATACGTTTTATGTCTTGAGGCTTCACACAAAGCCATAAGTTTTTAATCCATTGATTCTGACTTAGTTCAATAATTACAGAAGTTCAACTTCCTAAATTTAGGATCCACAAACCCTCAAACATCAGTTCTGGATAAACAGTACGCTACTGTTCCACGCAAACTCAGAATATCCGAATATTTGTCGGGGGCATATCCGGATATCAATATCCGGATATGCATATCCGGATATCAAAAGACCCCATATCCGAATACCAATATCCGGATACCCATATCTGGATATTTCGCAACAGACAGCAACTTCTGCCTTCGCGAAGATATCCATCCAAAGGTCCAACTTTTACCAATTATTAACGTCCAAGCATGCATTTTTAGGTGTGTTTAACATTACCCACCCTTAAGTCATCAACTTAGCTCATTACATGCATCAAGGTTCCATTTTTAAGCATTAAAAATCATGAACAAAGGTGGTAACACTTACCCAAAGCTCAAAACAGATCAACAATGGCTCTTGCAGCTCACCACACTGCCTCTACAGGTCTGACCTTCAAGACACACGAAAATACCACTCAAGCAAGGATCTTTCTTCACAAAGTTTGCTCCTTAGAGCTCCAACAACCAAGGAAGAAGCTCACCGACTCACACAAGGCCACTCAGCCCACAGACTGACTCCACACAGCCTCTCAACTCAGAACAAGTGTTCTCTTCACATACACAAAGGCCACTCACACAAGGCTCAAGTGTTTGGAGATGAAGAAACCAAGCAAAGGTGACACTTGATCTCAAAAATGGTGAAGAGAACTCAATGAAACAGTAACAAGAAACTGACCAGCCACCCAACTCACGTAGGACAATAGGAATGTCTAGGGTTTTGTGCAAATAAGAGTATTTATAGCCACTTAACCATTAAACACATAGTATTAACTTTAATTGCTACGCTCAGCATTTTAATCCCAAACTCAGGATTCTTAACCTACTTAATTTTACAAGAATTAACATATTTTTCTCATATTTTTCGCAGCACCTTTTCAGTACGCGCTTTTCATAGCCAGTATCAGTTCCTGGCACCAGTTCTCATTATTTTAACTTGAAACTCGTTTTACAAGTCGTATATATTATTCTAGGAATTATCATGCACTTATTATAATTTTCCGGGATACTTTTTTGGTACGCATTTATACCGACTAGCAGAACAGGTATCTGCACTTTTCGTCAGAAAAGCGACTTTCAACATTATTACTCAATTACTATAATTATTAGAGTCTCATAATAATTATTAGGATCAATTACGGAATTATCTCATTAAACTAATAATTAACTGATTAATTTCCTTAATTAACGGTGCAGGTTCTTACAAGTATCGTAACATAAATATTAGTTAATTTTTTCAGTAGATTATTTGTAGAAATTAAAGATTCATTAGTTAAAATATCGTATGACAATAACTAATTGTATAATACAGTTTGAATTTAATGTTTTATTAATATAAAATTTTTATATTATCACTTATAATAATTTATTAATTTATTATTAAAATGAAGTTTTCCTTCTGTTAGTTGTTGCGACTTCGGCAAGTGCACTGGTCGTACAAGTAATAAAGTGATAAGATTAAGTTGTCGATCCCACGAGGACTGATGACCAATCAATAATTTATCCATTCAACTAAAGTTGGATCGATCATGAGAGGAGTTTCTTGAGAATATTATAATCAAATTAAAAACAGAATTTTTAAACTTATTTTAGTTTTCAATATTTGAGATAATAAATTCAGAATTAACAAAGCTAGAAATTGGTTTTAAGTTTTTAATAAAAAAATGTAGCTAGGACTCGACTTTCCCAATGATTTCCTAACGAATCTACCTATTCTTATGATTATATTAAAGATCAAGTTATTAACAGTTCTTTCTGTATTTGATCAAATCTCAATCCCTTGGTAATCTAATCCTTTATTTCACTTCAAAGCCTAATCCATTGGTACTTTTTCATAAATAAGCATTAACGCAAGAACACACGGTTATAGAATTCATAAGTCTGTCCCTAGATAATACAAATTCCAGCAATCAATCAATCGAAATCGATACACCAACATCCCTATTGTCATGCACGACTCTAATGCTCATTCAAGATTGGCCAGATCATAAACAAGACTAGGGATTTTAAACAGATTAATTGCATAACTTAAATCAAGAATATAAATCATAAGAGAAGCAAATAGCGTTTAAGAACCCATTGGTTCCGTCTCGCCCTAACTACTTAAAGAAAATTAGCCTGACATAGTCAGCAAAACAAGAACAATAGATGAAAAGAAACTAAAATTCATAAATGAAAATAAAACCAGGTCTCCACAGTGAAACTTTGACCGTTCCTCCGCTCCTCTGCCTCCTCTCTTGAATTCGCTGTCTCCAGAAGTTCTCCTCTCTGCTTCACTCGCGTTGTATTTAAAGAGTAAAATTTTGGGCCTCTGATTCTGGACCAGCTCGCTGAAGCGAGCTGCTCAGCGAGCAATTTTCTCCTCCTCATTGTTTTGCTCGCTGGAGCGAGCAACAAAGTAAGCTCACTTATACTTCTCGCTCACTTGCTCGCTGAAGCGAGCAGTGGAGCGAGCGTGACCAAATAGTTTTATATTTATTTAATTTATTATTTTTCTTTGATATTCAGTCGATGCCAATTGCCTTCTCATCCTTATCAGGTTAGTAATTTGTTATTCCTGGTATGAAACAACCTGAAACAATAAAAAGGATTAGGATCTTATATATTTGTTGGCATTTTACTAACTTTTAATATTTTATTAATTAACACTATATTTTTAATTATATTAATTATTATTTTCACTAAATTTGATATTAAAAGCATAGTATATTTGACACTTATCAAATCATTCCCAGATTTATTCATTGTTGTCCTCAGTAATGAATTAAATTAAAAACATGGAATAATGTAATAGTGTAAAAAGCATGCTTAATATAGGACTAGACAGTATATAAATTTAAAAATGATTAGACTTGGGTAGAAAATAGCAGAATTTTTAAGAACCAACATTTAACTAAGCAGCCTTGAAAGTAAGCAAGTTATAAAATTGAAGTATAAGTTCTATCAATCAAGCATAAAAACTGAATTGTAACACATCCCTCACTAGATATATCAAGTCACTTATCATTCATCTATCTAAGGGTAAGTGTTTCACTCAAATTTTTATTGTATCAATATTTTCATAAGCTTGATAATATTCTCACTTTCCACAGTTAATTCACACGCACAAAAGATCAATAGGTCTTTATTCAGGTTGTACTGGGGCTGGGCTAAAGGTAGGAAAAATAAGAAAAAATTAGCTTAAACATTAAAATACAGAAAGATCATGGTAAAGTGTAAACACTCAAACAATAATCCTTGTTCTCCTTTCTTTCCTCCTTTGTCTTTTTTTTTTCTTTTTCAACACTTTTGTATTTTTCTTTTTCTGTGCTTTTCTTTTTCAACCCCTAATACTTTTCTTTTCCATTTTCATTTTATTTCAACACTTTTATTTGCATAAAAGCAATAAATATTTTTCTTTTTCGCCATTTTCATCTTTTACTTTTGCTCAACTCACCTAACCTCTTTTTTCACCACTTTGAATTACATGATAAAGTACTCATGTTTACACCCTACCATGAAATTTCTATAATCCAATCTTATTTAAAGTAGACGTGTATGTGGAGTGGCTAATTAAGTCAACAGGTATAAAGAATAGAAAAGGCTTAGGTTCAACGGGCTAAACAAAGGATATCATAATGGTTGGCTTTTTGGCTAACTAGCTAAAACAATAAAATGCCTCAATCATTTCAAACATGCATGTAAACAACCATTTTAAGGAGAAATAAAGCAAGTTCTGGTACTATTTTTAATAGTAAAATGCACACTGAAAAGAAATTTCTGTTTAGGCTTAAACCTCATGGTTATATGTGTGTAATTCAGTAATTTATGCTTTTTCTCAATCACTCATACTGTAATTTCATTATTCTTACTGACTCTTAGACTAACTCAATCAATGCTTATTTCTAAAATAAAACATATTCTAAGTCATCACATCATAAATTAATTTATACTGACTAATTCTTACTTAACATGATTTAATAATTCAGACAGAGAGAAGAAACACGATAAGATAAAATAAAGACGAATAAGGAAAAGAATTTTCCCTGTTTTTTTGAAAAAAATTGCGGCTCTTCGCAGCTTCACAAGGAAGTCTAACTGCTACTGTATATGGTGGTGCTCCCTATTCTCAGATTTAGAATTTTGTTGTCCTCAGCAATGGACTACGCATCAGAAATAAGGAGCACATAATAAAAACATGCAGTCACATAAGATCATCATCAATTATACATCACCATGGAGATCAAAAGTTTAAACTAAAGTAAAATAAACCAAAACAAAAACTAAATGCAGCAAAATAAAATAAAAGCATAAATTCGTTGGGTTGCCTCCTAACAAGTGCTTGTTTAACGTCATTAGCTTGACGTTACAGCTTCATTAGACGTGGTGGTTTGTAGTCAGAATTCAAAGATGATGTCATTCCTTTTATCATAAATATTGCTTTGTCGTAATAGTACTCTCGTGCATATGGGCGAGAATGTTTGGCCTCAAGAACTCTAAACTTAGTCTTGATGTGCTTTCCCTTGCTCTTCGTCTTTGTCATCTTCACCTTCGGCTTGCAACTCTCATCTGGCTTATGATCTTTCTTTTCTTCCTCTTCTGCTTTCTTTCCCTCAATAAGGAAAATTTTCTCTGGCTGAGTTGTAGGTGGTGGAGTTTCTTTTTCAAACATTTTGAGAATAGCTCTTTCTCCTTCTACCCTTAAAATCAATTCACCTTTTGGCACCTCAATTAGCGCTCCGGATGTCGCTAACAAAGGTCTCCCAAAGATCATGGGAACAGTAACGTCCTCCTCTATATCCAAGATAACAAAGTCCATCGGGAAGATGAACTTGTCCACCTTAACAAGTATGTCCTCTATTACTCCATATGTTTGCTTGATGGAGCGGTCAGCTAGTTGCAGAATCATCTTGATCGGATTTACCTCTGTGATTCCCAGCTTCTTTATCATAGATAATGGCATTACGTTGATGATGACACCTAGATCACATAAAACTCTCTCTATTTCCATCGAGCCAATCGTGCAAGGGATACTAAAACTCCTCGGATCCTTTAATTTCGAAGGTAAATTCTTCTGCGTGATTGCACTACATTCCTCTGTCAATATAGTGGATCCTTCTACTGTGAGATTTCGCTTCTTGGTTAGGATCTCTTTTAGAAACTTAGCATATGATGGCATTTGCTCTAAAGCTTCCACAAAAGGGATATTGATGTGCAGCTTCTTAGAAATCTCTAAGAATTTAGAGAAATTTTTTTCTACTCTTGTTGTTGTAGCCTTTGAGGATAAGGAGCCTTAACATAAGGATTGTCTCCAAGTGATTTCATCCTTTCCTCTAAATAAAGCTTCTTTATTTTTTCCGTGGGGTATCATTTAATGGTCCACCAAAAATTATGACATTTCCATCAACAAGGTCATCAGCTTTCTCTTCAGCAGGATTTCCTTCTCTGCATCTTTTTCACTACTCGGTGCAACTATTGGTTTTTCCACAAGTTGAATTACTATTCCACTCCTTGTAGTGATAACATTACATTGTTCCATGGGATTAATAATTGTATTACAAGGAAAGGTTCCTGGAGACTTCTCAGCCACCTGTTTGGCAAGCTGACCAATCTGATTCTCCAGATTCCTTATGGAAGCTTCTTGATTCTTTAAAGATGCTCTTGTTTCTTCTGCGAAACTTGCTTAAGATTGAGCCATCTTTTCGAATGCAACTTCCCAAGCTGCTTTTTGATTAGATTGTGCTGGTTGAATTCCCAGATTAGCTTGTTGTGGTGCTCCTTGATTATATGACAGTGCAGAATAGTTCCTCCAGCCAGGATTATAAGTTTTGATGTAAGGATTATTCTCCCTACGTTGGTCGTACCAAAGAGAATTCACCTGAGCTGGGTTTATAGTAACTATAGCGTCACAATTTTCAAGTTTGTGTGGTCCACCATAAGTGTCACAGACTATGGGAAACTGAGAGTTAACTGCAGAAATTTGATTTTGGATAAAAAGTTTAACAAGTGAATCTAACCTTTGATCTATCTTGTCTTGTTTGGCTAACATGGCGTCGTACCATTCTAACTGCATAATGTAAGAACCTGCACCGTTAAATTAGGAAATTTAATTAATTAATTATGAGATTAATGAAATTATTCTATAATTGACCCTAATAATTATGAGAAGACTTAAATAATTATGGTAAGTGATTATTTAATGCTGAAAGTCGCTTTCAGACGAAAAGTGCAGATACTGGTTCTGCTCTACGGTATAAATGTGTACCGATGAAGTATCTGGAAAATTATGAAAAGTATGTATATGTTATTACAATAATATATAGGACTATCATAACAAGTTTCAAGTCAAAATAATGAGAACTGGTGTCAGAACTGATACTGGCTAAGTAAAAGCGTGTACCGGAAAAGTAATGCGAAAAATAAAATAAAAATATGAAAAATCTTAGAAAAATGAGTAGGTTCAGATTCTAAAGTTCGGGATTAAAATGCTAAGTGTAGCTATTAGTGCTAATACAGTGCGTTTAATACTTAAGTGGCCTATAAAAGGCCTTGGCACATGATCCTAGGTCATTTTTGTGCCTCCTACGTGCCTTTCTCCTTGTGCTCCAGTAGCTGAGTGCCTCCTCTTTCCACCTTCACCTTCCCTCCCTCTTATGAGCCAAAGGTGCCATTTTTACTCATTGTTCCTCTACCAAAACATCATTGCCTTGGTGAGTTGGTCTTGTGAGAGTGTATGTTGCTTCGTTACTAAGTTGTAGCCTCTGGTTGGTGTGTTGAGGTGCTGAGTTTGAGAGTTGGGTTGAGCGAGCTTTAGTTCTAGCATTTTGAGCTCCAAGGAGTGATCTTTGGTGCAAAGAACCAACCTTTGATCACCATTTTCGTGTACCTTAGGAGACAGAACCTTTGCAGCTGATTGGTGAGCTACAAGAGCACCATTGTTCTGTTTCAAACCTTGGTGGTAAACACCATCATCCTTGCCTTTAGTTTCTATAGAAAGAATGAACCTTGATGCATGTAATCATTAAAAGATAAGAACTTGAGGTTGGGTAAGGTTAAACACATCTAGAAATGCATGTTTAAGCCTCTGGAATCGTTAAAAGAACAACCTTTGGGAGTGATATCTCGCGAAATGCAGAACTGCATTCTGTCGCGAAATATCCGGATATGATATGGGCTTGGTGATATCCGAATATGGATATCCGGATATGGCCCCGACATATATCCAGATATTCTGGGTATTTCGAGACAGTAACTGTACTGTTCATACAGAGTGATATTTTGGGTTTGTGGACCCATGATTGGCTAATGTGGACTTCTATAATATTAATCTATGTCAGAATCAAAGGGATTAAGGGCTTGTGGCTTTGTGAGAAGCCTAGAGACATGGAACGTTAAAGGAAGGCGTTGTCCTTATGTCATATGCTTGTAGAGGTTACACAATTGTAGGAATTTAGTGATATGGCGATTTGGATCTTCGATCGGGTCTCCTTCAAATAGATTACTTTGAATTAAATTTAGGATGAAGGCTTTTATTTCGAAATTATTGACTGGGATTTGAGGCCTTCTAATACTCGCAGTTGGATGTGATAAATTAGGGTTTAGGAAATGGTTCATCAGTTCTTCTGGTGGGTTTTGGTTATCCTCGGCCATGACTGGTTCTTCAGCAGAATTGGAGCTCGATGCGTTTTGTATGTTCTTTCTCGTGGTAAAACGCTTCTGGTTCATACTGTAGGTCATTGGGGTTAACAGTGCCTCGTAGATGCATAAACCAGAAAATTAAGGCTCAGTGGAACCTGATATGCCTCAAGCATATGTATAAATCTAAGCCAAAAAGATAAAGAATCTTGATCAATCCTGGATAAAAAGGGCAAGAATAACTGATAATTTGATAAATCTCAATCAGAGATCACGTAACTGATTTTCTTTTGATTTTGTAGGAAAACAGGACAAAAAGAAGATCAAGTGGAAGTTTCCAAGCTGAAGCCCCACGCTACTAGCGTGGAACTCACGCTAGTAGCGCCAGAATTAAATTTCATCCCGAGGGCGCTCACAGGGTGAAACTCACGCTAGTTGCGCCAGACTTTCTTGCAACCCACACTCACAGCGTGGGAACCACACTAGTAGCGCCAACTTCCAGAACTGTGAACAAAACTCCCATGCTATTAGCGTGGGATTCACGCTAGTAGCGCCAAGCTCCTGTATCAAGAACAATACTCCCACACTATTAGCGTGGGATTCACGTTAGTAACGCGGGAGGCACGTGTTGATTTTCAAGCTTATATCAAACTATATCAGAGGGAGATTGCCCAAGAGATATGATGAAGATTTGATCAAGATTTTTACACAAGGTCACAAACTCTATAAATAGAGACTCAGACTTCAGATACAAACAATCTTTGGTTGGAGAAAATTCTTAGAGGCTCAAGCTGGAGATCAGGATTCCATCTTCTTTTTCTTTTTCTTTATTGTTTTCATGAATACTTTTTATTTCTTTAATTTGTTTAAGCCAACTAACTATGTCTGGCTAGTTTATTTTTGTAGTTGGGATCACGGACCCAATGTGAATCCTTTATATTTCCTGTATTGCTATTTTATAATTTAATTAGTTAGTTTGTTTTATTCTACCTGTGTTGATTTTTCCATATCCTGTATAGAACTGATCACTTTAAATTATAGGGCTTTGAGGGTCATCAATGCTAGTATGCTTTCAACCACTGTAATCACAGAGGGTACGTGTAACACCCCGTGTATACCCAGTTTGTTAACATGTCATCGTATTAAGCCACACTTAATTAAAAATGCGGAATATCTTTTTCTGTTTAATTATGACGCCATTAATCTTAGCCAAGTTGATTACTTAATCAATTTCATAAAAATATTGCCTGTATGTAATTGCAAAGGATAACTAACTGAAATTTCTCATAATATAAAATAATAGTGAGTATCTAAAGTCGCGAATCTACAACACATAGTCCGGACATAATCCAGATACATTATTACAACTCAAATCTAAAAACAAGACATCGTCAATCAATGTGGCATGGACAAACCTCATGCTCACCAAATAAGGCAACAAAGCCCAACAGCAGTCTCAACAGCAACAACATAATAATAACTGAAGCTAAAAGCATAAAAGCAACAGGCATATCCAACATCCAACATGTCAACAATTAACAACAATATCTAACTCAGCTCTGGCCTCCTGCCATTAGATGTCTCAACCCCTGGGTTACCTAAACCTGAAATAAGCGTCCCTAAACGTGGGGTGAGATCTCTAAACAAGAAACCTCAGTAAGACAAGGGGTCCTCAAGGATCTTCCACCCCAAGCTCACTTACATGTGAATATTAGTTCAAAAGCATTAATTCCAATATAAGTTTCAAAACTATGCAGTGCAACATATATTCATGCCATGTGTGTTATCATTATTCTACTGGCCAGAGAAATGCAGGAATACGTCTATTACCTACAATTAGTACAAGGAACATCGTTTGCACCTCACTCATAGCCTCACCCTATTGTATGTACCACATACTCAGGCTTACCGTATAAGTAGAACACCACATGCATATCATAAAGGCACTTGCATATAACAGCTCAGCAGCATTTCACAAATCAATATATCATGAAAACAACATCATGCATATAACCATACCCCCATGGGACATGGTGGAACCAACAATGGCTAAACCGAGGACACGAAAGCTTACCTTGCAAGCTAACTACCCAATGCCAAGAGTCCACACAGCTCAAGTCCAATACACAGCAGAATCACAATCTGTTTTGAACCAACATTATATCAATAACCATACTCTTAAAGCACACAATAAAGACAACGCCTTTTCTTTACGTTTTACGTCCTTAGGCTTCTCAGAAAGCCACAAGCCCTAAAACACATAGGTTCTGACTTAATTAATTAATACAGAAGTCCCACTTCCTTAAGCTAGGGTCCACAAACCCCCAATAGCCTACTGTATGAACAATGCAGCTACTGTTCTTCGAAAACCAAGAATATTCGGATATATGTCGGGGACATATCCGGATATGCATATCCGGATATCCACATTCGGATATCAGAAGACCCCATATCCGGATATCAATATTCGGATATTTACAACCAAATATCTGGATATTTCGCGACAGAACCCAGATTCTGCATTTCGCGAAAAAACAGTCCAAAGGTCCAACTTTTATCGATTACAGAAGCTTAAACATGCATTTCTAAGTGTGTTAAGCATTACCCAACGTTAGGTTATCAACTTTAGCTTATTACATGAGTCAATGTTCCATTTTTAACCACTTAAACTCATGATCAAAGGTGAGTATGTTTACCAAGCTTCTTAAAACAGAAAATGGCAGGGAAAAGGAGCTTCCAACACCACTCCACTGAGCAGCAATCAAAGGCTACGAAAATGCACAACAAGAAGACTTTTTTCTTCACAAAGAAAGCTCCTTGAAGCTCCACAAGCCAAGAAGAAAACTCACACCACCCAAACCAAGAACTCAACCTCTCAACACCTCACAAGGCAATGACCAACTCAGAGACGGAGCACTCCTCTCCCTCACAATGCTAACCCACACTCACCCAAGTGTTTAGAGGAGGCTTTCATGAAGAAAATGGTCTCAAAGCTCAAGAATGGAGAAGAAATGTAATGGAACAGTATAAGGGAGAGCTGACCAGCCACCACACCCACGTAGAAGAGGTGTTATGGCCTAGGGTTTTATGCTAAGTTAGTATATATAGCCACTTTAAAATAAAACACACAGTATCATCACTAATTGCTACGGTTAGCATTTTAATCCCAAACTCAGGATTCTTAACCTACTCAATTTTAAAAGAATTATCATATTTTTATTTTATTTTTCGGAGCACCTTTTCGGTACGCGCTTTTCCCATAGCCAGTATTAGTTCTGGCACCAGTTCTCATTATTTTAACTTGAAACTCGTTTTACAAGTCCTATATATTATTCTAGTAATATTCATGCACTTATTATAATTTTCTGAGATACTTTATCGGTACACATTTATACCGACTAGCAGAACCGGTATCTGCACTTTTTGTCAGAAAAGCGACTTTCAGCATTCTTAATCACTTATTACATTTATTTAAGCCTCATGATAATTATTAGGGTCAATTATGGAATTATTTCCTAATTCTCATATTTAATTAAGGGAAAAATGTTTCTGCAGTTAATGCAGATAAATTATCTGCATTTATTCCCAAAACGACGTCGTTTTGGTATTGAAATCTTAAAAAATTATAAATACAAAGACTATTATAACCCTGAAATAAATTAAAATTACCAAAACACCATGATTTCCGTCCCAAAACGACGTTGTATTGGCTTACTGCAGATAACTTATCTGCAGTAACTGCAGAAAAAGCAAACCCTTTAATTAATTAATTTCCTTAATTAACGGTGCGGGTTCTTACAGTACGTCAGGCTTGTGACGTTAAACAAGCGCTAATTGGGAGGCAACCCAATAGTAGTTTTTCTGTTTTTTTTTATTTATTTATTTGCTTAGTGATGGGACGAAAATTCGTTCCCATCTAAGCCCATTTTGATGGAAAAATACCATTCGTTCTCTCACCTGATAAGCAACTTTAGCATTAAAAACACACATTTTATATCTTTACTACAAAAACACAGTGGGGAACGGAAGGTGACGTAATCTTTTGGGAAAATATATAAAAAGGGAAACAGTTTTAGAACATTAAATACACCTACTTCACTCACTCAATCTCTCTGACCACTTTTCAAGAAACGGTGAAAAGAAGTTTCCAACTTAACACAAGTGGGCAGCACTCAACCAAGGAGAAATGTGTGCAGCAGGGAATAAACAGTTCCTATTGGCCGAAAAGGAAAGCAAGGCATGAGGAGGTCATAAGGAAAGACAAATCTCAACAAAAACTGTCCTATCCAGCCACGTGCGCCCCTTAAAGCACTGTTCACACTGCCCCTTTTATGCAGTCAAGAAACCGACTCCAAAAGATTTGCAAGTTTGCCATTCACTCTTCTACCTATAAATAGGACGTCCCAGCACGAAGACAACCATCGAATTCTTTAAGAAGAGATCACTTAGTTTATTTGTGTAGTTTTTATTTGTATAGTTTTAACTTAGTTAAGTGACAACACTTCTTCTTCTTTCTGTATCACCCACTTGAGACTCCTCACAAGCATCAACCATCTTCTCCACTTTTCATTTCGTTGTAATCAATTTGTTTTCAATTAAATACAAGTGTTATTTCTCTCCTTTCCACTCATTATCTCTGAACTGAATCTCGAGCCTATGAGACTTCAGTTTGGAATAATTATGTTTAAATTAGTAGCAATGGGCTAAACTATTTGTGAAATGGAAAAATTGCAAAGTTCTTAAAGAGTTATTTTCGAAACTTTTGTATTACAGCTTTTGTGTTTCTCTGGTTAAGTGTGCTATATTCATTGTGTATCTTTGGAAATCAAACACATACTGAGAAAGGATCTTCCATAAGGAAGGGATTTCATATAGCTTAACCAGAGAGGGAAGGCAGTCTTGTGGAAACAATATTGCTAGTTGCCTTAGGAATAAGGGACCACCTCGTTCACTCAAAGGTCTTGTACCCAGTACCTGTTAGAGTCGAGGGAGCCATAGAAATATGAAAACTTGTGAGCCATCTAGTCCATGAGCTGAGGAATCAGAGTTGGCAGAGAAAAGACTGGAACAAATACAAAAGTGTTGAGTCTTGAGTAGAGAAAATAATTATTTATGAATGGAGCAGCGGATCCGTTCCTTCTATTATTATTGTTTTTAAACCATCCACCATGTTGTCTCTTTACTATTGTTATTACTTTTGTATTTTTTTCTTTGTTTAATCTTGTATCTATAAATCTCTCATGAATATTGTTGTTCCTTCCCTAAACAAGAAGGATAACATACATAACGAAGCGATGAACTCTTTGCTGTTTGATTGAACCTACTATCCTTGAGGAACGTTGTCAAGACAGTAGGGAATGTTTGATCAAACAGGTCAATTACTAACTTTTCTTTTCATTTTTATTCTTTATAAAACAGTATAAGACATTAATTAGAGTTCTATCCTCGTGGGGACGATAATCTGGGCATAATACTCCCATTTATTACTTGATGCGTGCACTTGCGCACTTGGGTTGAACTAAGAGAACAATTGTATTCTTTCTTAGTGACTGAGGAACGTCTTCATCATAATACACTTTTCAACCAACAACATTTGAACCCAACACTTTGTTAGTTTATTTTTAACAAGTCAAGTAATTGGTGAATTAGTGACCATATAACAAAAAAAATGTAAATCTGGGAATTGGCGCTATCAACGCCAACATGGCGCTAGTAGCGCCACATGATTGAAAAGAGACAGTGAGCTCCGCGCTCGCAGCATGAACTCCATGTTGTCAGCGCCAGAAACCCACGGAAGACTCGCGCCAACAGCGTGAAATCCACGCTAACAGCGCCACTGGGTCCAAAAGTTCCAGTGAGATCCGCGCTCACAGCATGAAATCCACGTTGTTAGCGCCAATGTTCTCACCTTTTACCTTGACTTTAGTGTTTTCTTTTTGTTGTTTTTAGAATATGGTTTGATTATGTCTCCCTTTTATACATTTCACTTTTATGATTATTCTGTTTGATGTTTAATAAATGTGTGAGTGTTCCACCTGCGCAGAAGTAGTTTCACTGTAATGGTTTAGTTTATTGTTGAGGACAGTAACATTCTAAATCTGAGAATTGGGCGCATACCATATGCGATAACTGCTAACTGCGAAATTGCACAACAGAGACATCTAACAGAAATTTTTTTGTAAAAGGGGAGATACTTTAACCTTTCTTTTTATTAATTTCTGCTATTTTTAATTCAATTTTTTTTTTTTTTTTTTTTAGAAAAATTAAAAAAAAATACAAAAATAGTGATTTCCTGAACCATCGTTCCTAGATTTTACAAAGCCTACTCAGTAAGTAATTAGATTGAATTATAAGAAGCATGATATCTGTGGAGCATTTAATTGTTTTTTTATAATCTGAGAATGATGACTGCTCGTGTGTATAACTGTTTTGGTAAAAATTCTTAGATAATGTTTGATGTGAAATTTTGAAATTAGATTCTAGTTTCAATTGTAACTGTGAGGATTTGAGGCAAAACAGAAATATTTTTTCAGAGAGGCCTCACTGTAGTAGTCTTCGAGAAATTGATTTGTTTCTCTAGCTTGCATGCATTACTGACATGATAAAGGCATTTTTATTCTTGTTAACTTAGAGCCAAATAGCCTACCTCAAAGAATTTTTCATTGTTAGCCCTTTTGAGCCTTAGACCAATTTATTCAAAAACCTGAAAAAAAATTACTTAACCATTTCTTCATTGACACACCTTGAAAGAGATTGAAATGCTGATCAAAGGAAAAAGTCAAGGTACTTCTCAAAAGAAAAGTTAAGTAAGTTGAAATAAGAAACAGAAGAATGGTCTGCAAAATACTGCAAAAATGCAGCTCAAAAGAGAAAAGAAAGAAAATATCTGAAAACAAGGAAAGAAAAGAAAAGGTAGTGAAAAAAAGAAAAAAGAATCCCAAATTGAAGAAAAGTGGCAGAATTAAAAGACTGAGAAGAAAGTATTGTCCAAAAAAAAATCTCAGTATTTCAGTCTCACAAATTAATCAGTGATAATCCCTTAGTTCATTAGGTTTTTCAGCATGAATTAGTATTAATTTGTGTGATTAAATGATGGAAAAGAGGTTAATGTCCTAGAAGGTCTGCAAATACAAGTTCAAGAAGCTTTGTTGAAAATTTACATTGTTCTTATAGGAAAATCAAGCTCAAAAGGCAATTGAGAGAAGCAAGAAGATTCTGAAGAAGGAGAAAGTTCTAAGTGTTGAGCGCTAAAATGTCCAAGGAGAACGTTTTAGCGCCCTGCTACAGAAGGAAGCCAAAAGTTGCTGGTCTGAAGCGCTAAAACGTCCAAGGAGAATGTTTTAGCGCGCTGCTGCACGTCAAAGCCAAAAATTTGCTGGTCTTCAGCGCTAAAACGTCCATGGAGAATGTTTTAGCGCCATGCTGTTGGAAAGTTTCTGGTCTTGAACGCTAAAACGCCCAAACCAAATGTTTTAGCGTTGAAGTCAGTTGAAAGCAGTTGAGTGCTCGTTGAAGTTGGGCGCTAAAACGTCCAACAGAGAGCGTTTTAGCGCCCGTGTTAGTTTCTGGCTATTTTTCAGTTGCAACTTGTAATTTATAAGAGGGGCTTTTCAAATTTTTCAGAGGCAATTCTCTTCAGTTCTAGACACATTTTCTCTGACTTCCAAATTCTTTAGGATTAGTTCTAGTATTATAGTATCTATTACATTTTATGTAATTCTACTTGAAGATTGAAGACTCAATCATCATGGATACTGAGTTTGATCTTTCATCTTCTATTGTTTTATGTTTAGTCATGTCTGAGTAGAGTCCCTTGTAGTCTGATTCAATGGAACTCAATGATAAATTTATGTATGTTTGATTCATATGATGAATCTCTTTTATGTGATGATGTGAAGTTGTTTGCATGAATTCTTTCTACTAAGGGAGTAGTGTAGAACAGGAATGTTTACACTACTCCTGTGTCTAGCAATTTCATCATCAGGATTCTAGTACTCAAGGGATTGATGCTATGATTCTGATGTGATCTTAAGACCTTAGTGTTTAATGCATATATTAAGAAAGGAATCACCAAGGGATTGGGGTTTCTGATTAATGTATCAATCAAGGTAGTAAGGGATTACATCTTGATGATAAGTAAAAGGTTGATCAACATCACATAGAAGATAATTCATCATATATATTCGATTGTTGCATAGGTTTGTTGTTGTGGGAAATTGTTTTCTGACTACTTGTTTTATAAAATTTCAATTCATATTTTAGTTATCTTACCAATTTTAATTTCAATTCAATTTCCTGGTGACAAAACACTCATGATTTCAAAGAACTTTTGTTTGATTCAACTTAAATATATATGGTTAATCAGTGCTTGACACAAATCCTCGTGGGAACGATCTTTACTCATCATTTTATTACTTGTTTGACTAGTACACTTGCTAAATAAACAACAATCAACCTCTGTACAAAAGATTCTTACCCCCAAACAGACCAAGTTATAACCTATCAAAGACCTTTTGATCAGTCTATGCATGTCAAATGGGTTCCTCAATCTTAGGAACTTGAGAATATGATCAAGCCTATGGAATTACTACTACACTGATGGAATGAGTGTGAAAGCTTCAAACACTAGAGTGATGAGAGTTACATATTTATCCAGTGAGGAACATTCAAGTTATGATCTTAATTTCTTGATAAAATCGAAAAGCATTGTTTAGAGTTTTTCAACAATGAAGTTATACATGCATAGCAGTATGATCTCTTAAGATATTTGTATTCCATGTTTTTCTTCACAGAGTTAATTTTTGCTTCTAACTTTAATCTATTACATTGCTGAGGACAACAACGTTCAAATCTGGGAATTGTTTGATATGCCTCCAGTATATGTATAAATCTAAGCCAAAAAGAGAAAGAATCTTGATAATTTGATAAATCTCAATCAGAGATCACACAACTGATTTTCTTTTAATTTTGTAGGAAAACAGGACAAAAAGAAGCTCAAGTGAAAGTTTCCAAGTTGAAGCCCCACGCTACTAGCGTGGAAATCACGCTAGTAGCGCCAGAATTAAATTTCATCCCGAGACATCCACGCTCACAGCGTGAAACTCACGCTAGTTGCACCAGACTTTCTTGCAACCCACGCTCACAGCGTGGGAACCACGCTAGTAGCGCCAACTTCCAGAACTGTGAACAAAACTCTCACGCTATTAGCGTGGAATTCACGCTAGTAGCGCCAAGCTCTTGTATTAAGAACAATACTCCCACGCTATTAGCGTGGGATTCATGCTAATAGCGCGGGAGGCACGTGGTGATTTTTCAAGCTTATATCAGACTATATCAGAGGGAGATTGGACCAAGAGATCTGATGAAGATTTGATCAAGATTTCTACACAAGGTCACAAACTCTATAAATAGAGACTCAGACCTCAGAGACAAACAATCTTTGGTTGGAGAGAATTCTTGGAGGTTCGCGCTGGAGATCAGGATTCCATCTTCTTCTTCTTTTTCTTTATTGTTTTCATGAATACTTTTTATTTCTTTAATTTGTTTAAGTCAGCTATGTCTGGCTAGTTTGTTTTTGTAGTTGGGATCACAGACCTAATGTGAATCCTTTATATTTCATGTATTGCTATTTTATAATTTAATTAGTTAGTTTGTTTGTTTCTACCTGTGTTGATTTTTCCATATCCTGTTTAGAACTGATCACTCTAAATTATAGGGCTTTGAGGGTTAGAATTCACAATAGACATATTGAGATTTTAATTTGGACAAGGGTAGAATAACAATTTGTGTATGATCTAGACATAGGCTTACATAAATTGCAGACTCATAATTCATTTGCTTAATGTTTAATTCAAGAGGGATTACTAAGACATTAGAATTCTGATTGGGTTAAAGGGTTGAAATCACTAAGACATTAGGGTTCAACTATTTTATAGGGAAATAATGAATTGTCTGAAAAAACGAATTAATTAATTATAAAATACAATATAGGAATATAAAGAAGATCAGAGGTGAAGTGTATCCTGACTACATCCTTTTTACAAATTTCTATCAATATTTTCTTACGTTCTTGATATTTTCTTGCATGCGTTAGAAATTAATTGTTTTTAATTTTCTGTTTTTAATTATTATTTTATTATAAATTCTATTTTTAAATTACTTTCACAAATCAAACCAATTTTTATTTTTCAACTTAAGGAGAATAGTTAAACTAGTACTTGGTGCATTAATCCTCGTAGGAACGATACTCTACTTATCTCTTTATTACTTGAAACGAACGGTATACTTTCCGATTTCACAACAGAACCAACTAACGAAAATCACTAACTAACAGAAAATAACAAATTAAACTAGGAAAACAAAGTAAAAAAATAAAAATAAATAACAATAAAAAACAAATTTTATGAATTGGTTTCGTGAAGTTAAAACATGTGAATACAGTTGTCACTTTTATAATAATATAATTTTACAGCCGTTGCACGTTGCTCTTTTATATAATTTGTGGATTATTTTATGAGAAATGTTTTTCTTATGTTGTTGGAGATAGTTATTTTATGTTAGTGAAACAAAATTATAAGAGGGACTCACAAATAATTGGAGAAAAAAAAATAGAAATAGTATCCACCTTTGTTATGTATGTATAGAAATTTGATTTATCTCATATTGAATAAGATAAATATAACCCTTATTTTATTCTGAACATTTTGATTCGCTTTTGAATTTTGTGAGCATATTGCTGTGTTAGATTCACGTGGGTGGGTTGGTTGCTTTAATGCATTTTGTTTGTATATGAATTGTTTACTAAATATTTCACGTGTCACGTGGGTACTGTGCGCTTTATTTTTTGCTTCAATTTTTCCGTAAAATGAGTTTGAAATTCGAAAAATAAAAGCACAAGATGTTGCAGCAGGTAGGATTTGGACACTCCACCACGTGATGTGGTAATATAACAACTGACCACTTGAACCACTGCAAATTGACGTTAACACTTTAACATATTATGTATTTATTACACGCTAGCGTGAATAATTTCAATTAATTCTTATAAGCTATTTCAACTTTGTAGTCTCATAACTGCATAGTTTTTGGAATCTCTTTCTTTTGAGTGTCGATTTGATTCATTTATATAATCTTGTCTGTGCCTTTTCACACTGACGTTCACTTATCACCCTCATCAGCGCCCGGGATGTTACGTGTGACTTAAAAGACCTATTATAATTTCAATAAGTCAAACATGAATTGATTAAAAAAATAGAATACAAGAATAACTCTTATAATTACTTATCAATCACTTCAAAACACACTTCTTTATGAAACATATCATTTGGTGGTAGTTTAGAATTGAGGATTATAACAATTGAAATAAGGTGTTAAATTAAATTAAATTAGGTCCAACATTAAATATTACTTATTACTTATTGTGTCACTTTTTTTCTCATAAATCCATTCATATCTATTAAATTAAAGTATATTTAGTTAAGAAAAAGTTAATTATTCATTATACTCTCTTTCTCTCTCCAAGAGTGACAAGTATTGTTTTTGTTTTTATTTTTATTATAAAATTTTTTAAATTCAAATCCTTTTTAATTAACTATTTTTTAATCTATATTTTTATAAATTTTGGTTGAATTTAAAAGATCGTGTGAATTATTACCAAAAAAAAAAAAAGATCGTGTGAATGCATACTCACTAGTATTATTACATCCTAATCTTAATTGCTGACACGTTTACAATATCGCTAGCCAATAGCCATTTGGCTTAAAAAAAAAAAATCAATGATATGAACAAAGGAGAATTATACTTACCACTAAAAAAATTTATTACCCTCACAACCAACTTAATCACCTTTGGATTAGAATTAAATCTAATTGCTCATAATCAATTCTTATAATCCTAACTTTTTACTCTTTCGTTCTCTCTTGCTCATCCATTTTTTCCTCCTCTCTTTAGGTATGGGAATTTTGTCCGTCTCGGCCATTTTCAACCATTCTCTTTGTTCCAATTAGAGCAATAACAAGAATTGGGGTTTTGTCATTTGTGCCTAATTGGTTTATTCCAATGATTCTCTTAATTCCGGTGAAACAAATCGGAGTACGACAAAAACGAAATGATGAATAATAGCAGCTCTTATGGCTATGCGTCACTGTGATTAGTTTACCAATATAAACTTTACTAGGATGACTAAACTCGGGGTAAACTTGTTTTGAATCTAAAACAACGAGCAGAATCCCAAAAAATAAAAATTACTTGAAATCAAGCGATACAGTTTATAGAGATTTATTAAAGTATTTCTTTTCTTTTTATTCGGGTCAATAAGTTTTACGTTTGTAAATCTATCAATGACACATTTCTTCCAGAGAAGAGGAGAAATTCGCAGACGTGGAGAAAGGAGGGAAAAAGGGGATGAAATACAATTGTTGAGATATATAGTCCCACGTTGGTTGTATGTGCAACTAACGTGGAGTTTATAAGGCCTTGGGCACTCTCACCCATTGAGCTAGCTTTTGGGATGGTGTATCCCAAAGTTCTTTACATGGTATCAGAGTCTCGCCGCTCCCCACTTTCTCTTGTGACGTTTCTTAGCACAGGTAGGCTGGGCCTGTTGCATTGTCCACTCTTCAAGCCCAATGGGCTATCGTGTGAGGGGGCGTGTTGAGATATATAGTCCCACATTAGTTGTATGTGCAACTAATGTGGAGTTTATAAGGTCTTGGACACTCCCACCCTTTGAGCTAGCTTTTGGGGTGGTGTATCCCAAGGTTCTTTACAACAATAAAAGGGTAAAAAGTTAATTAAGATTATAAAGTTTTAATGGGAGCCATTGGATTTAATTCTGATCCAACGGTGATTAAGTTGGTTGTAAGGATAATAAATTTTTTTTAGTGATAAATATAACTCCTCCCATAAACAAATTCTTTGAAATATTTGTTTAGATCCTCGTCCATCTGAGTTTGGCATTCCAACTTTACCATGTGGTATTCGCCATAAAACCAGCTAAATGAGAAAAGGTGAACGAAACAATGTGATACTCGCAAAATTTAATCCAATTTTTTTAGTAAAATTTTGACTAAACAAATAAATATTTTTTAACTTTCTTACCAAACTCACTTTCCTATTATATTACTGATAATTGCATTTACCTGTAAAAAAATTATCTTCTCTATATCAAACGTCCATAACATTTAATTCCCATGCAAAGTGGCGGTAAAAGCTAAAAAGGTAAACGGAGAAGGAACTGTAGAAATATATTATTTATGAACCTTAAATAAGAAAGCGGAACGACTAATAATTGCATCCATTGATCAGTCAATTATTTAACCTCACAAATGTAAATTTTACTAGACTCTCAATCATCATAATGTTTTGTGCATAGAACATGCACAATTTTCAGAACCAACATCATTTGCAATGCATAGAGGTTGAAACTGTCCATCTTTGAACCGAATGAATCGTTTTTTAAGAAATTCGCTAACAAAGGAGTCCAACATTTCAATGTTAATGTGTTGCATCACCACCACATGTGCAATGTTTCCATCGCAAGCCAAACTCCACCTACGCGTAAAGTCATCATCTAGAGGCCTTTCAAAGACAACTGTATTACTAAATTCATTCAACATTGCACCAATGCCACCATCACGTAGTTGATCCACTAAGTGACGTGCATTCTTGATACACATCTGCACTTCTTTCTTGAGTCCTATTAAACCTCTTTTTTGGAGAGCATACCAGAGGAAGATTGGAGCATGCCCGCTACGGCTACCTGTGATTGTGACATCCCTTGAAGCAATGTATTCAACATCACTAGATAGGGCATTGACCTGTTGTAAGCGAGTTATTACAACACCACAAGGAATTGGGCACCCCAAGAACTTATGGCCAGAAATAGCTACACTTCCAATGGGTTTCTTGAAGGTAACCCTTGGTGCCTGTGCAATCACTCAAACAATATTGTAGATGAAATCATAATTGAGTACGAAATATCTGAATCCTTAAGTTAGATTATAATATTGTAAATAAATAGGTAGGTGTACACACATGCATTCTTAAACAAAAATAATATGTAAAGAATAGTACTAAAGCATAGAACTTAATAATAATAATAATAATAATAATAATAATAATAATAATAATCAGTAACGACCTCAACTTAAAAATTTATCAATTAAGGATTTTAATTTCAAACAATTATTTTTTTAAATTTACCAATCCAAAAAAAGATAAGTCATATATGTATTATGTAAAGTTAAATTTGACTTTTCATATATTTTTCTATATATTTTTTTAACAAAGTTAATGTTCTTAATTGATAATAATAAAAAATCACCATAAATTAATTTATCATAAAAAAATATTTTTTAAATCTCCTAATTGATTCCCCACAAAACTTGATGCATACATCTAATTATCTAAAATAGTAATAAATGTACATATGTGACCCATACAATTCATGAATCTAAATATTGTCTCTTTTTTCATGTCTCTCAAATCAAACCCAAGTAAAAATAAACTATGCAGTATGCACAATAGCTTTTCTTTTAGTTGGTTAATTTGTTGGTATGTGTAGTTGGGGGATAAGATTGGAGGAAAAAACAGAGAAAAATAATATTTTATTCCACAATCTAAATACTACTATCTAAGCACACTATAAAGTAATGCTTTTATGTAATAATATTTATGTAAATAACTTTAACACACCCGTTCAATAAAAGCCAACATCATTCCAAATAGAGCTCCATCACAGTGAATGTAGAATCGATCACAAGTGAATCCACATTCCTCAAGTGTTTGTGTTACAAGATCAAGGTCATCAACACCTCCTTTCATAGTTGTCCCTGCATCAGGAACCCTTTCAAGTTTAGACAAAATGACTATATAAACAATTTGTACAAAAGTGCGTACATAAGCTTGTTAACTGTAATCTGTGTATAGTTGTCGAAGATAAGAGGAGACCTATGTTTAGATTGATGATGGCGGGTTTGTCCTTGTGAGCAAGAAGTAAAGTCTTTAGATCAACACAATCGATCTCACCGGATACCAACGTGCCAACCTTCACGCATTGCATTCTATACATTCTTGCTATTTTGAATATTGAATAATGTGTGTCCTCTGAGGTATATAGAATCCCATCGGGAAATTTTTCCCTCCTATATATACAATAAACACAAACAAATGGTTATTATGTTTAGGATACATATTATTTAAAACAATCAAAGGTCTAATGAGTGCCTTTTTAAAGGATATAAAGTTGTACTATTTTAACATAAGTTATAAAAAGATAAAAAAATATAACTTTAATATTATAACTATATATTACCGTACGTATCGTATGACTGTTAAAAAACACAACCTTATATATATCCTTATAAAGGTGAAAACTTTTTCCCACAATCAAAGCCTCTTGAAACGAAGTTCAACAAAACTTAATTACCCCTGTAAAATCCCATGAAGATTTCCTTCAGTCCCACCAGTTGTGACGTATCCCCAGTACTCATCCTTCTCTATCTCCCAGAGGTTAGCAAACCAATCAAGCACGCAAACTTCAAATTCTGTTGAATTTAGAACAAAACTGCTCCCTCTAAAAGGATCCCCAACATTGTTTAGGTGAAATTGCAACAATGGTACCAACGCATCATAGTCCAAGTCCAGATTAGTGGGGTAGCCTGCTTGGCGGATATATATTATTAGAGAAGGTCTTGCAACTATATATTGATACTTAGGGATAAACGTTCACCATTAAAAAAATAAAATGAAAAATAAAATCAAAAGCATACCCAGAAAGTGCAGTTTCTTTTGATTTAGTGTCCCCACGTAATGACTAATTATTTCAGCCAAATTGGGCGGTGTCTCCCCGGTGCACTTGGTGACAGCAAGGCTCAAATGTCCATTATTCTCTTGGATTTCTCTCTGCTTCTCTTCTTCTCTAGAGGGCTTGGTTTTACTGACCACCCTAGGTAGCCGCTCTGTGACAGGAACTGTTGGAATAATTAATGACATTGCTACGTTCTTCTCCATTGGTCGTACTCACCACTCTTTTTGTATTTATATATGATTTGAGAGTGACACAAAAATAGTGAGAAAGTACTCATAAAGCGATGAATAAACATTAATTGGCACAGCAGAATAGGAAATTCAAATTATTTTAATTCTTTAAATAATAAATATTGTTAATGCATACGTTTTATAGTTAGTTCACATATATAGAAATATGAACATTTTATATAAAAGTATGCCATAAATAAAGTGTTACAGTTCCACTATAGTAATTTTATTATTTTTAAAAACAAAAAAAAAGTATGCACTCAGTAATGCGTTCCCCTATAATAATTTTGTTATTGTAAAGATTTTTTTAAAAATATTTATATATACACAGTTAATAGTATTTTTTATTTAAAATAAAAATTTATTTTAATGAAACACTTTACTTTTTTTTTTGGAGTTACCCAACCCTAATTATCTCTTTGAGACGAGTTGGCTCCCTCCGGTATCCCCACGAGTTTCGACTCTTTGAGCCGGCTATGGGACTAATCCGGAGTGCGGGGGAATAATGATGGCTAAAGGTTCAGCCCCCTCCCCAAGAATGCATTCAGCGGGAATCGAACACATATCCAACCCCACTAACTAATAAAATTACTTGTTGCATTCTTTTATGTTCTTTAAAATAATAAAATTACTATAGTGGAACAGTTTGCTTATTGCAATTGATTTTTATTATTTTAATTTACTTAATAATTGTTTTAAACTCTTAATAGATTTTGACTTAATTCATCAAAAAATTTCAAGAGAACAAATGGTTCCTCATATATTTAATAACAAGACTTATTAGGAGTGAAAGTTGTAAATTTCACGTAAACTTTTATATCCAAATTTTTTCAAAATATTAAATAAATAGGATTCGATCCTATTTACAAATATTTATGAGTAGAGAAATATTTATATAATACGCTTTGTGCAGCATGCAAACCACGAGGTGAGAGACAAAACAACGAGTCTGTAACTATCAGCAGCAAGCATTAAACAAAGGCTTTATTTTTCCTCTGTCGAAACGGATCGGGATGTGAAGGCGAAATAAATAAAAATTAAAAATAATAGAGTCAAGATCCAGATTTATTTGAAAAAATATTTAAAAAAATTATTTTTTTTTGTTGAGAAAACTGATATTTGAAAATAGAAATGGACTTATGAGTAGGGACAGTGTTAACATCTAAATCATTCATTTTAAAAATTGTTATCTTAAATTAATTAGGCAAATTATTGATAAAATTTTAGAATATTTATTTTAACCCAGAGAATTAAATAAAGGAAAAAGTGTGTATCATTTTAAAGGATGTAGAGTTGTGTCATTTTAAGTGAGAGAAAGAGATAGATAAAAAAAGAAAGAGAGTGGACAAAAAAAATATAAAGTTGTGGGTCTCACCAATTTCTGAAAGTGAAAGAATATAAATTATGTCATTTAAAATGACAAATATTTTTCCTTAAATAAAATTGATTATGGGAGAAAAAAACTAATTTTTGAAAATTTAATTTTAAGTTTGACAGGAAGTGTCTTCTCCCAACGTATCCCTCTTGCAATTGGGTTATGTCGTTCTATAAAAAAGTATTTATGTATTTGTTGGTTTTAATTTTTGAAAATAACTTTGAAAAAGATCATTAATTATTTTGGTTTAGCAGCATGAATGGTGCAGTGGAGAAGGAGACAGCGCAGCGCAACATGGTGGTGCTCGTGGTGGTTGACGGCTTACACTGATGGCGGCAGTCATGGAGGTTTAGCAGCACGGTTACTGTTGGATTTAATTTGTGTCTAAATCTCATAAGTTATGAATTAGAAATGGATTAAGGGAAAAAAAAAAAAAGGTGAAAGGAGTGTATGAGTAAAAGTTCTACATTGGATAAGATACGAGAAGTGAAGGGATTTATAAACCTACACCTCACCTCTATTATTTGCCTCTTGGGACATACCACTTTTTGGAGGAGAAAGTGAGGACCATGGCTTGTTGTGGTTACAGCATAGAAAGATAGAAGAATGTGCCTTAAGAGCACTAAAAATGTTGGAGGACTTGCAATGGAGAATGATGGTTATGACCATGGAGTTGTTATCTTGTTTTTCACCCTTTTGTGATGATTTTTATTCTTGATCGAAAGCTTTCTTAAAGGACTCTAAACTCTATGAATGGTTTAAGCATGAATGTGAGTTATGTGCTGGTGAACATTTTGTGATAATGGAATGTTAATTATGTTATAGTGAAAAGTGTGGATAACAAACCAAAGAGATTCAAGCATTCAAACAGGATCAATAGCATGTTTAAATCTTACCTCTTTTCTGTGTTCAGCAATTTGTGATTTCTTATTTCACTCTTTTTTCCATGATTTCTTATTTCACTATCAGCTTGTCTTTATACTGGCACTTTCATATCAAAATTTCTCTTAAAACATCTAATATTTTTGGGTTCATCTAATCTCATGAGAGAAGATATCTTATGTTATAGATACACATATGGTGGGGTCCACTATTTACAAAAAAATAAAAATTAAAAAAAATAGTGTCACGGTTTTCAATGGGTCTATAGGAGAAAAACTACTCTTATGTTACATAAGAGTAGTTTTTTCCAATATTTTTTTTTCTAAATCTCTCTTAAAACATCTAATATTTCTGTGTTTTCAAGACTCTCTTTTTTCGTGAGAAATATGTTACCTTTCTTCCTGATACCCCCTCTTTTGTGTCAACTTATAGGATGAAATCTATGCATTTTCGAGCAGAGTTAATTATCTGTTTACAAATTTTTTCTACAAATTACACTAAATATGACCGATCATAGTCTCTTGATTGAAGTATGATCGGTCATACTTAGTATAATTTTTAAGAATTTGTAAACAAAAAATTTGTAAAAATTTTTTTTGTAAATATAATCTTCTCTTGTACCTATGTCATTTTTGAGTTTCTTTCTAAAACAACTTCCTTTTTCTTAATCTGACTTGACTCCTTTTTTTCAGAGTAAATATATTTTTTGGTCCTCAGCAAATTTTACGTTGCCCATTTTAATCCCTAGCAAATAAAAAGGCCCATCGCAGTTCCTAAAAAATTCAAAATGGACCCATTTTAGTCATTTTAAGGATTAATATGGGTCTTTTTTTGAATTTGTGAGGGACCACGATTTCAACTAAATGGGTCCATTTAAAAATTTTTAGGGACCACGATGGGCCTTTTTATTTGTTAGGGACTAAAACGGACATCGTGAAATTTGCTGAGGACCAAAAAAAATATTTACTCTTTTTTTATTTGGATGATGCAAGCCTGCTTGGGCTGTGCACGTAACAAGAGATATGTTTTTTTTTTTGGTAACATTAACAGAGATATGTTTACTCATGAGTTATTATCTTCTTCTTTTTTTAATTCATTTAAGAAAAATAAAATAAAATGGTGAATAGATGGGGCAAAATATGGTGTTTCCAATCTCATATCGCAGGATAGAAATTGTCGACAAGGAAAAATAATAATAAAGAAAATAAGCGTCCTTATTAAAATAATTTTTTCTTCTCGTCACTATTATCCAATGTTATTAAACTCGGCCTTGCTTACAGAAAAAAAGAAAACTCAGCTCGATTATTGATCCAGTCGAAGTACTGAGTCACTGGTTCAACACCCGTTAAGTATATGTAAATTTATAATTTATATTAAAAAACTATAAATATACTTAAATATTTGTAAAAAAAATATACTAATTTCAAATATTTTAATATAAAAATAATAAATTATACATTATTGTCCAACAAAAGATCAATTAAACATATAATATAATATTTGTAATACTAGTGTTTCAGGTTCAGTAAACGACATCTCTAACTATAAATCAAATCAAAATTCCCTGCATATTGCATAATCAAGATAATATTAGTGTTATAGGTACATAGTCTATGTAAGTTAATAAGCTACAAGTCACTCAAATATTTCAAAAGAAAACAAATAATTTGTGTTTGAGAGTCAAAAAGAAGAAGACATTAATTAATGAAAATAAATTAGTTTTTTTTTTATAGATCGGGCCGGGTTACCAATTGAACCGATCGGGTCATCGATTTTTAAGAAAAACACACCGGTCACACTGGTTCTGTAAAATAATCGGTCCAATATGAAAATCGGACCGGTTACATGACCAGTTCACTGGTTTTCGGATCAACCCGACCGGATCGTTCTGATTTTTATAACATTGCTATTATCTATTAGAGGAGACAATTTCCATCGCTACAACCGATGAAAAATAAAACCCTTAAACAAATGGCGAAAGAAAAAGGGAAAGGTTATACTTACGACCTATTTTCCTTTACAATCTCTTACAACCAATATCTTAATCGTTGATTTCCGTCAATCAACGGTTAAAATTTTTGTAAATAAAATTTATTAAATAATTATTAATTCACAATAAATTTTAATCGTTGATTGACGGAAATCAACGGTTAAAATATTAGTTGTAAGAGATTGTAAAAAAAAACAAGTTGTAAGTATAACCTCTTCCAAAAAAAAAATGAGCGGACTAAAAAATTATATTTAAGATGAAAAACAACGTTTGAAAAGAAAATTTTGAATATTTTATTTGAAAAATATAACCCTCATGATACATGCCATCGACTTTTGAGCTGTTTTTCTATATTTTTTTAAATATAAATAATGGTCCCAACAAAAACGTGTGTATAGAAAGCAAACTTTTTCAAAGGAGTCGTGTCTTCCCATAAGAGAGCTTTAATTGTGTGCTCCCACGCGTATCAATGGACCTAAAGATAGAGAAGGAAAGATTACAGAAAAAAATATTTTTTTATTCCAAATATTATTTTTTTAGTGAAAGAATTATTATAGGTTAGGATCACTTTAAAATTTTTCCTTTACGAGAATGGATTAAAATTTCATATATTTATGTGTGTGTCTCTTTATTAATATATTAAATAAGTGAGATTCAACTTTAATTAATGAAATAAATAAACACTTTTATGATTTCTATATTTTTACAGTGAATATAAGTGAATTATTTATATTTATTTTTAAAACAATGTATAATTATAAAACATTTGGTCTTTATCTTAAAACGATATCATTTTAGAGTTAATATAAATAAAGGGTTTTATAACAGTTATGATGTAGGAAAAATAATTGTATAATGCTATAGAAATTCATTTTGCGTGTCGTAATTTTTTTTTTTGTTTCAAAAAGTATAAATTCCATAAAATATTATATATGTAAAAAAAAAATTTATATCATATTAAATGATGAATACAAACTCCTAAATAAATCTACCTAAACGGCGAAAAGAGTGACCCCAAATTTTACGAAATCAAATCATATAAAATCTTATCATTAAAAAATCCATTTTTGAATATGTCAGAGCAGTGGTGGCAAATTGTACCTGTCGGTGCGGATTGTGCCTGTCGGTTCAGATTGTGCCTGTAGGTGCAATAATTGAAAGAGGATAGGGGTATAATTGGGGAGTGAATTCTCTCATGTGAAAAAGTGATCATATCATCATGTTATTTGATCATATAACATGAACACATGTAATTGACGCATATGGTAAGTGGTAACGGAGGAATGATGGCAAAATCTAAATCGCGCACACACACGTGCGTCTGGGTGATGTAACTATTGCAAATATATTCTTAAATTTTAATTCAAAGATAAATTAATTTAAAAGATTTTTTTATAGAGAAAGGGCTCAGTATATTTTTAAAAAACAAAAAAGGGCTCAGTATCTATTTTTCTTTTTTATATTAACGATCCTAATGGATCTGATTCTGATAATTTGAATTTATTCGTTAATATCATACTTTGAGATGTATCAAAAAATAATTTGTATCAGACGATGTAATATTCATGTTTCATTTTACCCAAAAAAAAATATTTATGTTTCAAGTCCAAAGCCCTATTATGTGAGGAGATGTATTAAAAAATAATATAAGTTATTAAGAAGATATTCACCCAACACCTTAAAATTTTTTGATAAAATAATCATTTACTGATATTTAGAAATTTAGGAATTTTTCTACAAATGTGTTAGAGAATAATTATCTTTACAAGGAGTTTAAGAGTTTAGGAGAAGATATATTTTTAGGAAAAAATGTTTATCCTTTTAAATGACACAACTTATATCCTTTCACTCTGACAAAGAGATGGGACCCCTACCTTTATATTTTTTTGTCCACTCTCTCTTCTTTTATCTATCTCTTTTTCTTATTTAAAATGACACAATTTTACATCCTTTAAAATGATACACATTTTTTTCCATGTATTTAATACTGATATTTATAATGAGGGGATTGCCAATTTTGGAAAATGCCCCTGATTGTTTCCAGTATGTTATGACTTATGAGAGGACAAAGTCTTCCCATTAACTGCTGATAGAGTTATAAAGGGGAACAGTGACCATTTTGCCACTGATACCAATCTTTTTTACCTATATGACACGCCAACAGTCTTTTTTTTTTTTTCAAACTGTCACGAGAACAAGTTCGTTGGGCAAAGAGGCGAACTCTGATTGGTGATGTGTCACGTTCCTGGTGGTACACAAGTTCGCTACATTAGGTAGCGAACTAGTGCAATTAATACCCCTGCTCCTTCCCACCTGCCCAGCTACGTGGCAGACATGCAGAGAAGAACGCTGGCCAAGCAGGCGAACACTGCGTAACGGTTACATTGACACTTGGCAAACATGCACCAAGTTCGCTGGGCTAGGCAGCAAACTTGTTGCAACAGCTACATTTCCCCTTTTATAAACCCCCCACCCACCCACTCACTTCCCCAACCGAACTCTCTCCCTCTCCCTCTTTTACATTTTTCTCTTCCTCTCTCATATCTCATTCTATCTTTTTTATATTTTCTCTTCCTCTCTCATTGTGTTTCTCTCTCTACATTAAAGGTTAATAATTTATGTAGTTATTTTTTTATAGCTTTATGTATTGTATTTAAATGTTAACAATTATTTTTATCATGAAACCTTAGGCTAGAAGACAATTGTGACAATAGGATAGAATTATTTGTTATGAATTTATGATTTAATATTAGTGTTGTTAGGTTTTTATATTTATATTAATGTATCAATTAATAATATTAATTGTTTGATATAATATAAAGAATTTAAATTTAGTTTATAAAATATTAATATTAATGTTGTCAAATATAGTAATTAATAATTGGTGTAGGTTGAAATGTAGTTTAGAAAAATATTCTTTATATTATATTTATATTAATGTAGTTTAATAATTAGTAATTAATAATATTCTTTATATTATATTTAGTTATAGGTTGAAATATATTACTGTAGTTTAATAAATAGTAATTTAAATATTAATTTAGTAATTAATAATACTCTTTATATTATATTTAGTTATAGGTTGAAATATAAAGAATTTAAACATAGTTTATAAAACATTCATATTAATGTTGCGAAATTTAGTAATTAATAATTGGTATGGATTGAAATGTAGTTTAGGAAAATATTCTTTATCTAATAATTATATTAATGTAGTTTAATAATTAGTAATTAATAATATTATATATATTATATTTAGTTATAGGTTGAAATATATTAATGTAGTTTAATAATTAGTAATTAGTAATTAGTAATTTAGTAATTAGTAATATTCTTTATATTATATTTAGTTATAGGTTGAAATGTAGTTTACAAAAATTTATGCATTAATTTAGAAATTGATAAAATTAAGTGAGAAGAATTAGTAACTGTATCATATTAATTTTTTAATAACATTAATTGTGTGGTATTATTTATGCATTATTTAATAAAATCAAGTAATATTTATTAAATGCACATTTTTCTATGTATATTAATGTTGTCATTTTTTATTTATTTATTTATTTTTTTATTTTTTTTTATTTTTTTATAACAATTTTTATTTATTTATGAATTATAGAATATTGTCCACATGTTTCATATTTAATTATTTCTTAGTATTTAGTTTTTATATATTATAATTTTGTAATTGTAATATAATTGTTTTTGTAAATAGATCGATGGACCAGCACGACCCGCATCAGACTATTATCGATCTGGGTCCATCCGACCATACTCTCCTTGTCTTGCACGAGAAACATATTTCCACCCATGTGTGGAACACATCGGATGACCCTGAGGTTCGTGAGCGTGTCCTTAATGTTAGGCACACTGCAACACATGATCACCTTGATATTTCGGCGGATATCGTGTCGTACCTGCAGCAAGCTGGATTTTATCATGTTGCACGTTTGCGCAACCACGAGGTTAGTGAAAATTGTTTTTGTATAAGTTGTATGTTCGTTGGATGTTTTATAAATTTTGGTAAATTATTACTGTTTCAATACAGATTGATCACTCTCTGAAATCGGCTCTGGTTGAGAGATGGTGTCCACAGACGCGTACATTTCATATGTCGTTGGGTGAGGTGACAATTGTAAGAACCCGCACCGTTAATTAAGGAAATTAATCAGTTAATTATGAGTTTAATGAGATAATTCCATAATTGACCCTAATAATTATTATGAGGCTCTAATAATTATAGTAAGTGAATAATAATGCTGAAAGTCGCTTTTCTGACGAAAAGTGCAGATATCGGTTCTACTAGTCGGTATAAATGCGTATCGAAAAAGTATCCCGAAAAATTATAATAAGTGTATGATAATTACTAGAATAACATGTAAGACTTGTAAAACGAGTTTCAAGTTAAAATAATGAGAACTGGTGCTAGAAACTAGTACTGGCTATGAAAAGCGCGTACCGAAAAGGTGCTCCGAAAATTATAAGAAAAATATGATAATTCTTGTAAAATTTAGTAGGTTAAGAATCCTGAGTTTGAGATTAAAATGCTAAGCATAGCAATTAATGTTATATCTGTGTGTTTTAACTTAAGTGGGCCTATTTAAGCTAAGTGGCACACAACCCTAGGCCTCATTTTTTGGCTGCTGCGTGAGACTTGAGGGCTGACCACCTTCAGCCATTGCTCTTCCTTCTTGAACTTGAGCTCCATGCACCTTTGTGAGCCAAGAACTCATCTTTTCCCTTTGATTCCTTCATACTAAACCTTGTAAAAACCTAGTAGTTGGTTGTGAGAAGGGTGAGGAGCGTTGTTATTGAGTGTGGCTTCTGGTTTGTGGGGTTTTTGTGGCTGAGTTTGAGAGTTGGGTTGGTTGAGGCCATTGTCATGGCATTTGGTGCTTCAAAGTGTGATCTTTGAAGAGAAAGGTCCAACCTTGTGTTGTATTTTCGTGCTCTTGCAAAGTCAGAATCTTTGAGCCTTGTTAGAGAGCTCCAAGAGCCTTCTTTTTGCTGAGTTTGAACCTCCATTGGTATACCTTAAACTTTCCTTTGAATTTCCTTGTTAATGGCTTGTTTTTGGTTATGAAATGAGTTAACTTTAATCATTCAAGCTTAAGATTGTTAATCTAAGTCTAAAATGTGGTATTGAACTTCTGTTTTGGGTCAAAACCGGACCTTGGGTCATGGGGTGGCATTTTGGCTTCGGATTATGCAGAAAAAATTTGCATAATGCTTATCTGCCCGCGTGGTAATCGATTACTTTTGATTGGTAATCGGTTACCATGTGTAGTAATCGATTACCTTGTTGGTGGTAATCGATTACCATATGCAGTAATCGATTACCAGCCCTTGGTAATCGATTACCACCTGTGAAAATGACCAGAAATCAGTTTGTTGTGCGTGGGACAGTTCTTATGTGGGCTTGATGGCCTAGGAAGTTGGTGTTACTGTTGGGAAACAGTGATACCTATAATTAAGGGACTTAGTGCTTGATAATTATGATCTAGAAAAGACGTAATCGAATAAGGAAATGTTGTCTTAATGAAATGAACCTTTAAAGTATGGTTATTGATGATATTTCTCATATAAACATATTGTGATTGTGCTGTTTGTGGGTCCTGAGCTTGTACGAACTCTTGGCTTGGATAGTTAGCTTGCAAGATAAGCTTTCGTGTCCTCGGTTTAGCCATGTTGTGGTTCCACTATGTCCCATGGGGGTATGGTTATATGCATGTTGTGTTACATACTGTGAATATTTGAAATGCTGTTGAGCTTTATGTGTAATGGCTTTTAATATGCATGTGTTGTTCCATCTTGACGGTAAGCCTGAGTATGTGGTGTCATACAAGATGGTGATCCGGGGTGGATGCAAGTGGCGTCTTGCACTATGTGTGGGTATTAGACGTATAGAAATCCTGCTTTTCTCTAGCCAGTAGAATAGAATTGACACACATGACATGATTATCTGCTTCATTGCACTATTTTAGAACTGATGATGATAAACTGCTTTTGAACTTATATTGCACATGTAAGTGAGCTTGGGGTGGAAGATCCTTGAGGACCCCTTGCCTTACTGAGATTTCTTGTTTAGAGATCTCACCCTACGTTTGGGGAATGCTTATTTCAGGTTCAGGTAGTATAGGGACTGATGTCTCTGGTGGCAGGAGGCCAAAGCCTAGTTGATGTTTTGTGATGTTCATATTATGCTGGCATGACTGGATTGGATGCTGTTTATGTTTTTCGCCCTTATCTTTATGTTGCTGTTGAGTTGAGACTTATGTTGGGCTTTGTTGCCTTATTTGGGGTGAGCATGGGAGTTGTCCATGCCACCATGTTGTTAGTACTTTTGAGTTGATTTGTATAAACTGCTAGTTGGTCCGGTCTACGTGTTGTAGCTCCGTGACTAGAGACACACTTATGTTATTTTATTTAATGAGGTATTTTAGTTAGCTGTTTTATTGCAATTGCATACAGGCGATGTTTTATTAATTGATTAATAAGCAAGTTGGTAATGATAATGACTTCATAATTGAAAATAAAAGGATATTCCGCATTTTTAATTAAGCGCAGCTTAATACGATAGTATGATAACATTATCGGATATATACGGGGTGTTACAACAATCACCCTAGAGGATGTTCACTATCTGCTGGGGTTGCCTACGAATGCGGAGGTTATCAGTGGTCGCGCTGGAGGCTATCCTTTCACGCAGATGATTACTGATTATTTGGGAGTTCAACCTGGTCGACAACGTGATTTTCATAAGAACCAGTTGTCGCTGATATTTCTTCGTCAGAGATTTCTGCATTACGCAGACCATGCAGGCACTGAGGTTGCTCGGATGAGATACACACGGGCCTTGATCCTGCGCATATTGGGGGGAAGTTATTCGTTGAGACTGCATCCAGCTTCGCCCCGGCCCGTGATTTATTATCCCTCGATGATTTCCAGCGGACGGGGACATATTCTTAGGGTTCTGCCATTCTTGCTACCTTGTACAGGGAGTTGTGCAAGGTCACAGAGCCCGGTCAATCCGACATAGGAGGATGTGCATTATTGCTGCAGTTGTGGGCTCATATGCACGGACATGCTCCGACACACGGTCAACATTTGGGGACAAGCGGTCAACTCTCCGACATGCGATCAATATTTAGGGACACGCGGTCAACATTTGGGGACACGCTCGGACACGTTTTTTTTTATCTTAATTTTATTTTGTTAACTAAATATAAAAGAAATAATTTCTAAATTAATTTTTTTCCGTTATGAAATTTGACATTACAAATTAACAAAATACGAAAAATTACTTTATTTATATTTATGTTATGAAATTTAAATATTTGATTAGTTATATGACTTATTAAAAATTATATGTATTAAATATAAATTATATTATATATATTAAAAATTTTATTTAATATCAAAATGTGTCCCAACGTGTTGAAATATGACATTTTTTAGAATTAACGTGTCGATGTGTCGTGTCGTGTCGTGTCCCGTGTTACTTTATTTATATTTATGTTATGAAATTTAAATATTTGATTAGTTATATAACTTATTAAAAATTATATGTATTAAATATAAATTATATTATATATATTAAAAATTTTATTTAATATTAAAATGTGTCCCAACGTGTCGAAATATGACATTTTTTAGAATTAACGTGTCGATGTGTCGTGTCGTGTCGTGTCGTGTCCCGTGTCCTGTGTCTGTGTCCGTGCATCATAAGTTGTAGGCATGGACGCGGTTCCCAACCATCTCACCTAGTCTCCCTGAGGTCATTGACCCCGACACAATATATGGAGCTAGGTAATTGTTTGTTTCCATTATCATGTTTTTATTCCAATTTGGAAAGGGGTCTTTGTTGTATAACTGCATATGTGTCCATTATCTAAGTAGGTGTTGTTGTTTGCGCAATTTTTTTGCAGGTTTATCATTTATACGTCGAGGCAATTCAGGTACTCTCACATCAGACGCTACCGTCATCATATTGACGTTATGCCCAGCGACAGGATACGGTGGAGGTCTTATCATGGATTCCCAGCACATCCGCCGCCAAGCGAAGAGTCACACAGATGGTTAGTTGTATGTCCATTGATACACTACCAGGTTGTCGTGTACCAGCAGCCTAATCGAGTACTGCGACAGTTTGGATACAGGCAGTCGATCCCGAGTGACCCATTACCTTGTTCCGAGCTGCTGACTGTCACCCTTACTAGTAAGGGTGACGTGGACTGGAGGGACCGCCACGGTCTCTGTATAGCGCAGTGGCATTCCAGAGATGCCCTTGTTGTACAGGGACTTCAGGCTGACACATCGGATGTACACCTCTCTGTCAACAGTACTTACATGCAGTGGCATTTCCGACATACTCGTAGGTAGATGACTCAGAGATCGGCGGTTCATTCGCATGTGGTATGCATTTACGTTTGATATTATACATATTGTTGAGTGATTTTATCATCGATCATTTAATTTAACATATGTTACTATGTTTGATATCGCAAAGTGACCGTATGGAGACTGTTGTTCACATGGCATCGGACGAGGCGAGGGGAGCATTCACATACCGTCAGAGAGGTGGCTTGAGGTTGTAGAGAAGCACAAAAAATCCCAGCGGCTATTGTTAACTTGGGAAAGCTTCTTTGAAGATATTTTCTTTATGGTAAAGGATTCATGAGCGGACTTTTGAACCTAAGAAAAATAATAGAGTAAATATCATTTTTGGTCCTCAACAAATTTCACGATACCCTCTTTAGTCCCTAGCAAATAAAAAGGCTATTCATGATCCCTAAGAAATTCAAAATGGACCCATTTAGTTAAAATTTTGGTCCCTTACAAATTCAAAAAAGACCCACATTAGTCCCTCAACAGGACTAAAATGGATCCACTTTGAATTTCTTAGAGACCACGAATAGTCTTTTTATTTGCTACGGACTATAGCGGGCATAGTAAAATTTACTAAGGATCGAAAAGGGTATTTACTCAAAATAATATGATCACGCATCATACAATATCTAATCGTACAGTTTAAATTAAATATATATTACTAATTTAAATATTTTTAGATTATCATTTAATTATTTATTTAAATACATTAATTTTTTGAAAAACTTCAAAAACTCCCTATAAGCTTTTTCAATTATCACTTATTCCCCTCACAAATTTTTGAAACATTTACACTTTTATTTAAATTTTTTTATCACTTACCCTCTGACTTAAAGTTTATTTTATCACTTACCCCCCTCACAAAGGAGGATAAAGGATAAAATAACTTTAACTCAGAGGGGTAAATGATTCAAATTTTTGGAAATGGAGTAAATGATTATTGTGAATTAAGATTTATTGTGAATTAATAATTATTTAATAAATTTTATTTGCAAAAATCTAGGGGTCAATATAGGTTTTGACACGCGGGTCGACTCGCGACACGACACGAAAATTCGTGTTCGGGTTGACCCGCAAAAAAATTCATGTCGTGTTCGTATTGGAAAAAATGACACGTAAAAAATTCGTGTCGTGTTCGTGTTGATGTATTCGTGTTCGTGTCGACCCGTATTTTTTTTAAATTATTTTATTTTTAATTTTTTATTATTATTTTTTAATTTTTTTTAATATCTATCCATTTTTTTAATTTTTTTGTCAATTACCATTTTGATCCCTATTTTGCGTGTTATTCGTGTCGTTTCGTGTCAACCCGCAAAAAATTCGTGTCGTGTCAGTGTTGAAGATTTTGACACTAATAAAAATTCGTGTCGTGTTAGTGTTGATGTATTCATGTCGTGTCGAATTCGTGTCGTGTCAACCCGTTTTGACACCCCTACAAAAATCTTAACCGTTGATTGACGGAAATCAACGGTTAAGATATTAGTTGTAAGAGGTTGCAAAGGAAAATAGGTTGTAAGTATAACATTCTCCTTAAATTAAAAGTATAATAATAATAATTCAGCATTGAGTCAGGAATGATTTATTTTGAAATAACTTGAAAACATCTATAGTATCACATTTGTTTAATTTATATAAGGTTTATTAAAGTACATTAAAATTAAATACTTCTATTTTTTTTTATTAATTTGGGTTTTCGTCTCTATAATATTTTTTAATTCCTATATTTTTTCTTATTTAATTTTGAATTTCTAATTTTATGTATTAGTACTTATATTTTTCATTTCTTAAGTTTTAGACTCTATAATTTCTATTCATCAAAAGTAATTACGCATATACTTCATGAAAAATCTATCGTTATATTTTAACTTATTAAGGTAATGGTCCTTATTAAGTAAACAAAAATTGATATAAAACTATAGGGACCTATACCAAAGAAAAAAATGGTAAAGATCATAAAAACTCAAATATTCAATAACAATTATAACGACCAAAATCAACCTCAAATTTTTATTTTTATTTCTGATGCTCTATCTGATTGGACTTCAAACCAAAATCTCGAAGATAAAAATAAAAATAAAAAAGAGAGTATTTATTGGTATTCTAATTTGTCAAACCAATTTTTATTTTTATTTTTGGAAATATACCTGATTAAATAAATGGAGCGTATTTTCTCCTGCAACATGAGATAAGTTGTCTCCTATTGCTGACACACAAACATTATGAGTCCTATTGTACAAGAAAAAAGGGGAGGAAATTGAGTGGGTCCCACACCTTTTTCAGTCAGCTGAAATGTCTAGTTATCTTCTGATGCATAAAACTAATATTTTCCTTAAATAAATGAGTTAAACAAGTAGACTATTACTACTAGAAAATGCCATTTTTTCAATCAAAATTTTTCGTCCAAAATAAAGTTTTTGACGAAATTATCAACGGACTATAAGGTGTCGAATTTCTTTTAGTCGATAGAAATTTTATGGAAATTTCGATTCGGTCAAAATTTTCGAAGAAAACATATTATTATTCCATAAAAAATGACAACCATAAAATACTATTTATTTAATGAATTATGTCGAAGACTTCGACATAATTTATATTCCATCAAAAAATTTCGACGGAATTTATTTTCTGTCAAAATTTTAGACTATTTATTAAGTAAACAAATATTGATATACACTATAGGGACCTGTACCAAAGAAAAAATGGTAAAGACCATAAAAACTCAAATACTCATTAACAATTATACCGACCAAAATCAATCACAAATTTTTATATTAATTTCTGATGCTCTATCTTATTGGACTTTAAACCAAAGCCTCAAAGGTAAAAAAAAATAAAAAAAAATAGAGTATTTATTGGTATTCTAATTTGTCCAACAAATCTCTTTCTTATTTTTAGGAAACATCCGTGAATAAATAAATAATGGAGCATATTTTTTTCTGCAACACGAGATAAATGGTCTCATGTCGCAGACACACAAAAATTGGTCCCACTGTCTAGGAAAAAGGGTGAAAATTGAGTGGATCCCTTATTTTTTTGAGTCAGCTAGAAAGTTTCGTTATCTCCTGTTAAATAAGACTTATATATATTTTCCATAAATAAATGAGTTAAACAAGTAGGCTATCACTACTAGAAAAGACCATTTTTTCAATGGAAATTTTTCATCAAAAATGAAGTTTTCGACTAAATCATCAATGGACTATAAGATGTTAAATTTCTTTTTGACGATAGCAATTTTAAGAAAATTTTGATTCGGTCAAAAAAATTTGAAGAAAAAATAATATTATTCCCAAAATTGACAACCATAAAATATTATTTATTAATGAATTTTGTTGAAGATTTCAACGGAACCTATGTTCCAACGAAAATTTTCTACGAAATCTGTTTTTCGTCAAAAAGTTTAGACGAATTTTTTCGGTAAAAAATTTCAACTGAAAGTATTCAGACTAAAATTTCGGCGGAATCTATTTTTCGTCAAAAATTTTCAAAGGAATTTATTTTTTTCCAAAAATTTCGGCAAAATTTGTGACCGGTTTTATTTCGGTTGAAAATTTCGGTGGAAAATATTTGTTATAAAATTTCAACGGAAAATTCCGTCGACAATAATGATCAAAACGGATTCCATATCTAATTCTGTATCTATTTTCGATAGAATATGTGTTTGGTCAAAAAATCTGCCAGTAATTTCCATAAAATATAGAGCCATTTCTAGTGATGTATTACATTATTTACATGAGGACATAGATTTAAATTTCACTACCACCATTTTTTGCACCGAAAGAAGACTAGTAATCTATTAGCATTCCTATATTTATCTAAATTTTTAGTTGATAATTATACTAATTTGTAATTTGAAAAATATTTCTCCAGTCGATGTTATTTTGTTGTTATAAGATTAAAATATTATAATGATAAAGACTAATATAACCATGCAATATATTAAAATTACAAAAACATATTGATTTCTGTCCCAAAATAATGTTGTTTTGAGCTAACCAGAGATAAATTATCTCTATTAACTAAAAAAATCATTTACCCTTTCTATATATCAAAATTACATCCTGTTATAAATACTATTATCATTTTAATGGATTAATGTTGCCTTATAAACTACAATACTAGCTAACTTAAAAAATAAGAAATCTGGTAAAAACTACAAATGACAACTGCATCCATGCACCGAGTCAATTATTTAACATCACATATATATGTATTAGTAAATAAATTTTCAATCATGATTATGATTTGTGCATTGAACAAGTACAATTTCAAGAACCAACATTGTTTGCAATGCATAGAGGTTGAAACCGTCCACCTTTGAACCAAATGGATCGTTTTTGAAGAAATTCAGTAACAAAGGAGTTCAACATTTCAATGGTAATGTGTTGCATCACCACCACATGTGCAATATTTCCATCGCAAGCCAAATTCCACCTACGCGTAAAGTCATCATCTAGAGGCCTTTCGAAGACAACTGTATTACTAAATTCATTCAACATTGCACCAATGCCACCATCACGTAGTTGATCCACTAAGTGACGTGCATTCTTGATACACATCTGCACTTCTTTCTTGAGTCCTATTAAACCTCTTTTTTGGAGAGCATACCAGAGGAAGATTGGAGCATGCCCGCTACGGCTACCTGTGATTGTGACATCCCTTGAAGCAATGATTTCAACATCTCTAGATAGGGCATTGACCTGTCGTAAGCGAGTTATTACAACACCACAAGGAATTGGGCACCCCAAAAACTTATGGCCAGAAATAGCTACACTTCCAATGGGTTTCTTGAAGTTAATCATTGGTGCCTGTGCAATCACTCAAACAATATTGTGGATTAAATCATAATTAAGTAGGAATCATCTGAAACCTTAAGTTAGATAATATTGTAGATAAATAGGTACGTCTACGCATATCCATTCTTACAAAATAAAAAAAAAAACAAATAAAAAACATGTAGCCTAGATTAAGAAAAGCATTGTACTAAAATCTTGGTACAGGAGAAATTTTTATTTGTCCGAGAATCTCGATTTTCAAAAATATGATTTTTACATTCAGTTTACGCTCATATCTGAAAATTTAAAATTTTAAAAATTTCAGTTTCCCGGCAATCCGGAAAAAATTCGTGTACCAAACTGTCGCCCTGTTTGGTACGTGGCTTTTGGCAGGATTCTCGGGAAACTGATTTTTTTTTTAAATTTTAAATTTTTGGATATTATCGTAAATTGAATATAAAAATCATATTTTTGAAAATCGAGATTCCCGGATAAAAAAAAAATTTCTCCTCTACCAAACGGCCCCACGTTTGGTATGGAATGATGGAAAAGTGATGTGGGAAATATTTATTTACATGTTTGGTATGGGTATTGTGAACAAAATGCCAGTAATTTTTTCTCTCAATATTTCCCTTTTTTTTTGTATGAGTAAAAGTTTAAGTGGGGTTAGACACCAGTATCCCACTAGAGTCAGGGAATCAATATTTTTCTTTTGAACTACACAAAAGCAAAAAAAATTTCCACTCAACCTTTGGTATTTTTTTCCATGGTCTTGGATTATAAAAAAGTAACATTTGATTCACATTTTCCTAAAAAAAAGCAACATTTGATGATGACTCACTTTTGAAATTCAAAAAATTAAGGGTATTTTGGTAATTTCCATTCACATTCTCATCAATATTTTACCATCAACCAAACATAACATCGGTAAAATTAACTCAACTTTTCTGACAAAATTTTGGCCAACCAAATACTTTTTTCTAACTTTCCCTGTATAAAAAAGTTCCTATCAAATCTCCAACAATTTTTTTTTCTCGGTAAAAAAAATATCTCCCGTACCAAACATCTCCTTAATAATCAATTACGACCTCAACTTTAAGACTTAACAAATAAGAATTTACATTTTAAAATAAATTATAATTATCAATCCAAAATGAGACGTCCTGTCAAGTTACATATTTGCTTTTTCAATAATTTGTTTAACAAAGTTAAGGTTCTTAATTTATTATAATAAGATTTATTCTCAAATTTATTTATCACTCTATATATATATATATATATATATATATATATATATATATATATATATATATATATATATAATTAAGTACTCTATCAAAGTAATGCTTTTATGTAAACACACCGGTTCAATAAAAGGTAACATCATTCCAAATAGAGCTCCATCACAGTGAATGTAGAATCGATCACAAGTGAAACCACATTTCTCAAGTGTTTGTATTACTAGATCAAGGTCATCAACACCTCCTTTCATAGTTGTCCCTGCATCAGGAACCCTTTCAAGTTTAGACAAAATGGCTATATAAACAATTTGTACAAAAGTGCGTGCGTGCATATAGTTGTCAAAGATAGGAGGAAACCTATGTTTAGATTGATGATGGCTGGCTTGTCCTTGTGAGCAAGTAATGAAGCCTTTAGTTCAGCACAATCTATCTCACCAGAAACCAAAGTCCCAACCTTCACGCACTGCATTCGATACATTCTTGCTATTTTGAATATTGAATAATGTGAATCTTGTGAGGTATATAGAATCCCATCCGGAAATTGTTCTCTCCTATGTAAAAATATATAAGTCAATGTCTGTGTTTAGGATACATTTTTGAAATACCAAAAGGCTCTAGAATTTAGCAAGTTCAACAAAACTGACCCCATTAAAATCCCGTGAAGTTGCCTTCAGTTCCACCAGTTGGGACGTATCCCCAGTACTCATCCTTCTCTATCTCCCAAAGGTTTGCAAACCAATCAAGAACGCAAACTTCAAATGCTGTTGAATTCAGAGAGAAGCTGCTCCCTAGAAAAGGGTCACCAGCATTGTTTAGGTGAAAATGAAGCAACGGTGCTAATGCATCATAGTTGAAATTCTGATTAGTGGGGTAGCCTGCAGTTGTACGTGCAAGTCAATAATGTTTTCTCCTAACTATATATATATATATATATATATATATATAGGGATAGGATATTGTGACACCCAAGTTATGTTACACCCATGTGACACCCAGTCAATCTCACCGTTAGATCGCTTATGTTGATCCAACGGTTATATTTATTTCCATCTTTGTATGGTCATGATTTCCTAAATTTAAAGTGAAAGCATTAAATATGGAAAATCATAACCATACAAAGGTAGAAATAAATATAAAATATTAAATTTGGGAAATCATGACCATACAAAGATAAAAATAAGTATAACCGTTGGATCAACATAAGCGATCTAACGGTGAGATTGACTGGGTGTCACATGGGTGTAACATAACTTGGGTGTCACAATATCCTATCTCATATATATATATATATATATAGGAAAATGCATTTGTCATGTTGCATGACAAATAAATACTTGTTATGTTAAGAAAAAGACAAATTATATAATATTAAAAAAATGATAAGGCACATTATTCAATGCATTTAACTTATCTTTTTCTTAACATAACAACTATTCATTTATCATGTAACATGACAAATGCATTTCCCATAGTAATATAGATAGATAGAGAGATAAAGTAAAAACACCAAAAGCTTACCCATGTTGGGGTAGCCTGCAGTTGTACGTGCAAGTCAATAATGTTTTCTCGTATATATATATATATATATATATATATGAGGTAGGATCCTTTGACACCGGTGTCAAATTTGAAGTTTGACACCTCATCTGAGAGCCGTCAGATCAAAAAAGATCAACAACTCTAATTTGTAAGCATGTGACACCGTTGATCTTTTTTGATCTAACGGCTCTTAGATGAGGTGTCAAACTTCAAATTTGACACCGGTGTCAAAAGATCCTACCTCTATATATATATATATATATATATATATATATATATATATATATATATATATATATAGATAAAGTAAATATATATATATATATATATATAGATAAAGTAAAAACACCAAAAGCTTACCCAAGTTGTGCAAATTGTACTGATTTAGAGTCTCGACGTAGCGAGTAATTATTCCAGCCAAATTGGCTAGTGTCTCCCCAATGCATTTGGTGATAGCAAGGTTCATATTTGCATGATTCTCTTGAGTATCTATCTGCTCGTCTTCTTCTCTAGAGAACTTGGCATTTCTAACCTCAGTAGGCAATAGCTCCATTGCCATGTTCTTGCTCACTGGATTCTCCATTTTAGTAAGTGAAGCTGTTTCATTGTTTAATTTGAAGATAGTATAGTACATATATCTCTTGGAATCATTTATGTCCACAACTCATTATTCAATTATTGGTGTATGTATTTTCCCAACGTGAAAGAAGTGGTTGTAGCATTTCCCAACGTGCCACATGAAACATTAACTTGTTAAAAGTTTTTAAATTTTAAAGTATAATTTGTATACCCAAATAAATTCATTAACTAAATTATAAATGTAAGACCATGGTAGTTAAAATCGGGATTTAAATATTAAAATTCCGATTTTAACGATTTATTTTTGCTAAAACGATTTAGATTTCACTTAAAATTCTTTCCAATATAACATCCCAATTTAGACATTTACTTAAGTCCGATTTTAAGATTTAAATCTCAATTTTAACTATTGGAATGATGTTAAGCAAGTTAGAAAAATTGTTGAATATAACATTGCTGATGTTTCATCCGAAGATGAATGGATTGTGAAAAATGAAGAAATTTTATCTCATGATGAAAGTTTAGATAATGAAGACAATTTTGAATGATGTAGTTGAAGATCACGTGGAACAGAATGTCTTCGATGATAATAACTTGAATGATTTATTAGCTTAGATCCTTAGAGTGTGACAATTGTATACAAATGTATAAGGATGGTGGCAGGTAGTCTATTTTTCTTAATTTTTTTTTATACATAAGCATATGTATATAAAAATTTAATTTTAGAGTGCAGGTAAAATCTACGATTTTTATTACGATTTTATGATTTATGATTTTTTATTCCCTTTTCGATTTTAGGTAAAATTTCAATTTTGACTACATTGTGTAAGACATTGTCAATTATATACCATTTTTCTCACGGGCTTGATTTCTCTTTTTGGTTCCATGCCTTAGTCTGTCATGCGGTCTGCATTTGCCTTCGGCTATAGCTAGTGGATTTTTTGTTATACTCTGTGGTTGACATCGTTGTGGATTTTCGATTCAGGAGTTCTAGAAGCTTTGAAGCTTTTGGGCCTGTTTAATTGTGTTATTTTTTATTTCTTTTTGGTTAAAATTGTTTTGTAAAATAATTATTGAAATAGGTATTTTCTGTATTTTTTTGTCTTAAAAATAAAAAGTCAAAACACAAAAAAAAAAAAAAACATCAACTGAGATATGTTCTCTAAATTTAATTCTAAAAAAATATACTTATAATTTTTAGAACTATTTTACAATACAGGTCATATCAAACAGAGTTTTTTATTTATTTTTTTGAAAATAAAAAAACTATTTTTAAAAACAGAATTCAAACAGACTCTTTGTTTCCAGATTTATCTCTGAATTTTTTTTCTTTTGTTTTTCTTTCAAACGTGGTAGATCTGAATCTGGAATTTTTAAAGCTTCTGGATCTGATCCAGCTCCAATTGTATTGGCTTTATTTTGTGCCATTATCTTGGTTCTAGTTTAAATTTTAGTTTCCTTTCTATAATTAATCAATTCATAATATGTGTCACCTTTTTGTAATGAAATAAGGAAGTGGCGAACTGATGCATGGTTAATTATAGTAACATAAATATTAGTTAATTTTTTTAGTAGATTATTTTGTAGAAATTAAAGATTCATTAGTTAAAATATCGTATGACAATAACTAATTGTATAATACAGTTTGAATTTAATGTTTTATTAATATATATATTTTTTATATTATCACTTATAATAATTTATTAATTTATTATTAAAATGAAGTTTTCCTTCTGTTAGTCTTACTTGCGTGCCACTGAAATTTTTTTCTTCTCGTACAGCTCCGTGAAATCAAGTGTTTATGGATTAACCACAATCTCTATGGAGGGAGACTGTAGATCATTGTGTGAATTTTGGAAATTTTAAAACAAAATTATTAGACGGATAAAAAGATAATTTTGATTTTGATAAATATAAAATAAATCCATATTATACGAGGTTTAAAATATTGTGACTATGTGAAAACTCTTATGACATATATAATACTTTAGAATAGAATATCATATATTCAACATTGTAAATTATTAAGTGGATTTGGAAGAAACATAACAACACAAATTATTATTTTTCATTTTCATGTTTTTCATTTTTTTTAAATTTTCTTCCTTATACCTTATTCTAATCTTATTATTTTTCTATCCTTTTATTTCTTATATTTTTAACTTTTGTTATTTATACTTTGAGTTATTATTTATTAGCCTAGTTATTTAATTGGAAATAATTGAATTAACTTTAACGATCTCCAAGAGATGCTAACTTGGTAGACATAGGCACCAGGCCAGCTAAGAAGCCCATCTAAGATGAAAAATGAGGATAAGGTTGGAATTCGTGTGGCTTGAGATGCGATTGCGAGGCTGGTTTATGATAAGTAAAGGCGTAAATAATTCAGGTTTTAGTATAAATGAAGGAAATCATTTTCTCATTAACAGAAATTGTTTTTTCATATCGTGAGATATTGAAATTTGTGTTATTTTTTTTATTTTTAATAAGTGGTGGGATCTACCACTTATTGTGTCTGTAACACAAGATATGTTATCTCATGTAATATGAGAAAAGAAAACCCCATAAATGAAATAGGTTTATGTAAAATATTTTAAATTTAACTTGACTTAATTTGTTAGTTTAATACAAGCCAAATTATAAGTTTGGTTGACTTGTTTTTAAAAAATATAAGAGTAAATACTTTTTTTGGTTCGTAACAAAAAACACGGTCCCCACTTTAGTCCTTTGCAAAAAAAAATTAGTCAGTGGGCCCCTAACAAATTCAAAGTGGACCCATTTAGTTGAAATCGTGGTCCCTCACAATTTCAAAAAAGACTCATATTAATCCCTCAAAAGGACTAAAATGGGTCCACTTTGAATTTGTTAGGGACTAACTGACTAATTTTTTTTGTAAGGGACTAAAGTGGGGACCGTGTTTTTTGTTAGGGACCCAAAATGGTATTTACTCAAAATATAAAGTTTAACTTGGCCTATCAAGCTTATGAAATCTTTAAAAATGACATATTATGTAACGCCCGGCCACTTCAAGAATCAATGACTATCCCCACATACTAACACGAGACTTTTCAGTGTGTTTTTTTCTCACTCGCACACTTCTCGGAAAAACTTCCCAGGAGGTCACCCATCCCAGAATTGCTCTAAGTCAAGCACGCTTATCTATGGAGTTCTTCCGTTCTGGGCTACCGAAAAGTAGATGCATCTTGTTAGTATAGGTAGTACCAATTAATTCTTATAATTTATCCCAAACTGTGCAGTCTCACACCTGCACAGTCTTTGGAATCCCTCTATTTCGGGTGTCGATTCGATTCTTTCATGCATGTAACCCCCCGCTGGAAGCCTGTCAGGAGCCGCTCATTGTCCATGCTCTTTCGCACTGGCGATCACTCCCTGCCCTCGTCAGCGCTCGGGATGTTACATATTACACTTTCTAAAATATAATTTATGATTATTTTATTTATTTTATTTTTATATGTTTAAATTAATGGAAAGTCAAAATAGTATAATAATTGAAGCCACACCACAACCTAAAATATTATTTTATTAAAAATAATAAGATCTTATTTTATTAAAAATTAAAAAAATTTATTTTATTAAATATTAAAAGATATTATTTTATTAAAAATTAATAAAATATTATTTATTAAAAAATACATGCCGGACCTGGAAGTTTAGAGACCAAATCTTCTAAAATAGGCTTTTGGCCTAATTTCTAAAGAGGCTTTTTAACTAGATCAAGTCTATACTTTTTTTTAAAATGGGGTAGTTATTTACCAAAAAAAAAATGGGGTAGTCAAGTTAGGCTAAACTATTAGCCCTTGATAAGTCATATGACTCATTTACACCCGTGGCAAACCATGAGCAAGAATGAGCTTATGTGATGTAGCTTAATTCTTTTGAGATCATTCATATGCAAGAACTCTTACCCACCTATAATGTTCTTTAAAGATTTTACCAATGATATTATGAGTAATGATAGATAAATAAAAGTAAGAGTAAGAAAATTTCACTGATAACATCACGTTGCAATAAAAGCATAAGGAGATGTTTGGTAGAGAGACTTATTTTAGATTTTCGGAAAAGTAATATTGAAAATCTTATTTATCGACGTTTGGTACAAGGATTATGAAAAAAAATCAAAAAAATACAATTCTCAAGATTTTATTTTGTGAAACAGATTGTCGTGTTAGAATACCACCAGGTGGGTGGTATTTTTGAATTCTCACTCGGTGGAAATATTTTCAAAAAAATTTGGGACAAATTTGCCCTACTCTTTTCATTCCAAATTTTTGTTCCTGTTCGTAATAATTGGAGACACATTGTCCCCTCCCCAGATCTATAATGGAGAGACAGTCAAAACATCAAAACCTACTTGAATGTAGATCAGAAAATGAATCACGAATCTCAAACAAATTGAACCAAAATCACAAGAGCAAGTTTCACTAGTTAAAAAACAAAAATGACATAACCAAAGCACAAGAAGAGATATTAGGTTGCACTTTATTAGAGATATTATCTCTAATGAGCAGGTTGAGGTGGAGAAGGTCTCTACTTCATGGAATCCTACTGACATTTTCACCAAGTCCGTTCCTGCAAACAAGTTTAAGGATGCCTTAAGCTTGTTGAAGGTTCTGGGTTAATCATGTTGAGAATATATGATCAAAGAGGCTATCTCCATTCACTGGTACTTGCATGCTACCTTATGAAAATAAGGTGGAGTTTGTTATATAAGTCTATTTCCAAAAGTAGCCTCATTATCATATATTGCCGCATATGTTCACTTAAGGACTTTTTTGTCTTTTTGTCATATTAATCAAAACGGTGTACTTTGTATAGATGAGTGATAATATAGCTAGTCAGCTGGTTGCCTTTCTCATTCATACGAATACATCTCTCTCTTGAATATTCAGTTAGAAAAACGCTCTGTTTGCTCTAATAGGGTTTCGCTCAAAAACCCAAAATCTAACCTTGTTCTTGCTGTTACCGTTCCTTCTTCTTTGTTGTTCTTCTTCTGCTTGTTTTGCAGGTCACCAATCGGTAGTATATTGGTGGGTCTTGAAGAAGTGGTGCTACGGTGGTGCAGTGGAGGTGAATCCTGAAGACTCTCTTGGTTGCAAGGGTTGCTGTTCTTGCTTGGAGGATTCTGGTAACACAAGTGTGCTTGTGTGCTTCTTGGTTGGGTGTTTTGATGTTGCTGTATTTTAGTAGCATGTTATATTTCTAAGTTTCTTGATCTGTCTGAGTAATTTGGGGCTTTAGGGTTTTTCGTTTGGGGCTTTGGTTATTTTAAGCCTGTAACTGAATGTTGTAATTTGTTCTTGATTTACTTAGTGCAAGTGCCAGGGAGTGATCTCCCTAATTGATCCTTGACGTAGGAAACTTGGTAACACAAGTTTCTGAACAAGTAAAAATTCTGCGTGTGATTTTCTCTCCTTACTCCTCTTTTCTGTTTAAAGAAATAAAAGAAAACCAGAAATATCTCCACTATAATTTCAACAATACTTTTGCCTACAATTCCTTCTTAATCAAAGCGACGTTTTTACTGGCATAGCATAGTTTAATTTCTTACAAAATTTTCGCCAACGGTGCAAACTTTAAAATATTTTTTTTCAGATTATGTAATTTTAAGAAAGTTATGGTTCAGACTTACGACTTACTTGAACTCTTTTATTAACATAAAGGCATGGCTATAAATTATGAATTACAGGACATGTTATTTCTTTAATATTTTTTTCTAGGTCGTGTTTTTCGTCTACGTTTAATTTTAAAATATATCGAATATGGGTAAAGTGACTTAACTTAAATCATATATTCATATAGACGATCTTTTTTTCTTTTTTCTTTTTATATGAAAGTTGAGCATGGAAGGCATCACATGTATCTCCCATCCTCGACTTCGGTTTAGGAAAATCATGACTCATAAGTAACCACAGCTTCATTATATTACATACTATATGACGAGAACGCGATCCTCTTATGCGTAAATATTACATAATTTGATTACGTAAAAAATTTATGTGTATTTATTTTCTTACAAACATTAAATAAATGAAGCTCAATTAATACTTATGAATATCTATAAAAAAAATACAAAATTTTCAAATAATCCGATCATATAGAATTTATACATTAAAGAATCCATCTCGGGTAAGACGTAATTAATGTGCCTCTCATATGTGGATATAGCCTCTTGCATTTATTATAAAAATATAATATAAAATTATTAATATAACATTTATTTAATAATTTAAATATTTTGACTGAATTAATTAATTACATGATATTAGAGCTTTCCTCCATCAATCCCTCCAAATAGCAAAGTTGGTTCAATAGGTAGCTTCAGGACGACAACTGTGCATTCTTCACCTTTCCTGATTAGCTTAAAAGATTGATAATACTAATATAATGCTCCCGGTCAAGTTGAAATACAAAACCATTAATTTTATTTTATTTTTTTAATTAACTCAATCTTAATAATTATTTATTTGAGGCAATTTAATTTCTCTTGATATTCTATAAATTTTGATTCTTTGAGTCGACTATAAAACTAATCCAGAATATAATTTAGAATGTAATACAAATATTTAAATCACTCTTAAAAATAATATATAAAGATCGAACCAAAATTTTTTTTTCATTTATTTAATTCTCTTTTTATGAAATGAGCTACCGCCATTTATTTGCATAACCATTAATATGCCACTAAATAACTCCCACGTTTCATCAACAAGAACCGCATGTTTTAAAGCAGGTCACACGTGCTGATACTAAAGCTTATGCTCAAGCCGTAACTGCAACCAAATCATCAACGTCTTCAACTAAAAGCAAATGAATCAGCTGCTCTTTTATGTCACGTGTTAGTATGTCTCATTCATTTGTAAAATAGGGCACCTGTAAAAAAAAATTATGTATCACTGATAATATATTGTTTTTTTTTATATCTCTGATAATTATGTATTATAAGTAGTACATAGTTATAATATTAAAAAAATTATATCTTTTATAATTATATATTATTCGTAATACATAATTTTTTTTTGTACTGAAATTCTAACATAATTTTTATTTTTTTCATTTATTATTGAGGGTTCAGTTAGTTTCCGTTGTATGATTGAGTTGGTGTAACTGTTTAGCTTTATGGGCCTAGTCCTGGCGGACCCACCGGTCATAAAATTTTTGATTTCACCTTTTATTTTCTTTCTTTTGCTTGGTTGCATGTCTTTATTTGTCTCTTAGTTCAATATATATATTAGAAATAAATATTCTTTTAAGTTCTTAACAAAAAATATGGTCCCCATTTTAGTCTCTTAAAAAAAAAAATTAGTCTCGAGGTCCTAAAAAATTTAAAGTGGATCAATTTAATTAAAATCATAGTCCCTCACAAATTCAAAAAAGACCTAGATTAGTTCTTCAAAAAGACCAAAATAGATCCACTTTGAATTTCATAAGGAGCAGGTGACTAATTTTTTTCATAATAGACTAAAGTGGGGACCGAATTTTTTGTTATGGAACAAAAATGATATTTATTCTTATATTAGTTAGAAACGTAGCAACTTACGAAAATGATTAAAATAACATAGCAACGCAAATTGATTAAAGAGAAAACTTATTCTTCCTTCCCTCCCTGTCACGTACTCATTCTCATACTCTCTTCATCCTTTGTTTCCTTTCTCATTTTTATATAAAAAGAGAATTGATTATAAGTTAATATCTAGAGACAAGATATTCACTGTGATTTTGCTTGTCTTCTGTACATGTAGTATTGACTTTTTTATTCACCACTATAAAATGAATATATTCTAATATTTATTTTGGAGGATTGGAAAGATTTAGAAAAAAAAATAATTGGTCAAATTATTTTGTTATAGAAATAACTAAATTATGAACAGTTTCAAGCATTGATTTAAACTTTGTTTATAAAAAAAATTCTGAGACGCTGCCCCGAACCCCCCGCCGCGGATTTAAAAACTTTTTCATGGGTCTGCCACTGGACCTAGTATAGTGGTTTTTGGCCTTTCTTTCTTTTTACTCGAAGTCTCGCACTGTATATATATGGTGCTAGTTGCATCAGTGTATCATGAAGAATTCATTTTTAGCAAACTGATGAAAGTTGAGAGCATGAGCGCACGCTATCAGAACAACTTGGAAAGTGACGACGTCAGGGTGAGGTTCAAATTCACGCATAGTTCGTACACCTTTAATTTTAAAGCAATGTCTAAGTAATTACAAAGTACCTGGAAGTCGTGTGCCTCTCGTGCCCGTCAAACGGAAATTGTGACTCGCATGCTCCATTTGCATATAAAATTAAAGAAAAAAATAAAACTTAGTTTTGGAAAGAAGGTATATAACTTAAGGGTTTTGTATCTATAATTTAACATGACCACAACACCTTTCCTACACACACATAACATTTTGTGGGACCCACAATTTTTGAAACCAAAAAAAAAAAAAAACTCTGGCACGCAAAACGAATCTCTATAACATAACACAATCACTTTTCCTATAACATAACTCTTATTAAACCCATAACTTAAATAAATCATGTTTCTCATAATTTCATATATAGGTTCATCACATAAAAATATAGCTGTTTTTTACGGCCGGTTCGCAACACCTGACGCCAACCCTCCTCCTTTATCCTGGCTTTTTGCCTTTGCTGCATAATATATTTTTCTGTTACACTCATTTAAAAATGAATAAGTCTCTTTGATGTAGGTGAGAATATTAAGCTAGGATAGGTTTATATATATAGACTACATTGAGCGTGAGTTAGCTTATTACCATGATAGGGGCTAAGTTACATGTCTAAACTAACTTGTTTGTTTAAATTATCCACACAAAAAACTTGTTTAAAAAAAAATAAAAAACATGGCATAACTTATGTGGCCTACAAGACCTACTATAATCTCAATTAAGATAAATCAAACATGAATTGGTTAAATTATTAGAATAAAAGATTTTCTCTTATAAATAAATGATAGTAGTTCAGTTAGCGCATGAAAGCTGAGCAAGTGGGGGTGAGAGCATGTATTTAATCCTCTTTTGTACCATCTTTAAAATGGGTTTAAAGACTTAATATTGGACTTGCCCCGAATAAAATTGCTTCACATGAAAGATATCGGTGATTTATAAAAAAAAAGAATAACTCTAATAATTACCCTATCAATCGCTTCAAAACACTTCTTTATGAAACATATCATTTGGTGGTAGTTTAGAATTGAGGATTATAACAATTGAAATAAGGTGATAAAAAAAATTTTTGTTGGATAAATAAGGTGATAAATTAAATTACATTAGGTCCAACTTTAAATATTACATACTACTTATTGTGTCACATTTTTTCTCATAAATCAACTCATATCTATTAAATTAAAGTATATTTAGTTAAGAAAAAGTTAATTATTCATTATACTCTCTTTCTCTCTCTCCAGGAGTGACAAGTATTGTTTTATTTTTATTATAAAAAAATTTAAATTCAAATTCTTTTTAATTAACTATTTTTTAATCTATATTTTTATAAATTTTGGTTGAATTTAAAAGATCATGTGCATGCATGCGGACTCACTAGTATTATTACATAATCTTAAATATTGCTGAGTACTTAGAGACGTTTACAATCTCGTTAGCCAATAGTTCTTTGGCTTAAAAAAAAAAAAAATCAATGATATGAAGTATGAACAAAATCTTTGAAATATTTTTTTTCCTATAACCGGCACCGCTACCATATAAAATAATTAAACAAAACTTAGAATCGTAAAATAGATGATTGTTTTCCCAATTTACGTTAACAGATTTATTTATTTTTGGAGAAAAGGGAAAGATATAAAACAACTACCAGGAGACCTGGTTACAAGTTCCGGATCATCCAAGGTGTAGGAACACCCTGTATATCCTTTTGCAAGGCCTTAACACGTAAAGGAGGAGCACTATCTAAGACATATAAATTCCAGTCCAGAGGCACAGCCATGGAGGCTAGAACATCTGCTACCCCATTAACGAGGCACAACCAAGGAGAACAAGGCATGATGTTGCTGACATCCTTCCGTGATGAGATGAATAGCTGAGGATGAGTCTCCCTTTAACCAAAAATCCTCCTATCACCTCGGTCCCAATGCAAAGTGGCAATAAAAGCTAAAAAGGTAAACGGAGAAAGAGCTCTATAAATATGTTATTTATGAACCTTAAATAAGAAACCGGAACGACTGATCATAACTGCATCCATTGATCAGTCAATTATTTAACCTCACAAATGTAAATTTTAATAGACTCTCAATCATCATAATGTTTTGTGCATATAGAACATGCACAATTTTCAGAACCAACATCATTTGCAATGCATAGAGGTGGAAACCGTCCATCTTTGAACGGAATGGATCGTTTTTTAAGAAATTCGCTAACAAAGGAGTCCAACATTTCAATGGTAATGTGTTGCATCACCACCACATGTGCAATATTTCCATCGCAAGCCAAACTCCACCTACGCGTAAAGTCATCATCTAGAGGCCTTTCAAAGACAACTGTATTACTAAATTCATTCAACATTGCACCAATGCCACCATCACGTAGTTGATCCACTAAGTGACGTGCATTCTTGATACACATCTGCACTTCTTTCTTGAGTCCTATTAAACCTCTTTTTTGGAGAGCATACCAGAGGAAGATTGGAGCATGCCCGCTACGGCTACCTGTGATTGTGACATCCCTTGAAGCAATGTATTCAACATCACTAGATAGGGCATTGACCTGTTGTAAGCGAGTTATTACAACACCACAAGGAATTGGGCACCCCAAGAACTTATGACCTGAAATAGCTACACTTCCAATGGGTTTCTTGAAGGTAATCCTTGGTGCCTGTGCAATCACTCAAACAATATTGTAGATGAAATCATAATTAAGTAGGAAATATCTTAATCATATCCTTAAGTTAGATTATAATATTGTACATAAATAGGTAGGTTTACGCACATGCATTCTTCAACAAAAATAATATGAAGCCTTGATGGAGTAAATAAAGAATTGTACTAAAACATAGAATTTAATAATAATAATAATAATAATAATCAGTTAACGACCTCAACTTTAAAATTTATCAATTAAGGATTTTAATTTTAAACTATTATTTTTTTATAAATTTACCAATCAAAAAAGATAAGTCATATTTCTCATGTAAAGTTAAATTTGACTTTTCATATATTTTTCTAAATATTTTTTTAACAAAGTTAATGTTCTTAACTGATAATAATAAAAAATCACCATAAATTAATTTATCATACAAAAATATTTTTTAAATCTCCTAATTGATTCACCACAAAACTTAATGCAAATACATCCAAAGTAGTAATAATTAAGTAGGTACGTATGTGGCTATAAAAAAAGAGAAGTTGGTACATATGTGACCACCGTACGTGCGAGCCTACAAATCATGAATCTAAATAATATTGTTTTTTTGTTTTTTTCGTGTCCCCCAAGTAAAGAAAAACTAAGCACAATAACTTTTCTTTTAGGGAGTGTTTAGTAGATGAAAAAAAATTATCCGAAAATCTCGATTTTTAGAAATATGACGAAAATATTCAATTTACGATAATATTTAAAAATTAAAAATTTAAAAAAATTTAATTTTTCGAGAATCCTGAAAAATACCGAGTACGAAACACCCTCTAATTAGTTGATTAGTTTGTCGGTACGTGTAGCTACGGGATAAGATTGGAGGGGACAAAAAATAAAAAGAAGATTTTATTCGAATAATATAAATACCACTACCTAAGCACGTAATGCTTTTATTTAATAATGTTTATGTAAATAACTTAGACTCACCCGTTCAATAAAGGGCAACATCATTCCAAATAGGGCACCATCACAGTGAATGTAAAATCGATCACGAGTGAAACCACATTCCTCAAGTGTTTGTATTACACGATCAAGATCATCAACACCTCCCTTCATAGTTGTCCCTGAAACATGAACTCTTTCAGGTTTAGCCCTATATATACAATTTGTACAAAAGTGCGTGAATAAGCTTGTTAACTGTAATCTGTGTATAGTTGTCAAAGATAAGAGGAGACCTATGTTTAGATTGATGATGGCTGGCTTGTCCTTGTGAGCTAGTAATGAAACCTTTAGTTCAGCACAATCAATCTCACCAGAAACGAAAGTGCCAACCTTCACGCACTGCATTCGATACATTCTTGCTATTTTGAATATTGAATAATGTGAATCTTGTGAGGTATATAAAATCCCATCTGGAAATTGTTCTCTCCTATATAAAAATATATAAGTCAATGTCTGTGTTTAAGATTTGTACGTAATATATCAAAAGGCTCTACAAATCAAACGAGTTCAACAAAACAGACCCTAATAAAATCCCGTGAAGATTGCCTTCAGTTCCACCAGTTGTGACATATCCCCAGTAATCACCCTTCTCTATCTCCCACAAGTTTGCAAACCAATCAAGCACGCAAACTTCAAATGCTGCTGAATTTAGAGCATAGCCGTTCCCAACAAATGGGTCACCAGCATTGTTGAGGTGAAAATGAAGCAACGGTGCTAATGCATCATAGTTGAAATACTGGTTAGCGGGGTAGCCTGCAATAGTACAAGAAAGTCTTTAGTGTTGTCTCGTATCTATATAGTATGTAAAGCAACTTGAGGTCACCACTCCAAAAGCTAGCTGAAAGGGCGAGAGTGCTCAAGACCTTATAAACTCCACATTAGTTGCACATACAACCAATGTGAGACTATATATCTCAACATGCCCCCTCACACGAGAGTCCATTGGGCTTGACGAGTGAACAATGCAACAGGCTCAGCCTACCTGTGCTAAAAAATGCCACGAGAGAAAGTGGGGCGGCGGCGAGGCTCTGATACCATGAAAAGAACCTTGTGGTCACCACCCCAAAAGCTAGCTCAAAGGGTGGGAGTGCCCAAGACCTAATAAACTCCACATTAGTTGCACATACAACCAATGTGGGACTATATATTATAGTCCCACATTGGTTGTATGTGCAACTAATGTGGAGTTTATTAGGTCTTGGGCACTCTCACCCTTTGAGCTAGCTTTTGGGTGGTGACCTCAAAGTTCTTTATATAGTATTAATTATAATTATAGGTAGTAATTATAGATAAAGTAAAAACACCAAAAGCTTACTTACCCAAGCTGCGCAAATTGTACTGATTTAGAGTCTCTGCGTAGCGAGTAATTACTGCAGCCAAATTGGCATGTGTCTCCCCAGTGCACTTGGTGATAGCAAGGTCCATTTGTTCATTATTCTTTCGAATGTCTATATGCTTCTCTTCTTTTTTGAAGAACTTGGGATTTCTGACAACCTTAGGCAATAGCCCTGTGCAATGAGCAGGTAGAATGAAAGCCATTGTCGTGGGATTTTCTTTTTTATCCGTGTAACTATATTATGTGTGTGCGAGAAAAATGCATGAAGTGTAAGAGAGACCCCAAGCTATGAATGTATATTTGTAGTGAGGCTCTTGCATTGGTTAATTTGAAGATCGATAGGGCATCTCTCTCTTGAAATCAATTATGTACACGTTGGTGAATGAAATTTCCAACGTGCAAAAAAAAAAAAAAAAAGAGTAGTTGCCGCATTCTTTACCTACCTTTCCGGTTGGATGGACTGAAGCCATAATTTCATGAGCCAATAGGTTTTGGTCTATATATCTCAACATCATGTAAAGAACTTTGGGATACATCACTCTAAAAGCTAGCTCAAAGGGTGAGAGTGCCCAAGGCCTTATAAACTCCACATTAGTTGCACATACAACCAATGGGGGACTATATATCTCAACACGCCCCCTTACACAAGAGCCCATTGGGCTTAAAGAGTGGACAATGCAACAGGATCAGCCTACCTGTGCTAAGAAACGCCACAAGAGAAAATGGGGGGCGGCGGCGAGAGGCTCTGATACCATGTAAAGAACCTTGGGATACACCACCCCAAAAGCTAGCTCAAAGGGTGGGAGTGCCCAAGGCCTTATAAACTCCACATTAGTTGCACATACAACCAATGGGGGACTATATATCTCAACAATTAGTGACTGATTTAGATAAGTTGTATTAGATTATGTATTTAATTCCCACTTGTATCCAAAAAATAATAATAATAATTTCATACAAATAATCTCAAAATTTATGTGTATGAAAAAACATTGTGAAGGGAAATTTTAGCTTTAACATTAGCGTTTCTCTTTGAGATTAATTTTTTTTATTTATAAATCACAAATATCTTTCACGGGAGACAATCATGTTCGAGTCGGGAACATTCATATCAATGTGAGGCTAATTCTCCCAAAGGGGATTACTTAAGCGAAATCGACTTTAAGATTAATTTCTTATCTTTCTAAGTGAGAGGGTATACTGATCAAAAATAAAAAAAATCAACTTATTTGAAGTAATTAAATAAATAGGTGAGAGATCTTTGACTCCGGTGTAAGAATTAGAAGTCTTACTTCTCATCTCAGCCGTTGATTTTCGTTCATCTAACGGATATCATTTATTTGAAATTAATAATTAATTAATTAATTGATATAACTCAATAATTATAACCGTTAGATTGACAGAAATCAATGACTGAGATGAGGAATAAGACTTCCAAATCTTACGCCAGAGTCAAAAGATCTCTCCTCGAAAAATGGTGTATTTACAGTTCAATATAGTAAAAATATATAAGACTGTACAAATCATTAATAGAAAGTCATTAAGATTGGTCTAGTGGTAAGAGATTTGGGTACTTTATATTAGGTAATATTTCAATTCCCAGCCATGTATTAAAAAAAAATTAATAGAAATGTGCTAAAATTAAAGCATGGAACTGATCACATGAAGTAAACATGGTAAAAGCATCAAATTATACTTTGACAACAATATAATTACTTTTGACATTTTCTTTACAAAATAAACAAAAGCACAATAATAAAGTCGGAGGACCCATAACACCCCAACAAACCAGAAATTTACCAAACTCTCACACCAAACCAAAACATTAATTCCCTGTGACAACTCACCATCTTCCACAAGAAGCAGAGACCCAAACCAGTAGACAATAGACCTCAACTGTAATTCAACCCTGAAACCCCCGCATGCCCCTTTCTTCAGTTGTATTAGGGCTTTTATTTTCCTTGGGTTGAGTTAAAATACTCTATTTTTTCTTCTTCTTTTTAAGAACAAATTTGACTAAAAAACTTAATGTGTACATGGATCTTTCCACTTATAAGGTGGTCACTTAATCTATTCTTTGACCAATGCGGGACTGCATTCACTCACACATGGATTCCTCAACATCCTTTCCCAAGTGTGAGTCCTAGCTAGGCTCACGTTCTTTCCCCTTTCGAGGAAAAATTTATTTGAGTATTCATGGAGTTTATCAATGAGATCAAACGCAAAAAAATTAAGTCATAAATACTTCACGTCATTGCTTTCCTTTTAAAGTTGTATGTGAGTAAGTTTCAAGCACATATGGTGTATAATATTAATTTAAGAGTAAGTTTAGGGACCTCTAAAGGTTGAAGTCACACCATATATATAGACCCTTATGGTGTATAATATTAGTGTATAGCGATGTGCACAAACTCTAGGCTGTTGGAGTTTGTTTGACCTTTGTGGAGTTGTTGTTAAAAAAGTGTGAAAGTAGTTGGAGTGATTGGACACTCACTAAAATTAGTGCACCACATCTTTTACTTATATTCTCAAGTCACATTAACAAGGACATATATCTCTTAGAATCAAATACGTCCACGATTCAATATTAAATGATTGGTGTATGTATCTTCCCAACGTGATTAAACATATTAAGAAGACCGAATTACTGAAGTATCGATAAACCTTCGATCTACCAAATTGTCGATCTTAATCTGATTTATAAGAAAAAAAATGCTGAATTCCCTTATGTTTTTGTTTCAAAATTTGGTTATCCATCCATAGTGGTCCCAATTATGACACTTATCAAGTTGTCCAGCTTGTAGACCAATTCCTGACTATGTTGTTTCCTTCTCTTTTGTTATTCGGGGCTTTGCCCCGCCCAGTTATAAAAAGCGAAATATGTTTGGAATGATTTGATACAAGAAACAACAAAAGAGTTTAATATTTCAAAAAGGATTCCAAATTTTACAAGATAAAGATTAAAGTTGAAGACAAACCACCTACTTGTTAAAACTTCTATTATTTATGGCTATCCTCTTCAGGCCTAGTGTATTGGGCTCAATATCAAAGCTCACATCTAGAATCTTTTAGAGGGTGTTAAGAACCTTGAGGTCACCACCCCAAAAGCTAGCTCAAAGGATGGGAGTGTCCAAGGCCTTATAAACTCCACATTAGTTGCACATACAACCAATGTGGGACTATATATCTCAACACGCCCCCTCACACAAGAGCCCATTGGGCTTGAAGAGTGTACAATGCAACAGGCTCAGCCTACCTGTGCTAAGAAACGCCACAAGAGAAAGTGGGGGGCGGCGAGGCTCTGATACCATGTTAAATAACAAGAGAAAAGAGAGGAACATTTGAAATATTTCTGTGTAGGTTCTGGATCTGGTCTTGTTTTGGTGTTTGGACCTCTTTTTGTGTTGACGCACAGATCCCTCTTCTACCGGTTAGTTTTTGACCTGTGCTTTCTGCTTTTTTTTTATTATGGACACTTCTGTCACTCCTGTCTCCAATGTTTCTGTTTCTGGGACTCCGACGGGACAAAAGTCGGAGTCTACTATTTTCTCAAATTATATCCTTGCTCCGTTGAGTATGGATAAATTGGATGGGTCCAATTATGATACTTGGTCTTCCGATCTGCGACTCTGGTTGGATGGGCAGAATTACACATCTCATCTCACCACTAAGGCTGAATCTGTGGCGAAAAATGAGCGCACACGATGGAAGATGATTGATGCTCAGTTGTGTAGTCTCACTAAAGCTACTCTTCATCCGTCTATCAAACAAATTTTTCGACCTGCTATTACCTGAGAAGCTATTTGGAGTCAGGCAAAGGCACCGTACACCAATGATACCCAGAGACTCTATGGTGTGTGTCAGAAATTGATGACTACCTTTGCTCCTCGGGACTTTAATTGTCCTATGACTGAATATTTGGGGAAAGCTCAGAGTCTACTCCATGATCTTAATGAACTTTTGCCTTTCACTGGTGATGTTACTAAGGAACAAGAACATCGTAATACACTGTTTATGTTGTTCATTTTATATGGTTTCCCTGATCATTTGTCTGCCAATCGGGATCAAATTTTGGGATCTGCTACAGTTCCTACACTGGATTCCGTGATGTCTACCTTGCTTAGAATTCCCTCTAAGCCCTCTACGTCATCAGCACCTCCTATGATGCATATACCCCCAGCGGATTCTGTTGACTCTTCCGCTCTTGCTGCTCAAAGGTATGGTCGTGGACGTAGAGAAGACTCTGTTGACTCTTTCGCTTTTGCTGGTCAAGGATATGGTCGTGGACGTCGAGACGATTCTGTTGACCCCTCTGCTTTTGCTGTTCAAGGATATGGTCGTGGACGTCGATTCTCTAAAGGCAAGCTCTGATGCACTCATTGTCATCAGACCAATCATACTGTTGACCGCTGTTGGAAGCTTCATGGCAGGCCACCTCCACCTTCTCGAAATGCTCATGTTGCTCAGGCTTTCTCTAGTACCTCTGCTCCAGAGTTACCTTCCAGTGCACAACCTCGAGCTGCTCTTCTGAATGAATTTGCGACTTGGTGGTCTGAAAAGCAATCATCAGGTCTTACTGCATCCATTGCTCCCTCTGGTAATTCTTTTGCTGGCATTTCTCAGTTGCACTCTATAGGCCCTTGGGCCCTTTATTCTGGGCTTCTGATCACATTTCTGGTAATAAGTCCTTATTCACTTCTCTTTGTACTACTAGTTCTTTTCCCACAATTACTATGACCAATGGGTCTCTGGTCCAATCAAAGGGGATTGGCACAGTTCTTCTTTTACCCAATTTATCTCTGGATCATGTTCTATATGTGCCCGATTCTCCTTTTAACTTACTTTCTGTTAGTCGTTTGACCAAATCCATTGACTGTGTTGTTTCTTTTACTAAAACCTTTGTCATCTTTCAGGATCGGAGTTCGGGGAAGGAGATTACCAAAGGATGTGAGTCTCAAGGCCTCTATCAACTAGTTCCCTCTTCTTCAGCCTGCTCCACTGCGGATTCTCCTCTTACTATCCATGCTCGTCTGGGTCATCCGAGTCTTGCAAAGCTTCAGAAGATGGTTCCCCATTTATCGTCTCTTTCTACTTTAAATTGTGAGTCTTGTCAGTTTGGGAAACATACCCGTAGTGCGTTTCCAAGTCGTCTTAGTCGTCAAGTTGTTTCTCCTTTTTCTGTGGTCCACTCTGATGTTTGGGGACCAAGTCGTCATTCTTCTACTTTGGGTTTTAAGTACTTTGTTACTTTTATTGATGATTATTCCCGATGTACTTGGTTATTTTTAATGAAAAAGAGATTTGATTTGTTTTCTATTTTTCAGTTATTTTATAATGAAATAAAAACTCAGTTTGGTATTCCTATTCGTACTTTTCGTAATGATAATGCATGTGAATACTTATCTCATCAATTTCAACAATTCTTTTCATCTCATGGCATTCTTCATCAAACATCTTTCCCTCATACACCTCAACAAAATGGTGTAGCTGAGCGCAAGAATCGCCATCTGGTTGAAACCACTCGTGCCTTGTTAATTGATGGTAATGTTCCATACACATTCTGGGGTGATGCTATACTTACTGCATGCTATCTCATTAATCGCATGCCATCATCTGTTCTCAATCATAAGGTACCTCACTCTATTTTATTCCCTTATCAGACTTTATATCCTTTAACTCCACATGTGTTTGGTTCTACGTGTTTTGTTCATCATCTTGGTCCAGGTTTGGATAAATTGGCTCCCAAGTCTCATAAATGTGTTTTTCTGGGTTATCCTCGGTCTCAGAAGGGTTACCGTTGCTACTCTCCCACTTTACGTTGGTACTTTATCTCGGCGGATGTCTCCTTCTTTGAATCAGTTCCCTTTTTTGGACCATCTACTACTCCTGTGGATACTGATTATGTGCAGTCGTCCTTCCCGGGTAATCTTCTTTACCTTCCGCCTTTACCCGTCCATGTTCCTGACTCTCCTTCTATCACCTCTTCTGCTGATGAGATCGAGCATAGTTCGTCAGATGTCTCTGCGGACTCACATTCACCTGCATCTCCTCCCACGGCTTCGGTCCCACCTTCGGATAGTGACCTTCCCATTGCTCTTCGGAAGGGTACTCGTGATACTCGCCCTTCGGCCAGGTATACAGTCAATATTAGTTATCATCGTCTTTCTCCATCATATTTTGCTTTCCTTTCCTCTTTGTCCTCTGTCTCTGTTCCTAAGACTACAGGTGATGCACTTTCACATTCGGGATGGAGACAAGCTATGATTGATTAGATGAGTGCTCTTCATCATAATGGCACATGGGATCTGGTGCCTCTTCCATCTGGCAAACCTGTTGTTGGTTGCAGATGGATTTATGCTGTTAAGGTTGGACCTGATGGTCAAGTGGATCGTCTTAAAGCTCGCTTGGTAGCGAAGGATTTTACTCAGGTCTTTGGCTTGGATTTCATTAATACTTTTTCTCCTGTGGCGAAAATGTCTACTTTCCGCCTTTTTATTGCTATAGTTGTTATTCGCCATTGGCCTCTCTACCAACTGGATATCAAGAATGTTTTTCTTCATGGTGATCTTGAGGAAGAAATTTATATGGAGCAACCTCCTGGATTTGTTCCTCAGGGGGAGTCAGGTCTTGTTTGTCGTCATCGGAAGTCTATCTATGGCCTCAAACAATCTCCAAGAGCATGGTTTGGAAAATTTAGCAGTGTTGTTCAACAATTTGGCATGTCTCGGAGTGCAGCTGATCATTCTCTCTTTTATCGGCATTCTGCTTCTGGATCTATTTATCTGGTGGTATATGTGGATGATATTGTCATCACAGGCAGTGATCGGCATGGGATCACTCGATTGAAACAACACTTATGTCATCACTTTCAAACTAAGGATCTTGGGAAACTTCGATACTTCTTAGGAATCGAGGTGGCCCAATCTAAAACTGGTGTTGTAATATCTCAGAGGAAATATGCTATGGATATTCTTGAAGAAACTACTCTGATACCATGTTAAGAACCTTGAGGTCACCACCCCAAAAGCTAGCTCAAAGGGTGGGAGTGCCCAAGGCCTTATAAACTCCACATTAGTTGCACATATAACCAATGTGGGACTATATATCTCAACAGAAGGCATCACATAGGATCCTCTCTTTTTCTCTTTGCATGATGCCCTGTAAACATAGTGATTTCAGCTTGCCTAGCTTGAAAATGTTAGGTTAGCTATGTAACAACTCCCCACATCTTCTCTCCCGCGCATCACAGAAACACCCCCTCTCTAAATACCCCCTCACACATTGAAGGGGCATATTCTTCGGCATGCAACTCAAGAGCTGTTACTTTCCACAAATGTGGAGCCACCTTAGTCACTCCCATACATTCCCCCATTATAGTATACCTGCGCATCACCACGGGAAACTCATGTTGAGCCTTGGTCTCTACCATTGCTACACATGGTATCCCTAGATTGACATATTTCACCCTCTATGGAACGCATTTATAAACTCTCACCAGTTCAGCTTCAAAAGTAGCAACAACTAATCATACTCCTATTTAAATAATCACATAGCTCATTTATTGATTTCTCTTGAATGATTTTTGGTGGAACCCCCATAGCATCTGTTTTCAATACTTTCGTTAATTAAAAATATTAGAGCCCAATTCTAGCTAGCATCACTTTCCCGAAGCTTATTTTTCACTCCCAATCCATCCTATGTGCCCCGTAATTATGTCACAAAAGGATAGAGTTCTTCCAAAGTGATTGAGTTGTATGTGTTACGCAACAATTAGGGGAGTTCAAAATAGGGAAGTAATATTGATAGTAGAAGGTCTATAAGTAAATATGTTGTTTTCTTATTTGGCGGAGTTATCATTTGGATAAGTGAGAGGCAGAGAAAGATTGCTTTATCAAATATTGAGGTAGAGTACATGTCCTTGACACAAGGAGGAGTGACAATTGGGTGTGATAGTCAAAGTGTTATATTCTTGGCTAAGAACCCATGCTTCCTTACCATGACCAAACACATCGACATACAATATCACTTAATTAGTAAAAAAGATAGTGGAAAATATTGTAGAGTTGAAGAAAGTTTACACAAAGGTAAATATTGTTGACATTTTGACAAAGGCAATAAGTTTAGAGAAGAGTTACCAGAGTGTCCCCCTGAATTGTGTTGTTGCAGAGCCAGTAGCCGCCTGAGGGTCTCTTACATCTGGGATTGGGATTCTTGAAGTTTGAGTTATTGTTGTTCATGCAGTGATTCAGATACATCAAAAGGTGCTGCAATCCATCAATACGTTAATTGACCTCAATTTGCATATTGTCCATACGATGGGTAACATCTTTTAATCGAGTATTTTCTGCCGTGATTTTGGGGAGGAAGGTTATGCAATGAAAGCACCATAATGTTAGGAAGATTCAGGAATTTCTCAGTTAGAGGAGAAAAAGAACCGATGTGAGAGAGAAGAAAATAGGAGAAGGAAAGATTGTCAAACTTTTCATGCATTTTTCTTGCTCCATAGAGCTTTAATACAATCTAATAAATCCATAACTGACTCAAGGCTACTATTCCGTGAGTATCCCCATATTACAACTCATAGACTACCAAGAATTTATAAAGAAAACAAAAGTTAAATGGTTTATGTATTTCCCCCTTAACAAGTGTACTGATCCAAATAACTGGGCCTCTTGCTAATCCTCTTGGGCCTAGTATTGGGATGGTCCGTAACATAAATGGTTTATTCGAATTCCACTCACACCGATAAAAAAAAAAAGTGACAAATAAGTTGTTTTTATCAATGCATATGACTTTCTGCCATTAATCGTAAAAGCAATATATTATTCCTCGAGAAGGTTTGGATTCTATGTATGGAATTTCTTTAGCTGAAAGCATTTACAGAAAATTGTTCTAATCCCTAACAGTTTCTTCTGTCCTTTTCCCCATGCTAGGGAAGTTTTTTACTTTTATTCTTACTTTTGATTAATATTCTCTTTAGGGTACATTTAGTACCCACTCTGTTTTCTATTTTTGTCAGGTGGTGTGTCCAGTTTGTGAAAACATAATGCAGGGACAGCTGAAAATTACTTTATTCGATGCCCAAAATTAAATACAAAATTAAGACTTTTTTTATTAAAGTTAATCAAAAAGAATTAAAAAAACAACCTCCTGAGATAAATTCTTAATCAAACTTTTATAAAAGTTATTGTAATATTATTTTCCAACAGTACATTAAAAATAATAAAGAAAACAAAAAATAAAAAAGGGGAAGGATCCGTTCACAAAACTTTTTTTATAAATTTTTGCAAATTACATTATAGTGTAACCTAGTGTATCTCCAGAAATAGATACTGTAGTTTGTAAGAATTTGTAGACAAAAAGTTTATAAATATAACCCTCCTCAATAAAAAAAAGAATTCCAAAGTTAATTAAAGTACTTTTTATGGGGGAAAAAATGTCTATCTTTTTAAAGGATGATCCTTTTAGGAGACGTTTGGTAGAGGAGAAATTTTTTCGTGCCCGGAAATCATGATTTTCAGGAATATGATGAAAATGTCACTTTCTCATTAATGTTACCAAAAATTATTTGGTAGACCAAAATATTATCGTAATTTTGTCCCCAAAAAAATGTAAACAACACCTGGGATTCCAAGAATATCACTCGATTGATGGTATTTTTGGATGATATTTTGCAAAAAAAAAATTGTACATAAAGCAAAATTTTGGGAAAATCATATTTTCGAAAAAAAAATTCATAAATCTTATACCAAACGTGAATACATAAAATAATAATTATCACTTTTCCCGGAATCTTAAAAAAATTTCCCTACCAAACACCTCCGGTTAAAAGTAGTGATTTTTATTTAAAATTAAAATTAAAGAAAACCTACCACTCTCTCCCTTCATTATTTTCTTTGTCTAACTCTTACTTAAAATGACACAACTTTATATCGTTTAAAAAGATAAACACTAATCCCGTTTTTGATATATTAAAAAACATCAATTTTATGTATATATAGTAAAATAATTATTGATTTTCAACAAACATATATTATCTTAGTTGATTGAAAATGAAAAAATGATTGAGCCTTAGCATTGTGAGTATGAAAAGTGATAAAAATGGAGATTGATTAACCCTCAATTACTGAAATAAGAAAATAAGGTTATGTTATGGGAAAATAGTAGTTTATGTTAGTAGGAGACTACTATATTATGTTATAGACATTTCGATAAGTGTGATGCTAATTTTTTTTCTCTTTTCTCCTTTTTAGTGATGGATCCCATCATTTTGTGCTTTAGCATAAGATATGTTCTCTCCTATAACATGATTTAATAGGAAATTAAATAGTTGGGTGATAAATAATAGTGACGTGAGAAGTAGGATATAACACAAAATTATTAGGCAATTAATTTAGGGAAAAGTAAATCTTATATTGTAGGAGAATTCAAATCTCATGTCATAGACACATTAAGTGTGGGACCCGTCTATTTAAAAAAAACAAAAAACAAAAAAATGAGTGGCACACCTTTTTATGATGTGTGTAGGAAGGGTTTGTTTTCTCATGCAACATGAGAAAAACAAACCCCGTTAATTTAAGAAATGAATAACAATTATATATATTATTGATTTTTCTTTTTTTTTTAGTCTAACGATGACTCAGCTAAACACTAGAGTTTGGCATGCCCAAATTGTAGTGGGTTCAATACCTTAGAATTACAACTTTGGAGGAAGGTTGAGTGGTTTAAACCTAAAACCAAATTGATCGGAATTATTATAGTTTCGGACATCAGTTTGTAAAAAAAAAAATTAACGTGGGTCTACAAATAGCGTGGGAGGCTGGTGTTAAAAAACTCAATGTAGAAGGGGATGCTATCAACGCCATTGCATTTCTAGACAATCCACAGGTTGCTGCAGCCATTTGTGACTGGCTTAAGAAGGATTGGGAAGTTAAGGGTAGTCACACTCCCCGCATGAGCAACGCTTGTGCCCATTGGCTAGCTCATTATTCTCCAAGTAATGTTAATGGGAGACTTGCTTGGCAGGTTCCGCCTTCAGGATTATGTCCGTTACTTGATAAGGATTATAGGGGTGCAGCTTTTGACACTGCCCCTGATTAGTTTTTCTCTCTTGTTTCTGGGCTAGTGCCCCCTTGCGCTGTGCATGAGTCAGGTTAGGTCAGGTTTTTGTATTGACTTGATCCAATTTGATTTTTATAAGTCAGGTATTTTGACCCGACCCGCCTTAATTTCATCCAAATTAGATGTGACTTGGTTTGGACTTTTTTGAACTAGTTCAGAACCAGGTCGGATCTGACCTGACTTGGTTTCTGAAGTTGATCAAATCTGACCTGATCCGTTTTTGACTTGGTTTCGTCACAAAATTTCGTTGAAATTTCTACGTTGCAAATGACAAAAATCTTGTCACAAAATTATTTTTTCGTCGGAATACTTTTTGTCGAAAAGCGACGGAATTTTTTCTATAATGAAAATTTTTACGAAAGTAAATTTTCTATCGAAATTTAGTTTCCGTGAAAAGTTTTGACGAAAATGATTTCCTCCATCAAATGTTTTAAACGAAAAAATAATTCAGTCAAAAATTAGGACGAAATGTTTTTCGTTCAAAATTTCGATAAGAATGTGTTTTGACGAAAATTTCGACGGAAATTGTTTTGAGGGAAATGTTTCATTCGAAACTTTCGACGAAAATTAGATTCTCTAAAGAATTTTTGATAGAATATTTTTTCCGTCAAAATTTTTACGAAAATTTTTGACAGAAATATGCTTCGTTGAAAATTTTGATGAAAATATTTTTTATCAAAAAACTTGACGAAAATATTTAGTCGAAAATTTTCGATGGAAATGTGTTTCACTAAAAATTTCAACGAAAATTTTTTTTTGTCAAAAAGTTTAACGAAAATGTTTTCGTCGAAAACTTTCGTTGAAATTTTAATTCTGTAAAGAATTTTGATGAAATTTTTTTCCGTAAAAAAATTTCTATGAAAATGTGTTTTATCGAAATTTTTGATGAATATATTTTTTTGTGAAATATTTTGACGCAATTTAGATTCCGTAAAAAAATTGACAAAAAAATTTTTCCGTCAAATTTTTTACAGAAATGTTTTTAGTCACAAATTTTGATGAAATTATTTTTCGTAAAACATTTTGACATAATTATTTTACGTTAAAACTTTTCTTTTAATGTAATTGTGATTTTTTTTCACATAATGGGTATGGGTCAAGTTTTGGGTCAATGGGTCATTATTAAAACAAGTCAGGTCTAAAACTGAACTAAATAAATGTGGGTCAGTATTTAAACCAGTTAAAAAAAATAGGTATTTATGGGTCAGGTCAAGGTCAGATCAAGGGCAGGAAAAGTGAACCAGTTTTTTTGCACACCCCTAGTACTGCCCCGTTTATATACAAAAAATAATAATAATATAATAATAATAATAATAATAATAATAATAATAATTTGAAACTTTTAGAACTATATCTTAAATAACAAAACTAATTACCCAATTATATTATGTATGAGATAATTATCTCATGCAAAAGAGACAAGATAGTGGGATTCACTGTTTTTAAAAGAAAAAAATGGTGGACCCTACTACTTTATCTATGTTGCATGAGATAATTATATCTTGTAACATGAAATAATTATTTCCCTTACCTTATATACTCTTATATTATTATAAAATTATGGTACTTTAAACATTTGAAGCCTAAAGCCCTTCTTTATTGCCTTTGTCGTTGGAGAACTTTTTATGTGCTCCAAGCATATGGTCTAGAGATGGTAATATAGGTTAAGTTTGGTGGGTCAACGTGCCAAAATGGGGCGGGTTGGGTTGAGATTTTTAACCCACCAACCCCCCGCTTCAAAGTGGGTCAAAATGAGTTCAACCCTATGCGGGACGGGTTAACCCACCAGGTTATAATTTTTTTTTTTTTTACAATTAAGTAATATTTCATTTGTCATTAAATTGTTTGTGATATTCAAAAAAAAAATTATCTTAGTACTTCCTAGAAAAAATAAAAAATAAAAATTTTATTTATGACATATGTTATATATATATATGAAGAATTGAAAACAAATGAGTTCTTAGAGAATATTTAACTGAATAATAGTATATATTTAAGATTGAGACCGGAAAAAATTAAGAGAAGTGTGAAATATAATAAATAAAATAAATTAATATTAAAAAAATTCATAAAATATAATTTATTTTTAAATTTTAACAAAAAAAATTTAATTAGGGGTTGGTGGGTTGACCCGTCAACCCATCATAAAATAGGGTTGGGTTCATTTTTCAGCCCATGTTTAATGGCAGACCAATTCGCCCCACCCCGTTTTTGGCGGGTTGATGGCGCGTCGGGGTGGTTCAACTCAAATTGTCACCTTAATATGGTCCCCACCCAAAAATAGAAAAAAAAGTGAGATATATGTGAAAATAAATAAAAAAATAAGGATAGTATAAAAATATTACTTTTTATTATATTTGGTGATAAAAAACAACGAGTACAAAGTGATCCTTAAGCATTGAAAATATTTTCTTATCATCGAGTCTCTAACCTTAATTAGCCTTTTTTTTAATTCATGCTAAAACAAAGAAAAAGAAATAAATATAAATATATATATATATATGAAAAAAAGTGTTTAATGTTCACCGAAACGACATCATTTTGGTAATGAAAAATTAAAAAATTAGAATGATAAAGACTATTATAACCCTGAAATAAATTAAAATTATAAAGATACCATGATTTTTGCCCTAAAACGACGTCATTTCGGTGAAAATTAGACAAAGTTATCTAAAATAACTTTAGAAAAAATGAATATATATATATATATATATATATATATATATGGGATAGAATCCTTTGACACCGATGTCAAAATTTGAAATTTGACACCGATGTCAAAATTTGAAATTTGACACCAAATCCTATCCATTGATTTTCGTCAATCAACGATTATCATTTTTGAGAATTAATATTAATAAGTTTGATTCTCAATAAATGATAATCGTTGATTGGCGAAAATCAATAGATATGATTTGGTGTCAAATTTCACCACTATATATGTGCGGGGTGGGGGTCAGGAAGCAGGATCATTTGACACCGGTGTCAAACTTTTAAATTTGACATCAATACTAACCGTTGATTTTATCCAATCAACAATTATCTTTTATTGGGAATTAAACTTATTAATTAATCACTAATTCATAACAAATGATAACCATTGATTGGCGAAAATGAACGGTTAGGATTTGATGTCAAATTTTAAAATTTGACACCGATGTCAAAGGATTTTGTTTCACTAATGTTGTTGTTCCTCGCTCCCTTGAAAACCTTATTGACTGATTCAGACAAATTAGTTGTCGTATGACCGTATCTTCATCCATCCTCATCATAACTCTGAGTCCATTTCTCTTTTGGAATGCTCTCAATCCATGTAGCCACTTCAGTATTAATGTTGCAGAACTCGGCATACAAAGCGTCAAAGTGGATTTTGTTTGGAATATATCTTGCGAAAAATACACAATGACATAGCATTAGCAAAATAGACGTGGATCTGTTTGAGTATATTACCTAGCTTCTTTATATTATCCTTCAAGTATTGGTCCTTGAAACATGTATTAAAATTGCTCCATACATAACGAAGGCAAAACACGTGGTACGTATTAAGAGGTTGCCAACTAAGGACCTCATTGCCGACTGCTGATATTATGCTTTTGTGTTGATCAAAAATAAGACATATACCAGTCTTAATTGTAATGTACAGTTGGATGGATGCCAAAAATATTCTCATGCTTCCTTTTTTGAATCTCATTATTTTTTGAACTTATTCTTCATAATTTGTTTTAAAAATAGTAAAAGAAAAATACATGACTTATTCAAAAAAAAAAATCTAAATTTGTTTTATACAATTATATTGCAGAACAACAATATTCAAAATGTTTTTGTATTAAAAATGAGATTATTGTTTCTCATATTATATGAGACAAAATTATCTCCCACATACATATAAAAGTGTGTTTCATTTTCAACAACTGCAAATGTAATTAGCAGCACCTCATTATTTCTATATCGGGCTGTGGCGATCAATAATGTTCTTTTATATTTACCGTACAGATGGGTACCATCCACCTGTATAATTGGTTTCCACCATTTGAACGCCTCACAACATTGATAGAAAAATCCAAAAAACACGTTGAAAAACCTGAAACCCATTAACAACCTACTGATTGATGACATATGGTTCATCTTAAATATGATAAATAGATTCCGAGGAAAAATGCAATTTGTGCCCGAACCATCTTGGCAGGTGTTGCGACTTCGGCAAGTGCATCGGTCGTAAAAGTAATAAAAGTGTACTGAGTATAAGATCGTTCCCACGAGGATTGGTTTTCAAGCACTAGTTCGCTAACAATGATTTAGTTGGACAATCATCAAAAGAAAGAAAATCAATAACAAGAAAGAACATGCAATTCCACAACAAGCAAAGAAAAATAGTTTAGTTTTGAAAATCAAAAAAGAGTGTAGTTAAGGTTTTGATTTCCCCAATATCCTTCTTATGTTATGGATTAAACAATCAAATAACTGCCCTTAATATAATGTCAACCGATTCCTCTAAAGTAATTAAGGTTCAATCCCTTGTTACCTTAATTCTATGTAATCTTGAAAGAATCCTAGTTCTCCAGTTGTTCCCCAAGAAAACATGCATTAACAACAAGAATCTAAAGATTGCATAATTATCCTATGTCTATCCCTAGATCATAAGAATTGTGATGAATTTATCAAATCAGGGTTCATGCACCAACGTCCCTACTGTCATATAATTCCCCTAAATCAATCTACAAGGAGTAAACTCGTAGAAAGCTAACACGAGCTGTCGAACTCGCACAAATTAATTAAATCAGATTTATTAAAATTTTGTAGTAAAGCGTCAACCTGAGTCTTTTCTCAAGGAGTTTGTAAGAAACTTAATCGCTCAGATATAAAAATAAAAATAAAAATAAAATGAAAACCAAATGAAAATGGAAACTAAATGAAACAAGAACTAAATGAAAACAGGAATCAAATAAAAATGGGAACTAAATAAAAAATAACTAAGGAGAAACGGAAACTAAAAAAATGAAAACTAAAATGGGGGTGGGGTTTAATATGATTGTAAATTTAAACGAAAATGAAAAAAAAATTAAAAGCAACTAACCCAAGAATTAGGATTCCAATAATTATCAAATCGTGGTTGACCCTAATCGAATTGGAATCCCTGCATTCGCTTAGGAACCCCTTTCTAGACGATCGCTTAGCGTTTGATCGAATACGGCGCGTCTACTCGCGCAATCGCGGAATATCAACTAGTTCGACTTGAGTTCATTGGGTTAATCAAACTAACCATTAAATCTAATGGTTAATCTCTTTCCTAAGAACACAATTGCGAATCTCAGATTGAACACCCACAATCGCATGATGCCAAACCAAGTTTGGAAAAGAAACGGATTTGGTTCAAAATAAGGCGCAGGTCCTCATGATTCAACCATGGAATCCTCAACCTTTGGGTTGATTAAAGAAAAGAGGAAAGAAAAAAGATGAAAATTCTATTAATTTTAAAACTGTAAAATTCAAATTAAAACGAAAGATGGTCCACCTCTCGCCCTTTGAACCTCTAATCAAGCTGGACTTCAGGCTCTACAAATCCAACCCAAAATAAAATAAAACATTAAAACATGGTCTTGGGCCCTAAACACATTGGGTTCTAATTTAATTTAAGTCCAAACGTCAAAATAAATTTCCAACAAAACATGTCCATCTTGGGCTCAAGTTTCAACCATCTTCCCGTTCGAATTGGGCTTCAGTTTCTGAAATAGCGATTGTAGCGCTTTCTGTTATCTGCAAAACACAATAAGAACGGAGTCAATCGGACATCTGTAGAGTGAGATATGGCCAAAATATGAAAGTAGTGTAAATTTGAAAAATTCTGACGAAAATCAATTAAACCCAATTAAAATTTAGAATTCTAATTTGACTCAAAAGACCTTTATTTAACTCAAATAAATCCTAAAAATATTAACCAAGAGTAATAAATAAGTGTAATAAAATATGTGTTATCAAATTTCCCAACACTTATCTTTTTGCACTCCTAGAGAAAAACTAAAACAGAAAGCAAAGGCTAAGATTAACCAATCCTTTCTAACAATTACCAAGCATACAGAAAATAAACAAATATCACAAGTCTTCAACAGATAAACCAATCAGGACAAAAATTCTCTAATCTCAAATCACAAGACCTGCTAATTTCAACTGCACATGCCAATTATAGAAAATGGTTCCTTACGTGAAACTCTCAATTTTTTTCTCTTAAGTGTATCAGGTAATCAGTGTATCACTCAAATCTACTCGAGAAAATCATTCTACCTTAGGCTTGCTCAAGTTCTACTTCTCCACTGCTACTAACACATGCACGCACAAAAGAGGACTTTGTGCAGGGTTGTAATAGGATGAGTTGAAAGTATTGATGAAATATGGAAAAGAAGGTTAAACACCCAAGAAATCTACAAGAGCAAAAGTTAAGAACTACACTAAAAAAATAAAATAAAGATAATGAAAAGATAGAAATAAACACATTATTTATTTTTTATTTTTTTATTTTTTATTTTTTTTGAAGAGATACACTCAAAACACATAGCGGAAATGAATCAGATAGTCACCCCCACACTTCAACTTTTGCACGTCTCGGGTAAACCCCCACACTTAAACACAACATCCCACTGAAACCAATGCTCAGTAAATCTCCAGGGTGTGGAATTAATTGGTTTTTCACTTAGACTTGTAATGTGGCTTAAGAAACAAAGAATATAAAGGCTCAAAGGGGCTCACCAAAGGATAATAATGTAAGGGATGGCTATCTGGCTAAAGTGAGTAAAAAAATAAAAATAAAAATTGAATGCCTCAATCATATTCATGCATGTAAATGAAAAATACAGTTTCAAAAAGAACAAAAGCAAGTTCTAGAGAACACTAATCATGAGTAGAAACACACAAGAAAGAGAGAGAATGGTAGAAGATGAAATCCATTAATACAGGCTCAAAATCTCACAAGGGTAAAACCAAGTTACGCAATCAGCATAACAAAATCAGTCAACAAGTAATATAATCCAAGAGTCAAAAATTAAGCCTGATCAGAATAATCTATCAAAAGAAATATGTCCAAGTTCACTCTATGTATAACTCAACAATTATCAGAAAGAAAAGGAAAATTCACTTATTGACAATTAAAGTTGAAATTAAAAATGCAAAGAAAAAGGAAATAAAGAAAAAGGAAAAGAAGACTTTTTATCCTCCTTAGAGAGGGTAAGTGGCATCAGTGAGCCTGATTTGTGCCTCTACAGGCTGCTGCTGGAGTCCCTCATAAAAAGGCTTGAGGCAATGTCCATCCACATGTGAAGATCCTCTCAGTCTGCTTATCACACCATTCTCTATGAATAATTTTCTGCATAATTGAAACAAAAGGAGGAAGAGAGTAAAGAACGATAGAGAACGATGCAAACTTGCCGGCAATGGCGCCAAATTTGACACGAGTTGTCAAACTCGCGCAAATTAATTAAAACAGGTTTGTTAAAATTTTATAGTAAAGCGTCAACTTGAGTCGTCTCTCAAGGAGTTTGCAATGAACTTAATCGCTCAGTTATAAAAAAAATGGAAACCAAATAAAAATGGGAACTAAATAAAAAGAAAAACTAAGGAGAAACAGAAACTAAAATGGGGTTTTTTAATATGATTGTCAATTTAAACGGAAATGAAAAATAAAATAAAAAAGAATAATAAAATTAAAAGAAACCAACCCAAGAATCAGGATTCCAAGGATATCCATCCTTTGACAAATAATTACCAAATCGTGGTTAACCCTAATCGAATTGGAATCCCTGCATTCGCTTAGGAACCCTTCTCTAGACAATTGCCTAGCGTTTGATCGAATACAGCGTGTCTACTCGCGCAATCGCGGAGTATAAACTCGTTCAACTCGAGTTCATTAGGTTAATCAACCTAACCATGAAATAAAATGGTTAATCTTTTTCCTAAGAACGCAATTGCGTATCTCAGATTGAGCACCCACAATCGCGCGATGCCAAACCGATTTGGAAAGAGAAATAGATTTGGTTCAAAATGAGGCGCAGGTCCTCAAAATTTAACTATGGAATCCTCAACCCTTGGGATGATTAAAGAAAAGAGGAGAGAGAAAAGACGAAAATTCTATTAATTTCAAAACTGTAAAATTCAAATTCAAACGAAAGATGGTCCACAAGATCTCTATCCATGCCCTTTGAACCCCTAATCAAGCTAGACTTCAGGATCTACAACTCCAACCCAAAATAAAATAAAACATTAAAACAGGATCTTGGGCCCTAAACACATTGGGTTCTAATTTAATTTACAAGTCCAAACATCAAAATAAATTTCCAACAAAACACGTCCCTATTGGCTCAGGTTTCGACCATCTTTCCGTCCCAATTGGGCTTCAGTTGCTGAAATAGCGACTATATCCCTTTATGTTATCTGCAAAACACAACAAGAACGGTGTCAGTCGGATATCTGTAGAGTGAGATATGACCAAAATACGAAAGTAGTGTAAATCTGAAAAATTCTGACAAAAATCAATTAAACCTAATTAAAATCTAGAATTTTAATTTGACTCAAAAGACCTTTATTTAACTCAAATAAATCTTAAAAATATTAACCAATAGTAATAAATAAGTGTAACAAAATATGCGTTATCAAAGCATTAAACATAGATATATTCATTCAATTATAAAAAGAAAAATTACAAAGACAATTTAATCCATAAACATAATAATCTAATTGGGTTCCATCCTTTAACTACATAAAAATCTAGCCTAACATAGTGAAATCAAAGACGAGAAAGTAAAGAAAATCCCTCAAACTCCATTGGTGTGATGGCGTGAAGAATCCTCAAAACCCCCAGCTTATTCTTCAATTCAAACTACTCCCGATACTTCAAAGCATGAAAGACGTATTTCTCGCTCCAAAGGAGGATTTGTTCTTCTCAATTGTTCAAAAGCTCTCTTGTTTCTGAATGAGCCCCTTATTTATAGTGATGAAATCATATCTTTTAATTTCCCATAATATCTTCAATGGAATCTTTATTATAATCTCAAATCATATCTTTAATCAAATCTTTAAAATATTCTCTTTTATATTTAAAGAAAACAATTTCCTTAAAAATATTCAAGAGAACCTTTAATAAGATCTTCAATCAATTATATGATTTAGAAATTTAAAACAAATCCACTGGAGCTCTCCAATTTATTTTTTATTGAGCTGAAAATTATTGCAAAATATTAAAAAATTTATGAGAATATTACTAAGAATAAAATAACACTTTAATTACAATTCTCATAATTTTTAATTATTTTTAAATTAATTTCATGCTCATATTAAACCTTAGTACATAATAAATTAGAGACTCGTTAGCAGGAACACATATGACTCGTCCTAATCACCGTAAATCTTAGCAATTGCTTTCTATTTTGCCTTCCACGCTTTCTTGTAAGAAACATGAAATTCAAAGAGACCAGTCACCCGTTCTTATATCAGGATCACAGGTACCAAACGTGAAGCCTTGACTATGTTTGCAATCTCATTCACAACATATGCGCATAAGGAATGTTATTTACATTCACTGATAAACACAAATAATTATCAAAACGAATAATTAAAGAATGTGTAGTACCTATTATGGCCTCAGAAATAAATCAGAATCAAGTTGTATGTGATCTTGGGAGAGGATTTTGCTCACATAACTATGATTTCCAACCCATTTACAAACCACCCAGGTGCTTCTATTATTTTGTTTAATTGCTCTTACTCGCCAATTACAACCTTGTTCATGGTTCCGACATTTCATAGGCAACTTGGTCGTAGAACTCTCAACCATTACAGCTTCTTGATGTTCCTTCATTCAGTAATGTTTTATTGCATTTTGGACATCATGCTTGGACTCGAACTCTTGTTTCATATACATTTCCCCTCCTCTTGTCCACAAACCACGGCCTAAGACTTCAACATCTAGTATATCTTCGTTTGGGTAATCCTAATTAACAGCCTCATAGTGTGGAATCGCATTCCAAAATGGTGTAACATCTGCATATTCACACATAATAGGGTAGATGCGAAAAACATGGTAACTAATAAAAAATTAATAAGTAATAATACAACTCACTCACTAACCTGATGATGATGGAACAACCGCGGGATTGGACATAGGGATACCAATCTCGTATGACATGAGATTATCATGATGTTTATCACCTGCATTGTTGTCATTCTAAGTATGGTCATTTGCCAACATAGTGTCTTCATCTTCCTCTTGCTCCTCATTATTAGGTTTAATGTTGTGAAATCGGCAAGTATACCGTTCGTTTCAAGTAATAAAGTGATAAGTAGAGTATCGTTCTCACGAGGATTAATGCACCAAGTACTAGTTTAACTATTCCCCTTAAGTTGGAAAATAAAAATCGGTTTGATTTGTGAAAGTAATCGAGTGTTGGAATTTTAAAAACAGAATTTTAAAAACAAGAATATTAAAAAGCATGCAAGAATTATCAAGAACGTCAAGAAAGTATGAGTTATGAAAAATTACAAAAAGACTGTAGCCATAATGCACTTCACCTTCGATCGTCCCTTATATTCCTATATTGCATTTTATAATTAACTAATTGGTTTGCTCAGACAATTAATTATTTCTCTATAAAATAGTTGAATCTTAATGTCTTAGTGATTTCAACCCTTTAACCCAATTAGAATTCTAATGTCTTAGTAATCCCTCTTGAATTAAGCATTAAGTAAATGAATTATAAGTCTGCAATCTATGTAAGCCTATGTCTAGGTCATGCACAAATTATTATTCTACCCTTGTGTCGTAACTAGATCGCGACGTGACGACGAAAGAAATTGAGTTTAAAATCAATGGAGTCGCCACAAAAGTTTATTTGGGAAAACATTGAAAAAACCCTTTTGTTTGAGAAAACTAGTCTTTGAAAACAGAAATGGATTCGGGAGTCGATTACGAGTAGGGAAGGTGTTAGCACCCTACTCCGTCCGTTTAAAAAACGGTCTCCTTATATTAATTGTGCAAATTATTGATAAAATTTTAATATTTTATTTCACCCACAATAATTAAATAAAATTTATTAAAGAAAAGAAAAATAATTTTTGTATATTTATTTTTGTGCTTAACGGGATGGGTCCCGCTCCGACGTATCCTCGGTACAATAGGGAACTCAAAGCTACGTCGTTCTATAGAAAGGTTTGTTTGTTGATTGATTTTAATTTCTTTAAAAAAATAACTTTAGAGAAAACTTATTGGAAAGTTTTGGATTTGATGAACTATATTTATTCAAATAATTTTTATTTTTTATTATTGTAAATTTTACAATAAATTCTGAATCACCAATTCGTCACGGCTAAAATGATTCAACAGGTTATGGGATTAACGAACTGTCTCAACTCAACTAATCCTTTAAAAATAAATTTGACGTTATTGCCTTTTTATTATTGTAAATTTTACGGTAAATTTTGAATCACCAAGCCGTCACGGTTAAAATTATTCAAAAGATTACGAAATTAACAAGTTGTCACAACTCAGCTAATCCATTTTACTATAAATACACAGTGTAATTCTATTTCAAATCAATACATAATGACAATTATAATTATAATAATTATTATTATTATATTATTGACCAAATTCACTAGATAAATATAGGACAAACACAAACATACATTATGTGAGCATCGCACACTGATCGATTCTATGCTAACAAAGGTCATCAAATAAATAAATAAAAGCTCACCGTTAGCTTTTCCTTCGTCTGTACCCAATGGATGCAGCTCAGTTGGTAACTTGGCGCTGAGTTAGTGGAGTTGGATATGTGTTCGATTCCCGCTGAATGCATTCTTGGGGAGGGGGCTGAACCTTTAGCCATCATTGTTCCTCCGCACTCCGGATTAGTCTCCTAGCCGGTTCAAAGAGTCGAAGCTCGTGGAAATACCAGAGGTAACCAACTCGTCTCAAAGAGATAATTAGGGTTGGGTAACTCAAAAAAAAAAAAAGCTTTTCCTTCGTCTGTTATAATTATCATTTTTTTTATACTTTATTTTAACATTAGGAAAGTACCTAATCTACTCTATGGAAAAGAAAGCAATCAAATCCTACGCTGCAGCTTTACATGAATTTGCATATTTAGCTTACTTCTTGTTTTATTTTTTTTAGAAAGAAAACAAAAAAAATGAAAACTAAAACCGACACAATCAGTCCACTTTCATTGTGATAAGATATCCAAGGCTAATGAACAATATAATAAAGGACAAATGGAAGGAAGAAAAATAATATTTTAATAAATGAAAAAAAAAAAAACAGATCCATCAGTGAAGTTAATGAAAAGGTGTTTTCCTATTCAAATAAAAAAGAAAATCGAAGAGTGAATAAGTCCTCTATTACCGTTGTAGAAGAAATGTAATGAGGCTTGGTGTAATCGCTAACGGAGCAGCTTTCTCTACCTTGGAGATGTATGCTTCAGGGAGGTGGCTGTTATCGTGATGGTTTGCGGTTGCTGGGAGTGACCTTCGGACTGGTGGCCGGCGGTTTTAGATGTCTTTCGCGGTGGCTGACAGCGGCGCAAACGAACTAGCTTGGCTTCATGGTGCCAGTAGGTGGTGGCCAGATGAGGGTGCTCCGGTCAGTGTCACAAATCTTACGGTGTTGAGTTTTATTGGATTTGAGTATGAAAGTGTTTAGGTACAAAGAAGTCGGGTATTTCTTCATTTTTCAGAGTAGTCGAAGCTCAGAAAAAAAATCCCTGGTGTTATGCGTTTCTGGTTTTTATAGATGAAGGAAAAAAGGAAGAAATTTCCCGATGTTGTATGGTGGGTAATAGGTAGAAGGGTGCTCTTTGATGTATTGAAAGGGTACCACCTTCAAACCATATGAACATCTCTTCAGCCTCCCATTTTTAGTTTCTGTTTTTTTTCATTCTCACACGTAAATCATGGTTCCTTGCAACAGTATCCAACATCCATTGCAGAAGCTGCATGAGTGATGGGATTTATTTTTATTTTATTTTTTATTTTAAATTTATATCTCTTGGACAAAATATGGTATCTACATCTTGTCCAGATTAAAACACTAATATGTCTATTGTGAATTCTAACCCGCAAAGCCCTATAATTTAGAGTGATCAGTTCTAAACAGGATATGAAAAAATTAACACGGGTAGAATAAAACAAACTAACTAATTAAATTATAAAATAGCAATACAGAAAATATAAAGGATTCACATTGGGTTCGTGATCCCAACTACAAAAACAAACTAGTCAGACATATCTGGCTTAAACAAATTAAAGAAATAAAAAGTATTCATGAAACAATAAAGAAGAAGAAGAAGAAAGATCAATGATCTTTGTTCTTCAACTCCGTCGGAATCCTGATCTCCAGCGTGAGCCTCCAAGAATTCTCTCCAGCCAAAGATTGTTTGTCTCTGAGGTCTGAGTCTCTATTTATAGAGTTTATGCTTTGCTTAGAAATCCTGATCACATCTTCAATGGAATCTTCACTATAATCTTTAATCATATCTTTGATTCAATCCTTCAAATCTTTCCCTTTTTATTTAATGGAAAATTCTTCTTAAAAATATTCAACAAATATTTGATAAGATCTTGAATAATTCGGAAATCCAAAGCAACTCTACTTGATATCTCTAATTTATCTATTTATTGAGCTGAAATTATTGCAAAATATCATAAATCTTATGAGAATATTATTGAAAATAAAATAACAATTTAATTATAATTCTCATAACTTTTAATTACTTTTAAATCAATTTCATGCTCATATTAACCCTTAATACATAGTAAATTGGAGACTTATCATTTAACATATACCATATAGTCGTTTTCTTCTCCATGTGTAATGTTTGATTGTGTGGGCTAGGGTACAGAATACGATACATAATGTGACTGACTATTAAGGTCCAACCCACGAATTAGTATTGATAGATTCTTTGATGTCTTAATATGCACGTATAACTCAACAAATGTTCTAAGGAAAACATCGACGTCCTCATCATCAGATATTTCAAAATCTGCATATTTGCTATTTCCACACGAGACTCTATCCATAACTGAAGATATTACCTGATTTTGTTGCAGCTTCAATTTTCGACGAATCTTCTCATTTAAATCTTCAACGAACATGCTTCGGACAAATACACTGCTCTTTTCTCCCCTTCGAATCTTAAACCGCCTGCACCGTTAACTTTAGAACCATTGTAATATAGGAATGAATGAAATTGATCCGTTGTAGCAGTGTTTTTATGCAAATAAAACAAAAACTTGGAGGGTAGTTATGGCTCAAAATAGAGAAATAAGCAACATCATAAGATACAAATTGCGAGTGATAAACATAGAAATTCTAAGTGAAACACAAAGTAAAAATTCTAGTAGAAGAACGAATATAAGAAACTGATCAATTCATTCTCAGAGCGGAGGTTCTATATATACAGACCTGGTTGTAAACTTTACACAACTATCGTAAGTGTCAGTTACGAGACTCCTATTCTTGTAAGTAGCAGTTACGAGACTCGATTCTCATATATATTAGTTACGATACTCACAACCATGCTAAACATGTTTATAGTGTGGATTGTCGGTGTTGGGTGAAAGCATTGGCGGACCCACTTGCGGGCAAATGCCCGCAAGTGCGGTCATAAACTTTTTGATTTTAATTTTTTTTTTTTTTTTTTGTAGATTGTTATTTGTCTCTTGATTCAATATATATATTAGGAGTAAATAATTTTTTAAGTCCCTAACAAAAAACATGATTCTCAATTTAGTCCTTTACAAAAAAAATTAGTCTCGAGGTCCTTAAAAAATTTAAAGTAGATCAATTTAATTAAAATCGTGGTCCATCACAAATTCAAAAAAGACCTACACTAGTCCCACAGAAAGACCAAAGTGGGTCCATAGGGATCAGGTGACTAATTTTTTTTTTATAATGGACTAAAGTGAGGACCAAATTTTTTTTAGGGACCAAAAAGGATATTTATTCTTATATTAGTTAGCAACGTAACAACGTACGAAGATGATTAAAACAACGCAACAACGCACATTGATTAGAAAGAAAACTTATTCTTCCTCCCTTGTCACGTACTCATTTCCACGTTCTCTTCATCCTTTGTTTCCTTTTTTATTTTTATAAAAAGAGATGATTGATTGTAGGTCTGACATTCTCAAATAAGTTAATATCTAGAGACGAGACCTTCACTGTGATTTTGTTTTACTTCTGTATAGGTAGTGTTAACTTTTTTATTCACCACTATAAAATAGAAGGGATAGATTATTCTACTTACCATTTTTTTGCCTACCTCTACCTACCACCCTCCAACACCGTTAGATCAGAATCTTAACTAACATTTATCTTTTTCTCTCTTCTTGAGATTTTGATCTAACGGTATTGGAGAGTGGTAGGCAAAGGTAGGCAGAAAAATGTTAGGTAAAATAACATATCCCAAAATAGAATGATGATGTATGGATGTACTGGAGTATATTCTCATATTTGTTTTGAAGGATTGATAAGATTTAGGGGGAAAATAATTGGTCAAACTATTGTCTGCAGCTTGTTATGGAAGCAACTAGATTATGAGCGGGTTCAAGCGTTGATTTAAACTTTTATATAAAAAAAAAAATCTGGGGCGCTGCCCCCGAACCCCGCCACTGATTGTGCGGACATAAATTTTTTTTCCTGGGTCCGCCACTGGGTGAAAGCGCAACTAGTTTCATCATGCTGGCTGACGAGACTAGTCCCGTAATGTGTTTTGTTGGTACTAGTCGAGTTAATTACTCTAACGGGATTGATCCAATCAACATGCCTTACGAGACTGCATGTAACAGGCTGACGTGGAGGGGTGTCACGCCAAGAATGCTGATGGCACTGATCCCATATGTCAGACCAATTTGTTTGACTGCTTTACTATGACATTTCTTCTCAAATGTGCTTTGACCTAGACAATCTTTTGCAAAACATTAGTAGTGGGACGCTTTTGCCTTCAAGAGCCTCCTCAATCTTTCAAACCTTATTTTTAAAAATAAAATAATTTAAATAGATATTTATATTTCTATATTTTTATAAAATATATATTTTTATATTTCTATATTGTAAAATGGATTAATAAATTAAACCAAAAATCATAATAAAGACATAGCAAAAAGAGGTCAGTGCTCTTTTAGTTATATTAGTGTAGCGACAAGTACAACTCATCTCAAGTAACAAAAATATAAATCTACACAAACAAATTATAAAAAAGTATTATACTTATTTAAATATACTTCTATATGAACCTAAATCAAAACGGGATTTATTACAAAAAAAAATAAAATAAATCAAAATGGGATAAGTTATTCTACTTATCTTTTTTTTTTGCCTATCAATCTCTAACATCGTTAGATCAAAATCTCAAGAGGAGAAGGAAGTGATAAATGTTAGCTGAGATTCTAATCTAACGACGTTGAAGAGTGATAGACATGAAAAAAATAGGTAGAATAACCCATTCCAATAAAAAATGGCATATTTGTTTTTTTTATCCCAGCAACAATTTTCTGTTATGAAAAACTAAAACACAAAACAAAATTTATTTAATCACCTTTTTTGAATCTCATTGTTTTTTGAACTTGTTCTTCATAATTTGTTTTGAAAATAGTAAAATAAAAATACATGACTTATTCAAATTTTTTTTTATTTGTTTCATACAATTATTCTTATAATTATATTGCAAACAACAATATTCAAAATGTTTTTGTATTAAAAAATGAGATTCATGTTTTTCATATTGTAGGAGACAAAATTATTTCCTAAATACATACAAAAGTGTATTGGCCCCATGTGAGGCCATATAAAAAGAAAAGAGAGAAAACATGAGTTATACATACTTGTATGTGTAGGACATAAAATTATCTCCTACAATACAAAAAAACACTAAACCCTTAAAATATTAGGAGAATCGATTCCCATGTTACTAGAGAAAGAAATTTCTCCTACACATTAATGGGAAATCGTGGGAGCATCTTCTTCTTTTTTAAGTGGTGAGACCCACTTCAAAAAAAAATTCAAGTGGTGGGACCCACTTCAAAAATTGAGTCTGCAATATGAGATAATTTATATCTGTGCAGGTGAATTAATTTCCCCTAAAATATTTTTTAAGGCAACACAACAAGGGCATTTAATTTATTTTTCCCTCAAAATTTCATTATCTGGTTAAAGTATTTTTTACAAATTTTATTTATTTATTTATAATAATAAAAATAAATATATTTGTATTAATAATAAGAGTTTGGTTTTTCTAAAGTTAATTTAGACAACTTTATCTAATGTTCGCCGAAATGATGTAGTTTTGAGGCAAAAATCATGATGTATTTATAATTTTAATTTATTTCAGAGTTATAATAGTGTTTATTATTCTAATTTTTTAACTCCAAATGATGTCGTTTCAATAAATATTAGATAAATTATCTAAAATAATATTATATACTTTTTTTCCTAATAATAATTAATATAATTTTTCTTTTTGAAAGCACTTTCAACCCAAAGTCTGCAGTCTGAGTCGAACTACATAACATATTTGAATACTCGCGTTAATAGTCAACATGATGCTATCATGTTTTCATAAAAAATAAAATAAAAATAAACTTAACAAATTCTATATAAACAATAATAGAAGTTAATGTTTATCATATTACAAGAAATATATATATATATATATATATATATATATATATGTATGAAGTTTATATTTCTGCAGCTGCTGTACGTGCAACAATCAAATATTTGTCATATATATTTGAAATTATTAAATGCAGAGAATTATAACAAAGATGAAAGAATTAAATGTGGGGAACCATATACCTGTCATCGCTGTACGTAAAGTGACTACAGAAATGATTTAATTATGTATATAAGTGTATGAGCTCTGTGGGAAGGGAAATTATAAGTCCCGATAACATTATTTATTATTACAATGAGAAATAATAATTCTATAATAAAAACCATTATATTTATTTTTGTGTTTTTTTTCCTCCGATATTTCGTGAGCTAGTATTAGTAACATAAGATTATTCACGTTTCTAAGTTATAACTACCTTGTCTTTCTCTCTCTTCGCTTCACTCTTTTCCTAAAATTCTGCTGCTGCGTCGCAGAGGCAGTCCCGGCGGACGAAATTGCCCTCCCTTTTCCATTGAAATCACGAAACCCTTCAATTTCTTTCCCACTCAGATTCTAACCACACCACAGTCAAAGATCCTTACTCATTCTCTCTGCACGCCAAGATTTTCTCAGAAATTAAGCTTATTTTCTTGCACTTTCTTTTCCGATTTTTTTCCACTCTCTTTTCCGGCCATGCGACCTTGAACAAAGAAAGCAAGAAAGAAGGAAAGAAAGAAAAAGAACCGTGCGGCAATGGATTTCGTTGAAGGCGTGGGAGAGAGCTCATCGCCTCCGCGCACCTTCAGCGGTTACAGCAACTACGATGTGAGGAACGACGTGTACAATCGCTTGATGGAAACCGGCCACGACCAAGCCGTGTCGAATCCCGAGTTTCGCGAACAGCTGGAAGCTCACTTCAATCGCTTGCCTCCAAGGTTCATCAATTTCATCGCTGCTCCACAGTGTTGTCAATTTATTTATTTTTTTGTTATTATTTTTGGATTATTATATTTGGATGCACTCGTATGTTTCTTTGTTTGGTCAGTATTATGAGGTGTAAGCAAATGAAGTCATTAAAGAAAGTGTGGAATATGTGGTGCGCTTGTTAAGCAATTTGTTGCTGTTGTTTCAGTTATGGACTTGATGTTAATATCGATAGAGCTGAAGATGTTCTATTGCATCAGACCCTTCTTGCTTTGGCAAGAGACCCAGACAAGCGCCCCGTCTATCATATACGCTTCTTGGAGGTAATTTGATTCGAAACATTAGATTTTCTGTCTAGAAGTTTGTTTTTAAAAATGCTGCTGGGAAACTTAGGAAATTCAATATGAGTAGCGCATCACGATAAGGCCTTTTATCCCCTTTCTTCTGCCCTATAATCCATTTATATTGCTGCTATCTTGAAGTAATATAGAATCATTGATGATTGATTTTATTGAATCTTTCTTCAAACAATTTTCACGTTTCCATATTTCTGTTAGTAAATAATATTGTCTTATTCTTTTGAATAGGTATCAGATCCTTTGTTGATTTTAAAATTTTAGATTTTTTTAATATATATATATATGGGGCATGATCATGTGTCAAACTAAAAAGTTTGATTTCAAATTTTAACCGTTGATTTTCATGAATCTAATGGTTATAATTTATTGGGTATATATAGGGAGAGATCCTTTGACATCAAATTTTAACCGTGATTTTCGTGAATCTAACGATTATAATTTATTAGGTCATATTTATTAATTAATTATTAATTCCCAATAAATTATAACATTAGATTGACGGAATTTAACAGTTAAAATTTGGTGTCAAGTGATCCTGTCCCATATATATATATATATGTATATATATATACTGAATATTAGATGCCTATCCAAAAGGTAAACTAAATTAGATTACTTGTTTGAATGTCTTTGTTTCTTTGTTAGAAGAATTCTTTGCAAGAGTCTCACTTCCTGCTCTTTCCTAATTTGTACATATGTATATTTAGTTGAACATTCAAGTGTGCGTATGTCGGTAAATTTTATTTGGTATATTCCTACTATTACCAAAATAAGGTTACATCATGTGGCTATTGCATCAGCATCAGCATTCGGTGGAGGCGCAATGCTTCTGCTTTCAATTAGTCTGTGTATATAACTTTGTAATTTGAACTTAGATTTGAAATTCGTTAATATAAAAGCTTTAATTTTGAAATTCTGCAATGTCTTCCAATTAAACCTTTTTGTTATCTGCTTTCCTGGAAGGCCTTGTTTTTTATTTTGCATGTCATTACACTTGTGCTTTGGCATGCAAGTGTCAATCTTACTATATCTTAAACAAATTACAACAACAACAACAACAGAAAGCTATCTGTTGTTTTCCTTTCCTTTGTCTTCCTGTACATCTGTTTAGTAGGCTATCCTCCACCTAATAAAATCTTCTTAGTGTGGCCTCTATTGGTTTTCTCCTCATAGCCAACCATCTTGGGTGAAATTCTGTCATCTTTTTCTCTATAGGTGCTACTCCAAGTTTCTCTCTAATACATCCATTCTTGATCTTTTCTTTTCTTAAACAAATTATGCTTTCAATTTTGATAGCAGTTCTCTTCTCACTTGCCTGATTTTATATTCATGCAATAAGTCTATCATATATCTCTGTCAGTTTTTCATGTCTATACCAAATTTCTTCTTCTCTCAATTTGCTGGGCAGAATATTTCTACTAGAACAGATGGTGAAGATCAACAAATTGTAAATACTCATTCTGTCCTAGGGTCAACTTCACATGCAACAAATGGGGGAGCTGTATCATCTCATAAGAGGTATGCTATCCGGTGAAGTATAATATAAATATGCTCATGCATTTACAGGAAGTTCTCCTGTAACTGTTGCTTGAAATTTCAATTCTGTCTCTTCATAATTTATGATTTTATATCATTTCTATCAGTACAATGAGGGATCTTGCAACTGAGTTTGAGCCCTGCTCGAAGCTTGAGGACCTAAATTTGGATGTTAGAAAGAACTCCAAGGAGACAGAGGAAAAATTTCTTACTGACAACTTTTCCCAGAGGTACCATATGAATAAAATTATAATGCTGATTCCTACTTTTTCTTTTTAATTTTTGAAATACCAATATTGCTACATCCATCAAAACTGGCTATGGTTGCAAAATTTTGTCCTCTTAGGAGAGCAGGAAAGTATCTCTGTACCTGTTGCCAAATTTGTGTCTGTGTGATAGAACTGTAACTTTCTGATAATTCAAAATCTATTACTATTGAAAATTACAAGTTGAATAAGATAATCCTGATGGATGCATTCATGTTGATAGCAGTTGTAGCAAAAACAGTTTCAAAATTATGTGGCCTTTTCTCATTTCCATGCATATCTAACTCTTAAAGGGAGAAATTAATCTTATTTTGGGGGGAGGGAGGGAGCAAATGAAAGAAGGAAGCTGTTTTTTCCTCTTGTATCAGTCTGTTTCCAGATTCATATAAAGTAAAGTAGACAAGAGGCCCCAACAGAAGCATCGTGTGCATTATAGAGAAAGCCCTTCAGGTTGTAACATTTGTTTTGTATTATTGAACTTGTTTATTTTTTAATTCTTCTTAATTTTTTCATTTATAGTGTACCTATGTATGTGTTATTTATATGTGACTTACAGCTTTCAGGGATATATCCATTATGACTTGTAGAGTTTAACCTTCTTTCATGTTGTTGGAGGAATTGGACCTTTTAATCTTGAGTCTTTATCAATGAGTATCTCACTATACTGCAAAATAAAATATTACTTGTGCTCCAAATGTTACCTGCATAAATAGATTTTTTTTGCTTGTGGCAAATAAGTTAAACATTAGAATTAAATTGTAGGCATGAACTTTCAAGTGTCCCAGTTCATGAAATAATATTTTCCACTGTTGACAAGCCAAAGCTTTTAAGCCAGGTATGTTTGAAAAGCTTTTCTTTTCTGTTTATTATTAAATTTTATATCTTTTCTAAATTAATTGAAACTCCGAAATAAAATGAGCTAAAACTTTTCAATCTACTTTGTATAAATTGTATATGTTTTATTTTCCATAGTTTTATCAACTTAACTGATTTATGAAATGAAATAAAACTTTCCTCAAAATTAAAGGTATTTGATAACTAGAGATTCATGAAGAAGTTATAGGCTATATTGTCATATAAAGCAAAGATAAAGTGAAGCTGATAGGATAATTTTTCCTACCAAAGAACAGTGCTTGTATATTGATTGAAAAAGGAAATTACATGTAAAGAACCAATTCAACCACCAATTCAACCCAAAAGCTTAGGTTGTTGGGTGAGGCTACATTAATAGTTTTTATATTTCTCTAACATGCCCACTCACACGAGAGCCCATTGGGCTTGAAGAGTGGATAATGCACAGGCCCACCTACCTGTGTTAAAAACTCCACAATACTTAATTATTTATTAATTAAACCGGGGTGGTGAGAATTGAACCCGTGATACCGAGGTTCTGATACCATGTAAAGAACCAATTCAACCCAAAAACTTAAGCCTTTTGGGTGAGAATATATTAATGGTTTTTATATTTCGCTAACATGACAAGAGGAGAATAACAAGGAAAAAGTTAGAGCAAATGCTCCCAGCTCTGGAGAAAGATTCTCCACACCCCTATTCTGCTAAGCAGAAATCAACAAACATTTTTCATGCCCCCTACTAAATGATTCCCTAATCATTTATACGCCATATCTCTTTTGATTCTATTCTTCTCTCATCTAACTAACCTCCATTAACTCATCCCCAAATAACTAATAATATATTTGTCCTTTTTGGCTTGGCTGAATTGGATTAGTATTCCTCACATGCTTCCTCATATACACTTGAAGTGGTTTGTTTGGTTTAGACTTGGACCCATTCTGTTCTGGCTTGCTTACTGTTGCTGGGCCCATTTAAATTGGGCTCATCTATAGCAATTCTCTCATCAATACCCTCTTCGAGGCAAAAATCAGGGAGTTGGCCCTTGAGGACATCCTCCTCGATCCATGTCGCTTCTTCTACAGGCTTAGATTTCCAAAGGACCAACGTCTCAGTAATAGGCTGCCCTTGAAAGTGAACAACCCTGGTTGCAAGTACAGCTTCAGGTTGAATAGGATCCATATCATCCATTGCCAAATTAGGAAGAAAATAATTAGGAAGAAAATAACACTTAACTTGAGCAGATCCGATAGCTCTTTTTAACTGAGACACATGGAAAAGAGGATGCACTCTTGTAATGTCTGGAAGTTGCAGCTTATAGGCTACTGATGCTCACCGGCAAGTATACCGATCCCACAAGTAATACAGTGATAAGAAAAGTATCGTCTCCACAGGGATTGGGATCGAATATCAAATAATTGTCCTTTTAAGATGGGAGGAATTCAAATAGGTTTGTGAGAATTGTTGATTTGGGTAAAAATAAGAACTAAAAGTAAAGGCTTATTTTTGGCTTTTTGTTATGAGAAATAAAACAGAGATTGATTTTGTAAAAATATGAGAAGGCATTGTAGCTAGAGTGCACTCACCAAATGATTCCCGCTTCTTACTCTGGATTGATTTACAATATTCATTTATATAATTACTCAGATAAATTATTATCTAAAATATTCAGTAGTTAACTCTCAATTCCTTGCAAGATTAACCCTTTAACCCCAATTGGAACCCCAATTCCTTGCAATGTTCCTAATGGCATTAAGCAATGAACCCAATAATTTAAGCATCTGCAATTAAATATACATCTATTCTTAGCATGCATATAAATTGTTATCCTACCCTCTTTCAAGATCAAAACCCCAATATTCCTATCTAGGGCTAGGGTGAGGTTCTTCTAAGATTCGTATCAATTGGTATCAAAACCTTCCACTATGTCTCAAATGCAATAGAGTGGCGTGGCTGGTGACGTTGGCATTGTATGTTCACCCAGGGCTAGTAAAAGACTAGCGTAAAGCCAGACTGCGTGGGTGCCAGGGCTGCAGAGTGTGGTGGAATGTTACGATTTTATTGCAAGGCATGAGACTTGAGTCCTACATTGGAAACATAAGGATTTGGTGTGGGGTTTATATGGATTTTGGTCTCTCCTACCTTACGAGCTAGCTTTTGGTGGTGAGGTTCTCCCAAGGTTTGTATCAATTGGTATCAGATCCTTCCACTATGTTACCCAGTTGCAATCGAGGGGCGCAACTGGTGACGTTGGCATTGCAATGTTCTCCTTGGGCTAGTAAAAGACTAGTGCAAAGCCAGGCCGCGTGGGCGCCGGGGCTTCGGAGCGTGGTGGGATGTTATGATCCTATTGCAAGTTATGGGACTTGGAGTCCCACATCAGAAACATAAGGTTCTGGTGTGGGGTTTATATGGACTTTGGGCTTTCCTACCTTACGAGCTAGCTTTTAGGATGAGGTTTTGCCATGGTTCGTATCAATTGATGTTATGATCCAATTGAAAGGTATTAGACTTGGAAACCTACAGCGGAAACATATGATTCTGGTGTGGGATTTATATGGTCTTTGGGCTCTCCTACTTTATGAGCTAGTTGTTAGGATAAGGTTTTCCTAAGGTTCATATCAATTGGTATCAGATCCTTCCATTATGTCTCTCAGTTGTAATCAAGTGGTGCGGCTGGTGACCCTGACATTGCAGTGTTCGCCCAAGGCTAGTAAAAGACTAGGGCAAAGTCAGACCACGTGGGCCCCGATGCTGCGGAGCGTGGTAGAATGTTACGATCCAATTGCAAGTATGAGACTTGAGTCCCACATCGGAAACTTAAGGATCTGGTGTGGGGTTTATATGAACTTTGGTCTCTCCTACCTTACAAGCTAGCTTTTGGGGTGAGGTTCTCCCAAGGTTCGTATCAATACTAGCCTGTTCTTATAAAAGAGCAAGTCCCCATGTATAGTAAAACTAGATTTAGCTGCTGGATCCCGTTGTAAATCTGCAATAAGCTGTGACAAAAAAGTATCAGCTTTAATTTCAGATTTGACCACATCTAAGTCCACCCATAAGAACCAGACACAATATGATGCAACTCTGCCAGATCCTCCATTCGTGAGAGTGCATCGGCAGCTTTACTTTTTGGACCCGGTTTGTAAATTACTTCAAAATGGTACCCCATCAATTTAGATAACCAAGGATGTTAGTTGGTTGTGGTGATCATTTTCTCTTACATGTGTTTTAAGCTCTTATGATCTGTGAAAATTTTAAAAGATATCCCAAGCAAATAGGGACGCCAATGCTGAACAGCCAAGACTAGAGCCATAACTTCTTTCTCATAGACAGACTTTGCTAAGTTAGAGGGAGCTAAGGCCTTGCCAAAGTATGCAATAGGCTTCTACTCTTGCATAATGACAGCACCCAGACCATTACCGAAGGCATCACATTCAATAACAAAATCTCTTGTAAAGTCTGGTAATGTTAGGACATGAGAGGTTGTAAGCGACTTTTTCAACTCATCAAATGCCTGTTGAGCCTCTTTGTTCCAAACAAACCTTCCCATTTAGTAAGTTCAGTGAGAGGATGAGCAATCTTGCCATAGTCCTTGATAAATCGCCTACAATAACCTGCAAACCGAAAAAGCCTCGAACTCCCTCGACATTCTTAGGTACGAGCCATTCCAACACAGTTGGGACCTTGGAAGGATCCAATGATACTCCTTTATAGGAAATAATGTGGCCAAGGTAATCAACAGAAAGCTGGCCAAAAAGACACTTTTTATAGTTAGCAAACAAGTGATGGTGAGGCAATAATTCCAGCAATTCTCTGAGAAGGCTGAGATGTTTCTCCCAAGAGTGGCTATACACTAAAATATCATCAAAGAAGACCAAAGCATGTCTACTTTTTGGGAAGTCATCCTCGTAAGCATGCACCGTTCTCCCTTACAAATCAGCCAAAGCTCTCAATGAAAGCACTAATTTGAAAGGATAATTTTCCTACCAAAGAAAAGTTCTTGTATATTGATTGAAAAAGGAAATTACAGAAGGAGAATAACGAGGAAAAAGTAAGAGCAAATGCTCCCACCTCTGGAGAAAGATTGTCCACGCCCCTATTTTGCTAAGCAGAAATCAACAAACATTTTTCATGCCCCGTACTAAATGACTCCCTAATCATTTATACACCATATCTCTTTTGATTCTATTCTTCTCTCTCATCTAACTAACCTCCACTAACTTATCCCCAAATAACTAATATTATATTTATCCTTTCTGGCTTGGCTGACCTGGATTAGTATTCCTCACATGCTTCCTCATATACACTTGAAGTTGTTTGTTTGGTTTAGACTTGAACCCATTCTGTTCTAGCTTGCTTACTGTTGCTGGCCCATTTAAATTGGGTTCATGTATTGCAGTTCTCCCATCAGAAGCCAATTGAAGCAATGTGAAAGTGATAGAACCGTGGCAATGGTGTATTGTAGAAGTGGCCATAGGGAATTAAAAGTGGCATAACTAATCTGTTAGAAGAAAGAGGTGATGGAATCTGCTAGATTCGAATGAGTGGGATTCTGTTAGGGGCTGTATCATGTAAATATGAGAGAGAATGGCATCACAGAAGGGTATCACAGAATTTAGCCTTACACAATCAGAAAACATTGGGTAGAAAAGAGCTTGAGTGTGTAAAGTAAATAACTAGAGTGGATTTTACATAAGAGCTTGAGGGTGGAAATTGGGGCTTTACTTTGTTAAACGTAGCTTCATTCTGTTGACATATTCAAGTATGAGGTTTTAGTTTGTTAATGCCTTAAAATATAATTGATGGGTAGCATGATTTCTTTTGATGGATATTATTTTCTTTTAGTTGTCTGCTTTGCTGTCTGAAATTGGGCTTAACATCCGTGAAGCACATGTTTTCTCCACAACTGATGGCTACTCCCTTGATGTGTTTGTGGTGGATGGATGGCCAGTAGAGGTACACTGCTACTTATGATGAATTTGATACTATTTTCTTTCCCCTGCAGACCTCGGTAAAGTTGTATCTTCAAACCTGTTATTGTTCATTAATGCTAATTTTACAATGGCATTTGTGTTGTTGCATACACTTGATAATTGAATATACAATTTTGTACTTGGTGGTTCAATTCTACTATGTTATCTTGAGCTTTGATGGCAGATGAACACAATTATTTATAAATGTGGCATCTGCATCATGATTATTTATAAATAATATTTTCTTCAGACTTTTTAATTTAGAAAAAAAAATGAATTGGTCTATACCAGGAGTTGATCTTGTAGGTTAATTAAGGAGCATTGTTATTATATTTCTCTTATGACAGGGATCTGTGCTGACTCCAAATGTCCCTGACTTTGCAATCTTGTGCTCAGGAAACAGATGATTTGTATGATGCTATGGAAAAAGCTGTAGCAAGAAGTGAGGTGCATTGTGTTTCCTTGACTTTGTATCTGCAAATTCATATGTTGGTTTTGTTTGAGATTTTGGAATTATACCTCTCTGAAGAATGAATAAACGAATGATTTTTTATATTCATTGGCTTGTTTTTCATGGAATATATTTAAGAAAAATAAGTAATAACTCTAAAGTCTAAAGTTTCCTAAAACATGGCTCATGCGTATGGGCTTTAGGAAGGAAAAATGTTTGGATTCCAAAACTGGATATGAAGGAATAGACCACTGATAACAAATTTAGGTAAAACAACTGTTTAGTAAGAGAAAGCGACTGAAAAGATATAGACCACATACTCTCCAGTCAACCCTGATGAATGTTCCAACAGCTTGGGTAGTGAGAAAAGAAATGGCTATCTTTATTAATGAGAGAAATGGAATACAAGAAGGCGTTCTTGCCAAGGACAGGGTCCCTAACTGAAAAACTCTCTCAGCCTCTCTCTGAGGGTATTCCTTAGCCTCTATTACAAAATAATAATCCTCCCCCCCATTCACGAAAGCCAACTCAATTTCCCCTTAGTTTGACAAACAATCATAAAATCCAATGTTGTTAAGAATGAGATTTTACCTAAGATCGGGAGGGAATAAAAAAATTGTAAATCGTGAGATTGATACGAATCGTAAGATCGTAACTATTGATATAATATAATATTAAAAAAATTAGTGATTACAAAAAAAAAAATTACATAATTAAAATCAAGGCGTAAAAGCAAATTGACATTTATAAGTTAAATAAAAGTTAATTAATTCATTTTCTAGTTTCGGGTGCAGAGAAGCATAACCACGACAAATACCAGTCCTTTTGTTTTCTTCTTTTCTATCCCCCAAAATACCAAAGCTACAACCTTTACCATTTTCACCATCGAAAGTCACCATTTTTTTTTCTGGGTAAGAAAGATCTATCATTTTTTTTCTGGGATTGGGCAAAAAAAAAAGAAAAGAAAGAGAATGGCAGATTGGGAACTACTGTTAATCGGCGTGGTGTTGATCATGTTGCTCCAACCGGGGTTGCTGTTTTCCTTTCTGGGAAATGGTAAGCAGTTAGAGTTAGGTGGCACGAAGAGAAGACCAACGAAAAAGCTATATTCATTTACACACATATCTTCTTCGCTCTCTATGCCATACTTATCTTGGTCGTTCAAGTTCATATCTACACCGGCTGAAATGGTTGCCCAGATCTGGCCTTTTGTCTTTTCCTTTGTCAGTCCAAGGTATTTTACCATGAGATGAAACCCACCATTGTTGTAACTTGTAACTGGCTGTCCTTTTGTTCTTGTCGACATTTGGGGCTATTTGAGTTGAATCGCAAAAACGGTGGGATCATACGATCCCACCGATTCCACGTTCTTGCATGATGATCTCACGCAACTGAAGAAGAAAACAATACTACTCACGATCTGGATCGCAGCAACTACAAAAAACGTAAGATCGACCGATACTGTGTTTTTACACGCGATCTTAACAACCATGATAAAATCCACTAACTAACTATCTGATTTGGAATATACCTACAAGAGTATACTCTCCAAATTGTCGGTTTGCTTCTTACACTCCAGCCATATCAATACCTTCCCATTGAAAATCAACCTTATCCCCAAGGTTTAAAATCAGGGAATTGACCATGAATCATCTTGTCATCTTCCCATGAAGCCACTTCATGAGGTTGATCCCTCCACTGAATGAAGATCTGATCAACATCTTTCCCCTTGTTGTTGTTGGACAGTCCTGAATCCCAACTCCTGAACTGGAGTAAATTTAAATCCATCAAATTGAATATCAGCTGGCAATTCTTCCTCCACGAAATGTTCACCTACTGTCTTTTTTATCTATGAAACATGAACGGTGGGGTGAATGCAAGCCCCTTTTCATTACTTTAATAAAAATGCAATAACTCCAATTTGCTTAAGCACAAGATAAGGCCCATAAAGCCTTGCTGCTAACTTCGGGTGTAACCTAGATGGCATAGTACTCTGTCTATGGGGTCTAATCTTAAGATAAACCTAGTTTCCTACCTATATGTCTGACTATCTGCAATGCTTGTTGGCCTTGCAAGCCATGTGTGATTGGGCCCTGTGTAAATGAAACTTAAGTTGTCTCAGAGCTTCATCACAATCCATAAGATCTTGTGCTAAGGCTTCTACTAAAGTTTACATAATGAATTTTGTGAGGGCAGGAAGGGGTCTCCCATATACCACCTCAAAAGGGTACATTGTGCAGCTAAATGGAAGTTAGCATTGTACCAATACTCAGCCCAAGGTAAGAAATCATAATTCTATGGTCACTCAAATTGGTTAGGTTTAGGGTTTATACCCTTAGTTAGCATTACTAATTAAGGTCTTATCTTGGTCACTCAAATTGGTCAAGGATATACCACGCAAGCGCACTATCTTCTTCACGAATATTTCTGGCACCATCTTTTCTATCTCCTTCTGTAGGTAAGGATATCTATATGGTCAGGGATATCTCCTGCCAACCACTCCTTGAAAAAATATCTGATTTGGAACATTCCTATGATAGGTATACTCTCCAAACTCTTGGTTTCCTTCTATCACGTGACTGTCCAGCCGTATCAATTCCATCTGTATATTTACTAGAGAATCCCTCGTGCCAACCACTCCTTGAAAAATTATCTGATTTGGAACATTCCTGAGAGTATACTCTCAAACTGTTGGTTTCTGATACGGACCCATATAGCTGAAATAGGGCCCAAGCCCAAGCAGGTCTAGTTGTTGCATCAGATAGCTGAGAGTTTGTTAGGAGGGGAAGGATCTGGAGGGGATGTGCAACAGAAAACGGTTAAGGAGGAAGAGGCGGGAAAGTTAGTGGAATAAAAAGGGAAGGCATTGGATGCTTGAGGGATCATCTGGGATCTTGGAATTAGGCTGGAACTTGGGAGAGACTAGGGCCTCTCGAATGCTCTAGAGTTGTCACTGTTATTGTCTATTTCCTTTACTGTAATTACCTTTCATTACTGTTATTGTAATTACTGATACATTGTACTTCTGTTTTCATAGTAAAATGCTTCTGTTTAGTTGTTTCTTTGAATTTGTTCTATCGATGTCTATTTTCCTTCTATCATGTGACTGTCCAACCATATCAATTCCATTGTATATTTAAGAGAGTCTCCCCCACCAACCACTCCTTGAAAAAAATCATGCACTGAAACCCACAGGGATGCCAAAATGAGTACTCTATTGCATGGAAGGTATGAAGGAAGGAAGAAATATCTGATTAAAACCCTAACATCTAATTTCCACTATGTACACCAGAAACCTGCTTAACCAGCACCATTGCCAAAATATCTTACACTCCTTCATGCCACCAAAGCCTATAAGGTGGATAATTTAAAAAATGGTAAAAAAAAAAAAGCTTGACAAACCCACTACTTACGCAAAATGCCAATATGTCTATTCCAAAGCTGCCAAGCAACCGCACTGTGTAAAAATTAATGACCGCTTGTCCAATCTCCAAAAATACTTAATACAAACATCATGTGTAACAAACCTTGTGAGGCCAACTATGAGTATGTGTTAGGAACCCACTCATCATTAGGGTGTAACAAACCCGCTTTGTTGATCAGAAATCCACTTTATTAATGGTAAATGTAATGTATATTTCATATGATCTCATGAAACAACCATAACTCGTGATGTTGGTTTAAAAAAAAATTACAATAAGCATAATTAAAAAAGAAAAGAAAAGAAAGAAATCTGATGTTAAATTTCATTCAAATCACAATCAATACATAGTTGAACAAAAGCATGAAATTTCCACAGTAGAGGTTATGCAAGCGAGTGGTTTCACTCTGCTGAGGAGTTTTGGTGGTTTCCAATGATCATGTGGATTTGAATTTTCTTCCTTTCTCTAGGGGTCATGGTCTCGTTCTTCAAATTCTCATTCAGCTGTGGAGAAAGCCTTAGCAGCAGAAGGAAAATCTGGAGATTGGGAAATAGACAGGAGGTTGTTAAAGATAGGAGAAAGAATAGCATCTGGATCCTGTGGAGATTTGTGAGTTGGGTTGATTTACCACTAATTATTTATTTATTTTTGTTTTTTTTCCTTTTTTTACTTCTTTTCCTTGGTTGTATTCTTTCTATTCCTCTCTATATCATAACATTCATCTTTCTTGCTTCTAATTGGCTTTATGATTCATACTCAGATATCGTGGAGTTTATATTGGTGAAGATGTTGCTGTTAAGGTTCTGAGATCTGAGCAACTGAATGATGCCTTAGAGGATGAGTTTGCTCAAGAAGTAGCAATTCTGAGGTCAGTATTTTTCTGCTCATAGTTTAAGACCATACTGCATAGTGCATATTATGTTTTTCTGCTTAGAGTTTCTTATGAGTTCTCTTCCTGAAAGGTTATCAAACATTTGTTCGTATTGTAAGTAGATTTTATTTATTTTAAACTCATAATTATCATTAAAATATAAACTCAAGTAGCAAGTCTTAAGAAGTGGTGTGTTATGCTACAATCAGTCTTAATTTTTTCCAAAAGGAAAGAAGAATAGGCAAGTGCGTAGATCATGCTAACAAAATGCTTAGTTGGCTGCATCCTTATAACTTTTCAATTGGTTAACACTTCAAGGATTGGATACCAGTCTACTAGAGACTTTTTAGTTTCTCAATTGATGTTTTCTATGTTGGGATTGCTCCATCTGCTACTTAGTTTTTTATTGTCATCAAGGTTATCAAATTGCAATTCAAACCCTCAAACACAGCTAATTTTTGAACCATAAATCTTAAGTGTATGGCAACTAATTTAACTCAAAAGCTTAAATTGATAGGTGAAGGCCACATTAATGGTTTTATATTATGTTTCTCTACTATGTCCCCTCACATAAAGCCAATGCTTAAAGGATGAACAATGCACATGTCCACTTGCCTGGGCGTCGAACTCATGACCACTTGGTCACATAGGCTCCAATACCATGTAAAACAACCATAGAAGTCAAAAAGCGGCGCTACCCGCGCCGTTCGCGGAATGCGGAGGACCACCACGAGAATCCGCGCCGCACCGCCATGGAAAGAGGTCGCGTCTGAAGCGGCCGATATTGCGGAGAAAAATGGCGGAGATCGCGTCTGTCTCGCTCAAAATCGCGGATGGAAAGTAAATAGAGAGAAGAAACACTGTTTTGCGTTAAAAAAGTAGATATTTTTGACATTTAATTTTTTATTATTAAAAGGGTAATGGGCCATTCTTTTCATCTTTTTTGAACCCTCTGCTTTTTATATATACTGACACACTCCACCGATTGCAAAAAGCAACATACCCACTTCACCGATTACAAAAAGCAACAGATCCACTTTTTTTTATATTTTTCTTTTCTATTCCACAACGGACCTGCTTCTCTTTTTGTCCTTTTATTCGTTGGCACTTGGCAGCTCTAGTAAGTAACATTCTAATTTTATTTTCTCTTATTCTTTTTTCTAACCTCTTATTTTTTTTTCTCTTATTTTTTTTACCCTCCTATTTTTGTTTTCTCTTACTCTTTTTTTCTACCCTCCTTTTTTTTTTGGTTTTTTTTTTTTTCCTGAATTCTTCTCTTATTTTTCTATCCTCCTTTTTTTTCTGACTCTCAGAATAGGTTAATGCTGCTGTGATCATATGTTAGGCTCATTCATACATATATTGAAACACACAACAAACCCATGTTTATTTGCTAGACACCTCTGATTAGATTAATTTTGAAAAGGAAACAAAAATATGTTTACCCACTATTTTCAATTTATTTAAATAAAAATTTTGTACTTTTTTTATTTTACAAACTGTGAATTATTAAACACACTTAATAATGTTTAAAAGTTAATAATTTTTTGTTTGTAAAATAAGTAAAAAAAATACATAATTTTTATTTCAAATAATTTTAAAGTTTGTATTCAAATACAAAATAATCTATTTTGAAAAAAAAAATTATAAATTAAAAAAAGGAGGTTATAGTTATAATTTTTTTACTATCTTGTATAATTATTTTGTTACTATCACATAAAAATAAACTAATAACTGTTACTATTGTATAATTATTTTGTTACTATTGATTGTTTTTATTTTTTAGCATATATATGTGTGGTGTATCTAGGTTCTATTAATCTATTCCGCGATTTTCGTTATTTTCGCAACCGCTACCCGCTATAGCGCTATAGCGTTTTTCAGGGTTGGGCACAACAGGCCGCAATCCGCTTTTAACTACTATGAAAACAACCAATTCAACTCAAAAGTTTAAGTCATTAGGTGAATGCCACATTAATGATTTTATATTATATTTCTCTAATATTAAGGCATACTAAATGGTAAAATGCAGAGATATAATAAAAAAATAGCTTGATATTATCATATAAATGATGTATAATACTCAGATAATAATTCTAAAATAAGAATTGACGAAATAACTTTACCATAAGTTTCACTAAACAAAATAATAAATCATGTCTCATGATCTAGTCACATGAAGTGATTGCATGAAGCCTATGTTTTTGTAGTACAAAAATAGAGCAACGATATAACCAAATAAGGTGCATAAGGTGAGCAAGTGATTGTGTGAAGTTTCTATTTCAGAAGAATGAACACAATAATGGAATAGCCAAATAGGGTGCATATGTGAGTAACTATGTGAAGCTCATGTTTCATAAGCATGAAAACAAGGTAATGGAATAATCAAATAGGGTGCATGCAGTAGCACTCTTTTAGTTCCTTTTTATTTAACAATTTAAGCTTATTTAGATTTCAATTTCTTGTATGAGACTTGATGAAAGAAAAGCAAAAAATAAAAAATTAACGAATTGTTAAATCGTGTGATTCATATGGGTGATACGAAATCACACTGATTCATGCATGTATCACATGATTCAAAGCCATCTCCAATTCATGACATCATGCAAATCTTTGGTTTGCCGAATCGTATTGAATCATACGATTTGACTCTGACAACTATGTTTGTCATTGCTTTTGTTTATATTATCTATCATATACATCTTTAGGATATAAGTTTAGAGATCAAATACATCGCTCACTTTCTCATTTAGGTTCTGTCCATCTGCCTCTCTCTTCCCTTAAAATATTTTTCACTTTTGTATTTCTGAATGCAGGCAGGTCCATCATAAAAATGTTGTTCGTTTCATTGGTGCATGTACAAAGTGTCCACATTTGTGTATAGTAACAGGTATAGATCTATCCATTTAGTTCCGCAGATATATAGTTGTACGTTATCCAATTTTATATGGAATTAATAGTCATTCCTTATTTGGAGATGTTTTACTTAAAACTAAACACTATTCTTACATCCATACTCCTCTTGGCCCCTTTTAATAGAATAACAATTGCCAATAAAAATTTTCGGAGGGCCTCTATGTTCACGACAGGATTCAAGAAGTTAGTCCCATAACTTTGTGAGAAGAGGGGGGGGGGGGGGGAGCTACCTTATTACTTACTAAAAGGCTCGCTCTCTTAAGTATTTGGAAGAATGTTTAGTTAAAATTGTTTGAAGGCATACACTTTAATTTGGCTTTGTATAGTTAAACTGATATAAGCTCAGGAACATAACTGATTACTTTGAAAACTGTACCTCTTTTTTTTATTGTATAATTTGTCTATTCGTTTCAATTTAATCTGTCAGTATATTTTAAAATTTCTGTTCTTGCAGAGTATATGCCTGGAGGAAGTCTGTATGATTATTTGCACAAAAATCATAATGTGTTGGAGCTGTCTCAATTACTAAAGTTTGCAATTGATGTCTGCAAGGGTATGGAGTATTTGCATAGAAACAACATAATTCACAGGGATCTGAAGACGGCCAATTTGCTGATGGATACACACAATGTAAGAATTCATTGAGAGTTTGAAACTATTAATTTTCTACACTATACAGCATTACCCTTTACTAAAATGGGCGTTTTCTTGTAAGCAAGCATCGTTAACGAACCAGATCTATGCAATTATCTGGGTGTCTGTATTTGTAACCCAATAAATTAATTTAATTCCTTTTATTCTATAATTGTGAGATAAATTATCCACAGGTTTTTCTGAACAATTTATTGATGAATTATGACAGATTTCATAATAATTGTAGTACATATGTTTAATTGACATTATGATTCACCCAAAGTACATGATAAATAGTATTAGTTGACAAGGTGATATGAAATTTGGAGCAAATTGAACTTTCAGAAACAGTGAATCCTGTTTCATATCATAATATATCTATGGATAATGACTTGCTCGTAATTTGTATGAACTGCTTCTGCAGAATTTTCAAAATTTTCTTATTCTGATTGACAATAACATTTATTTTGTTTTGGAGGAAATATTTCTTGCATATGTATGTATTTTTATAAAATTCTATACCATTTAATTTTTTAATTACTTTTTTTTTTCTGGATTAGGTTGTTAAAGTAGCAGATTTTGGAGTTGCTCGGTTCCTAAATCAGGGGGGAGTAATGACAGCAGAAACTGGAACGTATAGATGGATGGCACCAGAGGTTTGTTATTTGAAAAAAAAAATAAAAAAAATAAAAAAAATAAAAAAAATCTTTAGTTCTTTTTGATATTTTCATATCAACGTTGGTGATTAAGTAATGGATATTGCAAAGCCAAGGGTGCTAGGGCTTTAATAATAACAATTAAATATTCCTTCTGTTGAGTGTTGACTACTTGAGTTTCACTTGCTCTATGGAGACTCTTATTGGCCTCTAGAAATTTAATTTGCATTTCTTTTTTCAACACACATAAACCATGACAGATTCTCTTAGGAATTCCAATAATCTATCTTCAGACTCAAACTTGTACATCTGATGAAGACAACTCTTACTTTGTGCTGTGATATTTCTAAATGGTAAAATCTCAGAAGAATATTGAAGTTTTCTGTACAGAGATGTCTGATGTCTATCTATTAATGTTTTTTGCCATGCTGTGTCAAGTTCTCATTTTATAAGTCAGATGTTGGTATTTGTATTGAGGTTTTTTTTCCCTATTGTTAAACTGTTTATCTATCTGTGTGTTATTATGCCTTTTTTGTTTATTAGATAAAAGAAGAGATCTTATTAGGAGGAAAGAAGGGCGAAAAGAATGAGGGGATATGATATTCTCTTCAAACAATTCTTATAAAAATAAACATTGGAAAAAGAATTTCATTTATTAATGTAGAAGAGCTCTCTAATTTCTCTCAAAATATGTCAGTGACCTTAATTAAAGAAACCTTGGCATGTGCTGAGCTCCAAAGCAAGGACATGAACATAATTCTATCTGATAATAAATATATATACATATATCTCCTTGGTGTCCATACAATTACATCAAAGAAACGGACATAACCCTCCATTACAAAACTGTCCTCATACTCCTGTAAACTATTTCTGAAGCTAATCAGAAGTTGCTCAAAGCTCTCCCGCCTTGGGTTTCTCAACACACTAAAATTATTATTCCTAACAGAATTGACAGCTGGGTATTGTAAGAATAAAACTTCTATTCTGTAATGTACTGGTGTCAAAAGAATGGGAAATACGATGAGAACACAAGACAGTATTCAGGACAAGAAGAAAATGTTCTTGCTCAAAGAAAAATACAATGAAGGTTACACTAAAACTCTCCTTCTCCAGAGAATGTCTCTGGCCTACTATCTCTATCTCTCTTGATAACAAAATTCTCGATCTCCTTTTTCTTCTCTTACTCTCCCTAATTAAACAGAAACTTCTTTGTAGTTCTATTTCAAGACAGTTAGAAATTCCCTAATTGATTCCCACCCATTAATTGCATTCGTTTATTTTGTTCCCCCTGGCCCACTTGGTCTGCCCCCCTTTTATATCTTCTAACATAGGTATGAATTATTGGGATTTTCCTTATAATACTTCCTCCCAAACTTTTCACCTTATCCTCGAGGTGAAAGTTTGGAAACTGCTGCTGAATAGTGTTATAAGGTTCCCATGAATCTTCAAAGGATGGTAGGTCTTGCCAGTGGATGAGCATTTCTGCCTCTCCTGTAAGATTCACCCTATAATTCAACACCTGTTCTGGTTGGAGTTGCAGCCCCCGAGTTTCACACAACATAGTAAGTAGTGGTTCAGGTTGAGCTTGAGGGGTCTTCTTGAGTATAGACATGGAAAACAGGATGCACCTTGCTGTCAGGTGCCAACTCTAACTGATATGCTAATGTCCCTATTCTTCATTCGATTTTCTATGGCTCATAAAATCTAGGACTTAACTTCCCATTCACTTTCTTAGCCAGAGAGTTAAGTCAGTAAGGCTGTATTTTTTAAGTAAACCCTCCACTTGCAATTTTAGGTGCCCGCGATGCTTATTAGCATAGAAACACAAGCAGTCTTGAGCTTGCAACAAATTAGTTTTCGGGTCATTTAACGAAGTATCTTTGTCCACAACCATCAAATTCTCCTCTTCAACTGACGAGGGAATTGCTGAATGTTTGAGTACTATAGGGAATTTATCCGGTATTGTTATTTTATTCAAAGCCCTAAAATCAATACAAAATCTCCAACCTCCATCATTCTTTTTTACTAGGATCATAGGGCTTGAATATGGATCAATACTAGGTCTAATGATACCAGCACTTTGCATTTCATTAACAAATTTCTCAATTTCATTTTGTTGGTCACAGATTAGGGATTTCAGCGCATTCGTTGAGTACAATGACATGGTTGTGCCTTCGGTTAGGAGGTAGTCTTGGTGGCATTACAAAAACATCTGCATATTCTTCTAAAACTCCTCTAAATGCTCCAATAACTATCTCAGTTGCAGCTGACTCTACTTGGAGTTCTTGGTAGTCAATGAAGTACCCTTGTCCTTCATCTTACAAGGCTTTAACAACACCCTTAAGAGAAGTTGCAATTCTTAATAAAGTCGTATCTCCTCTCAGCACCCTGAATCCTCCATCAGTCTCCACCTTAATAGTCAAATCTTTGAAATAAGCCCTCATCTCTCCTAGGCTGGCTAGCCACTCCATCCTCAAAACTACATCAGCTCCCCTCAAAAATGTAAAAGTTCTGTTGAATTGGCCACTCTTGGAGCCATAGAGTCAATTCTGAACATACTCCCTCAAAAAGAGATTTTCTTACCATACCATACTTCCACTTGATATGGGTGTCTCACCATAATAGGTGCTTTAATCTCTTGCACCAGTGTTGAAGATATGAAATTGTGTGAAGCTCCATAATCTACCAACACAATTACTGCCTTGTCTCCGATTTTCCCCCACAACTTGAGTGATCTCTTAGATGTCAACCCCTTAGTTTTGTGCATGGATAGCTGCAACGCTTGAGATTGCCCATTCACCAGTCCTTGCCCTTCCTCCTCTTCTTCACTACCATCCCCTTCTTTCATCTACATCAAGTGAAAATTCTTATTTTTACAGGTAAATATTTTTCATCACACCTAAAACATAAAGCCCTTTTAATCTTTTCTCGGAATTCAGCCTCTGGCAGCCTCCTAAACCCCTTAGTCCGCCCTTTTTATTCCCCACTATATCTGCTAGTGTTTGATTCTATTACAGAATCTCCATTTCCCGTCATTCTAGATGGCAGCACAACTCCCACTTTTGTAGGTAGCAGTCCTAGCTATTGGAAGACTGCACTTGTTTTTCTCATCAATAATTTGCCCGAAATCCATTAGCTGTGGCAGTGAAGTGGTGGAATGAAGTTTCAATTCAACCCTGATTTCTTCTTGTAAGCCATTCAAAAAAAAAATACCCTTTAGGTATTCACTTCAAAGGTCCAACATAGAGCTCGAATTCAGCCCTGTATTCTTCAATTTCTGTGGTTTGTTTGGGCTCCATGAGGATCTCATATGGATTCTGTACCATGGTTGGCTGAAATCTGCGAACCACTGCTTTAAAATCTGCCCATGTAGGTGCTTTTGCTCCAATCTCCCACCATTGAAACCATGATAGTGCCTTCCTTTCCATGGCTCCCATCACCACCTGTAATCACTCTCTTTCTTCCACCTTCTTCAATCTCCCACCATTGAAACCAAGATAGTGCCTTCCCTTCCTTGGCTCCCATCATAGCCTTTAATTCTTCCCCCTTCTTCAACACGAAATATCTTTCCACAAGATTTACCCAGTTACACGCTTCCTTTCCCAATAACAAAGGAATCTCCAATTTCCTCCACTGTTCTTGCTTCTTTTCGATTGGGTCATTGCTGCTCTGTTATGGGTGTCCACCAAAAGAGACTGATGATGTACCCACAGTCGTTTGCCCATGGGATTGGCCTTCTATCAGCTCCTCAATCTTGTAATTGCAATTCTTGGGTATCTGCACGAAGCTGGAACTCATCTCGCATTTTCTGGTGGTTCGCTCCAATCAGTTTGCAAGACGCTTCAATTTCCTCTCCAGTGAATCAACTCTGGTCTCCATCCTTGTCAAAACCATAGAAGAGCTCGCTGGACGGAGCTTTGATATCAGTTGTAATGTACTAGTGTCAAAAGAACAGAAAATATGATGAGAACACAAGATGTTATTCAGGACAGCAAGAAAATGTTCTTGCTCAAAGAAGCATACAATGAAGGTTACACTAAAACTCTTCCTCTCCAGAGAATGTCTCTGGCCTACTCTCTCTCTCTCTTGATTACAAAATTCTTGATCTCCTTATTCTTCTCTCCTCTCCTTATTTAAACCAAAACTCTTTCTAATTCTGTTACAAGACAGTTAGGAATATACTAACAGATTCCCACCCATTAATTACATTCGTTTATTTTGTTCCCCCTGGTCCACTTGGTCTGCCCCCTTTTTTATTTCTTCTAACATAGGTATGAATTATTGGGAGTTTCCTTACATATTCATTTCTACAATAGCCGAATAGGAGAGAATATGATGCTGTTTTATTCGTCATCTTTTATGATTTAAGCTTTATAATGGACACAATAGACATTTTACTTCCTCTCCATTTCCTTTTCTGCCTAAGCCTAAGCTAGAATGGAAGGAAATGAGCAGAACAAATTAGTACACAGAATCTCTTTTCTATACTCGGAGATGTCTCATTATTATTAGACGTACTTGCCATGTGATATATTCGTTTTTGTTCTGGTTTTACTTTCAGTATCTTACTGTTAATGGATTTTCTCACAAGGTGATAAACCATCAGCCCTATGATCAGAAAGCAGATATATTCAGTTTTTCCATAGTACTGTGGGAACTAGTGACAGCAAAGGTATATTCTAAATTGGAAGTATAATATTTTATTCTCTTATTATATTCCTTCTTGAGTTTGAATTTGGATTACAATCTTTTTGTAATTATGCAAGAGTAAGATTGTGTACAAAAATTGTCTTCACCTCTACCCTCACTAGTCAGTTTAATGAGGAGTGCTTTTATATTCTTTTCTCATTCCTTGAATTGTATGATTTTTTATTTAACAAGGAGATTCTTGTAAAAACAATTTTTTCTTCTGGAATTTCAGGTACCATATGATACCATGACTCCATTACAAGCTGCCCTGGGTGTGAGACAGGTTTGCTCTTTATTTATCAATGATATTTTAATGCGTAAAATTGAAACCTCAATAATTTATTGCTGTAAAGCTGCATGGTAACACCATACCTAATTGTATACATGCCTCTTCGTTACGAAGTAGTGCTTTATTGCTCCATTTGTTTGTAAATCTTGAAATGGGGTTTGCTGATACAAGATATTGTTTGGCTTTTCCTTTCAACTAAAGCAAAGTTTAAGTCAATAATTGATGTTTTTGTGCCTCATATTAGTTGTGTAAAAGATTCTTTGTACTTACTTATTTGAAAATAACTATATTATGTGCGATTGTTACGAAGTATATATTGGCCGTCTAAGTTCTGTCCTCAAGTAGGAACGACATGACTTGGTTTAAGTAGTTTCGAATTTTTTTTTTCACTTTAATAGTCTTCAGTGATTGCTTCTATCATATCTCATATTTTATTAGGAAGAGATAAATGCTGAATTAATTTGAAGTCACATAAAGCTAACATGATAGAAGTCATAGGTCAATAAGAGGATCGTCAAGAATGTAATTGGTGAAGTTGACCATGAAGTTATAAGTTTGTAATTGTGCAAGCATTTCAAGCTTTTTTCTTTCTTTCTATCTGACGGTAAATTATTAACTTTGTAGCTTCAATATGTAAACAACAAATAAAGTTTCAACATCAACAATTGATTAGGGCCCGTAACATATGAAACCCAAATGAAAAATACAAAAAGATTGGAAAAAAATGGATAATATATATATATATATATATATATATATATATATATATATGGGATAAGATATTGTGACAACCAAATAATGTTACTACCAATGTTACTACCATATCTTAACCGTTGATTTTCGCCAATTAACGGTTATCATTTATTGCGATTTAATAATTAATTAATGAGTTTGATTTGAAAAATGATAACCGTTGATTGACGGAAATCAACGGTTAAGATGTGGTAGTAACATTGGTAGTAACATTATTTGGTTGTCACAATATCTTATCCCTATATATATATATATATATATAAAACATTATACATTAAAAAATAGCAATAAACAATTAAAAGAAAAAATAAACTAATCAACAACAAATAAAGCTTACGTGAAAGAATTGTTTTTTTCTACAAAAATAATTATGTTAGCTCAGTGAATGCATGCTTGTGATAGCATATGTGCAGTAAAATGAGGTTGGACCTGTATTCATGTAACGGGTATCCACGTTGTGTCTGACCCAGCTGTGGTGTTGTGCATCCTTTCAGGGACTACGACCAGAACTTCCAAAGCATGGACACCCTAAACTATTAGATTTGATGCAAAGATGTTGGGAAGCAATTCCAAGCAGTCGTCCATCCTTCAATGAGATAACAGTTGAACTTGAAAATCTTTTACAAGAAATTGAGGTAAATTATATTAACTGTTATTTTTTGAAAACTATTCCATCTTTTGTTATGTAGTAAACATTTAAATTAGCTGGCCTGATTATAGTTTTAAATGTGCAAATTGTAGAACGATTCGGAAGCTAACGGTGCTTGACATATTCAGCACAAAATGTTGTACTCCAGTTATACTCCGACTGTTGGGCGAGAATCTGCCCTTTTTGTTCCCCTCCCTCCTTAGCTATGCAAAAATAGCTGTAGAGTTTTTCGAAGGAGTTCACAGAAGCTGACATATACAAAGTGAGAAAATGTAAAGAGGCATACTAATGTTATAGTTGATAATAGAAAATATATATCTCAGGCAAAATCACGTCAAACTTCACTGTGAAAAGTTGTTTTGACAAGAGGAATGCGTTCCACGCGGCTATTGAAATGTGTTCTGTTGAAATTTCAGCTATGTAATCAATGAAGTGCATAGTGAGATCAATTATGTTGAGCATTAATGTATCGTATTGTAAATGGATGGCAGACATGGAGCGATGAGCTCCGGTGTTAAACTAGCTTAGTCGAAAATGTTACATTTGCCTTCCTTGTATTATTATTTCCTTCTGATATTTTTTTATTTTTATTTTTATTTTTATACATATTTCCTTCTGAGTTATTTATTGTTTGGTCCTACAAATCAGTCTTCAGTATAGTTATACAGATAACGAAACTAAAGACTGATTTGGTGGAAAATATAAAACGAATATGATACGGGGTTGGATAAAAGTAGGAAATTATATGGGTTTGGTAAGTTCAAATTTTGTCCGATGTTTAATGTGCACTGAATAAGTGGTTACTAGGATAACTTTATCCAATAAAGTATGGGAAAAATATTTTTTTGCTTTTATTATAAAAAAAAATTATTTGTCACAGAGTGGGTTTTATTATAAAAAGAAAAGAGAAAAAAAAATAACAAGATCCACTTTCTTTTATGTGAGTATGGCAAAGAGATTTTTTTTGAGGCAAAAGTAGAAACATTAAATCGATAAAGTATTTGAGGAAAATTGATTTAGATTTTTCTTCTCTTGATATATTTATATATTATTTTTTATTTTAAATTATAATAAACTTTTGAATGTCATTTTTTAATACAAAAATTCTTAATTTTCAATAAAATATATAACCATTAAATATGGGAAATCATAATCATACTACAAAAGTAGAAATAAATATAAAGTATTAAATTTGGAAAATCATGACCATACAAAGATGAAAAGTAAATATAACTGTTGGATCAACATAATCGATCTAACGGTGAGATTGATTGGTAGTAACATGTTAGTAACACAACTTAGTTGTTACAATATCATTCCCCCTTTCTTTATATAGATATTGATGATAGCTGACTAATGGCTATGGATAGTTATGGTGGTGGTGGTTAGCAGGTGATACAACTAGCTCTTTTGTCACCAACAAAGTTTATTTATATGAGAAAGCATATGGTTGCATTCCTAAGATGAGAATTTGCTATTCTATAATGTGTAATCTTAACCAAAATCCCATTTATTAAGATAGCTTATCATGCTATGGGTAGGAAAAAATTAACCAATAGAATAAACTTATCATATAGTGTCAACTCACCAAATAATGAATAAGAACATGATAGGAGATAAATTTTATTAAAGTTAATTTTATTTGTTTTTATGAGGAAAAATGACATATTGAACCATCATTGATGACCGGGGTACATAAACCCCATTGTATACTTAGTAAAAATTTTATGAACAAAAGATTTTATGACCGGGGTACATAACTAATGGCTTCGTCATGCTCAAATTTTTGGCTTGCTATTAACACTATGCTTAGCTAGGTTATCACCAACTGCTATACATCCTATTGATTTGTTTGGTTGTGACTGAAGACTTCATTTCCCGGGAAGGGATCTTATATGCGTTGAATCTGGCTACTATGAAACACCTAAAGCTAAAAGATTCAACGTGTGCTATGGGGTGGTTATAATCCAGTGGATGGTAATGTTCTTTGTGTGTTATCCTTTTGAACAGCAACTTATTAGTCTGATTCCATCAAAGTATTACCCAATCCACCAACTACGTACGTTCAGTACAATAAAAGACGTACAGATTTCAGCTAGCAAAGAGTTTAGAACCCTGCAAGCGTCTACTCTTACTCATTATAATCGCACGAGTCAGAACCCTGCATCCAACAGACCTGGATTAACTCAAAACCAGAATAATGGCAATTGGGCTCATATTTCACTCGGAAGGCATTAGACTTATTAATGTCCACTTATATAATTTAGAGTTTAGAAAGAAAGTTTATAAAACTTTATAGCAAAACTAAATTTTTTATTTAATAACTTATTAATAACATTTTGTTTTTCAATAAGTGTGTGCAATAAGAAAAGCTATCCACTCTTATATAATAATAAAATAGAGTAATCACTTTCAAGAGTGAGGTTATAATTATTGTTCTATCTTTTTTTTTTTTTTTTGGAAGTTACAAAAAATTGAACACAACACCCTACACTACACACACTCCTAACACACACACCCCACACCACTAGGCTAACCCCAGTGGTGCTCCTTTCTTCTTAAGACATGTGAAATTATCATTGTTTTAACGTTCTTTTTTTTTTTTTTCAAAACTCTTAAATTATCAATTACTTTCTGAATTTTCTTTTTATAATAAAATTTCTTAAATTTCTCTACATATCTCAATTCTCTCAAAATAATTATTTTATTTATTTATTTTTGCATTAAGATTTCTTTTGTACCAAATCTCAGTTACTTATACTTTGAAGTTTATTTATTTTAGGTTTATTTACATTAAAATTTTATCTATACCTCTTAATTTCAGCTGCTTATATTTATTTACTTATTTATTTAAATTAATTATGTATATTTTCCTTATAATTTTAAATATTTTTCTTGAATATATTTTAAATTATCATAATTTAAAAGTATATGTATAATACACATAATACTCCGTGCTTGTTTGGATCCTCTCTTTTTTAAGCTAAAAGCTACTTATAAGCATAAGTTAGGCCAAACAGATTTAAAAAAAAAAAAACTCTTATAATTAAAAGTTCCTTTTTTTATAATGAATAAAACAATTAAAAGTTAAAAGCTCTTAAGAAGAGTTTTTTTTAAGCTCTTATATGTTATTTTTGAATTGTGAACTTTTTTTTTTAAATGAAGAGCTATAAAAATAGAGAGAGATAATTTTCTTAAAATATATATTTTTAAGTAACTTTTAAGTTAAAATTTTTATGTAATTATCAAATAATTTTTAATTTTTTTTAACTTTAACTTATAAATAATTTTTAATTTAAAAAAAGAAAAAATCCAAACATACTGTTGCTAATTTATACACTGTGTGTCGCCGACACAACTTGATACAAAAACTGATAAGTGATAAAGAATATGGGATGGGTACCACAAAACGTCCAAATTCATCTTACTTGCGGGGCCCAATTACAATGATCAAATGACAAGAGTATAAAGGCACTTCATTCCATGAAATGAACACTCGCTTGCATCCTGTCCAGATTCTTAGTGTCCAGTAGTTTCATTTCAATTATTTGAATGATTTTTTCTTTTATTTACAAGTTCGTTTATTTTGATTATTTATTTATTTGATGATTCTGTTCTGGCCAGATCTGGATCCAAGCACGATGACTGTTTGAAAAACAAAAACAAAAATACGAAATGATTATTAAAAAATTTAGGGTGCGCATGACAATTTTTTCAGAATCAATTTTTTTTTTAATTTCTGTTCCCAGGAACATAAATGGATAGAAAACTCGTTTGATAAAATCGGTTTATTTTTTTTGTTCCCGGATGAACCGGTTTAATTTTTGTGTTGAGGAACCGCAAAAAAAATCAGAAAATTTTCGTTTTTTTTCCTACGCACAAAATGATAAACACTTATCTCTCTCAATCACTCTCTACCTCTACCATCTTCATCACCACCACCATTACCACCACCTCTACCATTGCCGGCAACCACTACCGTTATCGCCGCCGCCGCCGCCAACCACCACCACCATCGTCACAGCCACTATCGTCACCATTGCCACAATTACACCACCCCCGCCACTACCATCACCATCACTCTCACCTACTACCATCACCGCCACCGCCACCGCCACCATGCCACCGCTATCATTGTTGTCGCCACCAACGCCACCAACCATCATCCCCACCACCATTGTTGCAGCCACTTTCGTCACCTCCACCACCACCATCCCCACCACTACCGTCGCCGCCGCCACCATTACCATCGTCATCGTCCCGGCCACTACCGTCACAACCACCACCACGTCACTGCCACCACCACTACCGTACTGCTGCCGCCGTCATCACCACCACAACCACACCATATGGAAAGGAAAGTGATAATCCAATTTTTTTTTATATTTAATAGAAATTATTTTTTATTATATTATTTGTTGTGTTATCAAACACAATTCTCATTCTCGGAATAAAAATAGAACATGTTATCAAACACATTTTTTTTCTCAAAAACTGTTATAGGGCACAGAAATAGAAAAGAATTATTTCTTTTCAGAAACAGTATTAGGGAATAGAATGGTTGTCATGCACACTCTTATTTTCTGAGAATTGGAGAGTTCTTTACTTTTAATACGAATTTCACTCCATTTAAGAAAAACCAAACCTTAGTAATAGTTACAAATTACAGAGATCCTATCTTATTAATTATCTTGGCACAAAAAATAAAGTATTTTGTAAGGAGCTATTAACCGCATTTGGTGCACACATTATTTTGTTCGGATCTGGATTCTCTCATGTGAAAATTCACATGACTATGACATGTGAGAAATTATAACCATATAAAGATGGATCAATAGTAATAAAGGAGGAGAGAGAAAAAATGTTAAAATAGATAGTTACGAAATCATAATCGTTGACTTACCTTTGTATGGTTGTGATCTTCTCACATGACCATATCATGTTTTTTTTTCACATGGGATAATCCATTTCCATTTTGTTCATATATATCACTCCTTTTTGTGTGTTCTGTAACTTTTGGAGTGCTTTTCAAATATCATTTCCTTTTTCTCCACCGTAGCACCTATCAAAATAGAAGATTCTAAAACTAACACGGGACCATGGGCGGAGCTAGGGGGAGGTTAGCATGGGCGGCCGGCCCCCTCCCCACTAAAAAAATGAAAAAAAAAATTAATGTGATTGAAGGCTAGATGTGGTACGGTTGTTATTGTTAAATCTTTTGAAAATTCTGATTTGAGATCCAAGTTGAAATCCACCTCCACTTCACCTAATGTGTGTGCGTTATGTGTACCCTTATTTGCAGTTTCCTTTTTATTTTCATTTGCTATGTTTTGGTTAATGAAAGCTTTGGCTTTTATTTTCATTTGCATGATTGTTGTTCTCTTTGTGTAGTGGTTTCGTATAGAAAAAAATGAGTTTGCTCTAACTTAAAAGATTCAATTTTTGGGGCAACTTGGTTGCAGTCTTTTTATTATTATTTTTTTAAAAAAAATATTTTAAAGCATTGTTTTTGTTAATGTTAACGTTGAATGAATGCATTTTTTTTAATTATTGTTTTAAAACTACTTTTTATGTCTGTTAGACCCGATCAATAATACATTTTTTCAGTCTTTGAAATGTTGTTAAATGTTAATATTTTGATAAAAAATTACCTAAATGAGTTTTATAAAGATATGAGGTCAATAGGTAAAAAAAATATTAAAATTATGTAAGACAAAAATTAAATTTTTGTCTCCCCTCCCCTCTAATCCTGGCTCCGCCGGACCTGAGTATTATTTCAGATTTTGAATCAGTTCAGATTCCAAACTAAATTTATTGTGTTTAAAGATCAATAATAGGACAAAAATTTTGTTAATAAGTTTGATAATCATATTGAAAGCATTTACTATCATATATCATAATTCAATATATTCCTAAAACTATTAACTTTTCAAAATAAGCGGGGATTTTTATTATTATTTCTTCATCGATGTAAAATATTGACTAACCGGTTCGATCTTTTTTCGGACCTATATAAGCACGATTCTCTCAATATCTCTTTTTAAGGATAATACGATCCTGACTAAGTTAACTAATGTTTGTTGCTCAAATAAGTACATTTTTAACCTGAATAATTACGATTAAGTTTTAACTAAAATTCTCCAACAATATAAACTGACATTTGAGGGTGCAACCTAAGAAACCCGGACACGTAATTTTTTTTTAAAAAATGACGTGTCAGACACGTGTCCGACACGGACACGCTCCGACATGTTTGAATACGTGTTCGACACACGGTCAACATTTTGGGGCACGTGGTCAACTCTTCGACACGCTCCGACACGTTTTTTGGGCAGACAGTCAACTTTTTCGGACACGTGGTCAATGTTCGGACACGCTCGGAATATTTTTTTTTAATTTTATTTTTATTTTATTAACTAAAAATAAAAAAATATTTATAAATCAATTTTTTTCTTTTATTAAATTTGACATGAAAAATTAACAAGTTACGAAAAATTATTATTATTTTTATTTATGTTATGAAATTTGAATATTTGATTAATTATATGACTAATTATGAACTGTTATATGTATTAAATATAAATTATATTATGTATATTAAAAATATTATTTAATATCAAAACGTGTTCTAACGTATCGAAATATGTCATTTTTTAGAATTAACGTGTTGACGTGTCGTGTCGTGTCGTGTCCCGTGTCAGTGTCCGTGCATAATAGGGGTGCAAGCATACAATTATTTTTATTTATGTTATGAAATTTGAATATTTGATTAATTATATGACTAATTATGAACTGTTATATGTATTAAATATAAATTATATTATGTATATTAAAAATATTATTTAATATCAAAACGTGTTCTAACGTATCGAAATATGTCATTTTTTAGAATTAACGTGTTGACGTGTCGTGTCGTGTCGTGTCCCGTGTCAGTGTCCGTGCATAATAGGGGTGCAAGCATACAATTCCTTTTGCAATTTGCGACGTTGAAATTTCGTGATTTCGACTTTCGAGAAAAAATTCGTATATGCAAAATTGCAAATTTCTCGTGTGGCACGTGGATTCAAATGGAAGCACAAGGGTTGACGTGGAAGACCACAATAAAAGAATTTCAGTGGTCCCGGCCCACCATTTATTCAGTAATCCGGATCAATCAAAATCATATAACTAATGAGAAGAGAGAAGAAATAAAAAATAACTTTTTGTTCAAGTGTCATCTCATAAATAGAAGGACCACGTAAGACCGGGAGCACCAAAAAAAAATTCCCATAATAAGAACAAAAATTCGATATAAAAGGAGTAGCTACATCTTTATTAACAAAAAAAAATAAGAATATGAAAAGAAATAACCATAAAATTAAGAATAATGTAAATATATTACTTTTTTATATATTTGATAAATAATATACCGAGTAGTCGGTACATTCGTAATATTGAAGATATTTCCCCACAAAGGCAACATGAGAATCAACATAAATAAACTATGAAATTATTATTTCTCATATTATAAGAGATAATTTTTTTTTTTTTTTTTTTTTTTGATAACAATAATTTTATTTCTTATACATATATAAAATGTGTGAGATTTATATTTTCTTTTTCTCTCTCTTCTCTTCATATAGCCTCACATATTTTTATGTGTGTGCTTAGGAGATAAAATTATCTCTTATAACATGAAAATTATTAATCTCATAAACTTTACTTGTTATAAATACCATTTTATAAAGGAAAATCAACTTCTCCTTTCAAAGGAGAACAACCATCTTATATGGTAGACATAGTTGCTCCGGGTCCCATTTGTTTTTTTGGAAGAAAAAAAAAAAGGCTGGGCACAGGAATTGATGTGAGAGCTGCAAAAGTTTTTTCAATGCAGTGAAATGAGAGGTATAAACCCCTTTTATAAATTATACATTGATTATATAACAATTAAATAAATATAAACGATAATGCCAAACAAATGTGAAGCACTAGAATGGCTACTTAAAAACTAAATTATGGTAGCTCAGTTGGAGTTAGGGTAATAAGCAGATGAGAAATGAGAATATGTGTTTGATCCTCCTCGAATTAAACTAATCACAAAGTAATGAACCGATTACAATATATAAAAATAAATAAATACATAATATGAAGTGATGGATGTCAAAACAAGATACTGATGGATATGACTGATGGTCGCCAACGACACATGAAGTGGGACAAAGGGACAATGACCATACTGCCACTTTTTAGGCAAAATTTTACCTTTTTGCCACTTCTGAAAAAAATTTTGCCAAAATGCCACGCCTGAATCCCGCTGGTCTGACAAGCGGGAATGGACTGGACACGTGTCAGCGTCTGAATGGTGAACCATTCTCGCTGGGCTGCTTAGCTAGAATGACAGAATGCTGACACGTGGCAAAAGCACAGGCATTCTCTGGATGTCTGTACTTTTGCCACGTGTCAACATTCTGTCATTCTAGCTGGGCAGCCCAGCGAGAATGGTTCACCATTCAGACGCTGACACGTGTCCAGTCCATTCCCGCTTGTAAGACCAGCGGGATTTAGGCGTGGCATTTTGGCAAATTTTTTTTCAGAAGTGGCAATCAGGTAAATTTTTATTAAAGGAGTGGCAATATGGTCAATGACCCGTGGGACAAATGCTGTTTCCATGTGGACAGGTTTGTGCTTACCGCTTGTCACCCGTCATTAAATTTTCGAACAATTTTTTATAATTTTTTTCTTTTTTCTTCTATTAATATAGGTTATAAATACCTAGTTTTTTTAAATAAAAAAAATTGTGGTTTGAACTAAGGGCTTGTTTGGATGAGTTTTTTCTCTCCAAAAGTTATTTTTTCTTGAAAAAAGCACTTCTTATTTTTAGTTTATTTGGATGTCTGTTTTAAAAAAAATCAGAAGTCACAAATAAACATCATTAATGCATAGGCTATTTGTCGCTTACAAGTGAGAGAAACATGAAAATATATAGAATCTAACTAGCGCGAGCTGAAGGTTAATTTTTTTTATTGTTGATAACTTAATGATATGACAAAATGACATCATTAATGCAAATTTAAAAATAAATCACTCAATTAATACATGTTTGAAATTATATTTTCGAAATATTGCTATCATTGTGCATGAGAAGAATTTACAACCAATTGTGTACAGGGGAGAATGCGTAAATGTCATATAGGACAACCAGGTGAGTTGCACTCACCCATGCACAAGTAACCAGATAGTGTCATGGTCGGACTAACCACCTGCTAGTGAGCTAAAGATAAGTCTTATTCAATTTGTCTGCATTTCTACATTTCTACAAACCTATAATGAATATTCAATTAAAGTTTATTACACAACAAAAAATATATATATATAATGAAGGAAACAATTGTTGGGCTTTTTCCCCCTTCAAAGCACAAGCCCAATATTGAAACTTGGGGCTCAAGTAACTCTAAATTTTCTTTTTTTTTTTGGAGTTACCCAACCCTAATTATCTCTTTGAGACGAGTTGGCTCCCTCCGGTATCCCCACGAGCTTCGACTCTTTGAGCCGGCTATGGGACTAATCCGGAGTGCGGGGGAACAGTGATGGCTAAAGGTTCAGTCCCCTCCCCAAGAATGCATTCAGCGGGAATCGAACACATATCCAACCCCACTAACTCAGCGCCAAATTACCAACTAAGCTGCACTCGAGTAACTCTAAATTTTCTTCCTCCCCTATATATAAGCATTAGTTATCGGATGGAGGAAAGATTGGCTTGAGAGATTTTTAGGGTTTTCAGATAAAAACTTAAAACTTTGATTTTGTGAACACCTCTAGAGGGAAGTTAGAAAAGTGAGACCTCTCTAGCAAAGTTAGAAGAGTGAGACCTCTGTTGTAAGTGAGGTTTGAATGTACCACCACTATTGGTGAAGCTTGATTCTTGTATCCATTATTTTCATAGTGAAAGTTTGATTCTGAACTAGTGTCCTGTGATTTTTTACTTCTTCACAATGGAGAATGTTTTCTCACATTAAAATCCGCTTGTGTTCATTTTTTATCTTTTTTCTTTGCAATCTTCTGCTTTTGCTGCGCATAGGCCGACCTCTCTGATAGTCAAACTCCTAGCTCGACGTTTGACTTTTGCAAAAACTTTCGAGCCGAGATTGAGGGATCGAGTTCGTCCAAACAACAATTTGGTGGACCTACCAAAAAAATCTTGGTCATCTAAAATGAATGGTTAGAACTATTCATGTAAATGATTATGGAATTTAGGAAAGTTCAATTTGTCTGTAATTTAAGCTTTTTTATGATTTGTCCTTTCTTTTCTTTTCATAATCTTTCTTTTATACTTTTAAGCAGACCCCATCTCCCACTATATTTTGTATCCTAGTTTCCCACCATTATTATTCTTTCGTAGCAAGTTGGTAACAATTATCGGCTCATACAGCTGCTATAATTGGTTATCCTTGCAAGTTGTAGAAGAGATTAACTCCTATTTACTACGTTATGACAAGGGGAATTAATTATGAGATATTGGATGGGACAAATATCACACAAATCACATTGCACAAAAATGGATGCATTGAGTTTTAAATCACATAAATATTAATATGGGCAATACCTAATGTTGTTTTATTGCCTAACTTTCTGAGAATGTAGCAAAAATTAATTGAAATTTAATCTGCCCACTCAATTCATAAAGTTCCAAGAATCAGATCCAGGGTTTCGTGTTTATTTTGGCATTTGCTTGAGGGGGCTAAAAAAAAAATCGAAAAATTTTCACTCCAAAACTTGCACGTACGATTTGGTAAAATCATACTCTCTTTTTTTGTTATTACCGGCATTTACATATTTTGGGGAGTTTGATATAGGAAATTTTTTTTTTAAAGGAAATTTTTTTTCCAAGAATATGGTGGGAAATATTTTCTTTCGAGTAAGTTATGTGTTTAGTAGGCCAAAATTTTACTGGAAAAGGGTTAATTTTACTAATTTTATATTTTGTTGGTGGTAAAATATTGATGGAAATCTGAACCAAAATGACAAAATTACCCATCATTTTGACATATCTGTTGTTGTCTTATCAGGACATTTTTGTCTTATCAGGACATTCACCAAATGAAAACACGTTTTCCGATGTGGAAAAAAAAATCCCATAAGTAACGAGTGATTTTTTTTTTGACCAATGTGTAGTTCAAAACCAGATTAATAGGAATCAAATTATACCAAATTTTTTTTTTCTTTTACTCATACCAAACATGGTAAACAAATTTTTCCCACTCCACTTTCTCGTCATTTCACCCAAAATCTACCTACGAAATAGAAATTGTTGCTTTTGGCCAATATGAATCCCGCATCATGGGGATCCCATTGGATTGCAATTAAACGCCATTTACTTTATAGAAAAAAATTATCATATGAGTAAATTACGAAGAAATTGTTGCTTTTATAATTTAAAAAAGTTGAGTCGATTTTTTTTAATTTACAGAAATTTGTCAAAATTCTTATAAATTACTTAAATAATATTACTTTACAAAACATTTCCTTTATAATGATATTCTAGAATTTTATACAAGAAAGATCTATGACGATGTGAGGATTTCTAGGAAACGTAATTCTATGATCCAGCCAAGTGTAATTGGTTTAGCTGAGTATTATGAGATGATGAGTTATGTTTGGGCTTGAATCTCGGGTCCATGAAACCAATATTTACTCAGTCTTGGTTGGTATCCCATTAATACTCAAAAAAATTCACTTAAGGTGAATTAAGTTGATTGTTGAAGGACTTGATGTGAAGATTGTTGGCAATTTTAGTGTGACTGATAAAGTGCCGCATTGAGAATTAACGAGCTTAATATGAAACATATAAATAAAAAGATCATAAATTTAATATATTAAAATTTTGCGTTAAGATATGATGCTCTACACACTTATCATGGTAGATTAATTATGGCTTAGCCCATTAATAACAGTTGGCAGTTCTCCTAGACTTCTTACCCAATAGTGTTCCATGCTTAGCCCATCCCAATATGTGAATTTATCATTCACAATTATATTCACAACAAAATAACTATGCATATTAATAATAACATTAATTCTCAAAAAATGTATTATATAAAGCATAGTTATTAAGCAATCAAGCTGTAATTATCTGTGAACCACACGTATCAATAATCCCTGTATTTTATTTAAAGGCATGGAAAAGAAAGGGGTTATTTATTTGATAATTATTTAGAGATGTAATTATTATTATTTTTTTAATTTTTGATAATTTTAGTGTAAGGGAGAGAAAGGGCTGGTCATAATTTTTTAATTATTATATATCATCTAATTAAGCTTAAATATAAAAGAAATATATAAAAGAATAAAATTTTAAATACACTTAATTTGTTGTTTTAATGATTTTTAAGTACTTGTCAACTTCTCGTAATGTAATGATTGTTATTTTGAGAAAAAATTTGTAATTACATTTTCTAATGTTTATTAAAAACAAAAAATATATATATTAAAAGATATGTTATGTCCGTTAAAATTTCAATTATAATAAGACCAGTGCCGGGTCAGTATTTTCCTAGGAAGGGAATGAAATTACATATATTTTAAATTTAAGATTAAAAGAAAAATATTTTTTATAAAAGAAAACAAAAATATATATAATTTAAAATATTTACTTGTATTAAACTGATGTCTTTCTTGTTTGGATAGGAGGACTCTTTCTTGTTTGGATAGAAGGAAAGGAAGAAACATATTGTCAGTCTTATTCTTTATTGCCTATTATCTTTTGCGGTCTTTGTGATGGGAGAGTAAATGACAAAGTCAAATCCTATACTAAATAGGCTAGAGAGAAAATCTAACAAAAAAATTTCTAATCATTAGAATATGTGTCAATTAGATCTACTTATTATGAAAATTAAGGTCACATAAAAGCTTACATTACTATTTAGTTAGGTCCAATTATCTGATCAGATACCAACGGGTTAAAAGCACAATATGATCATAATAAACTTAATTAAATAATTAATTGAATTGAAATATTATATATTAAACCAAAACAAAATCATCTTGTGTTAAACTTTATTTTGCATGAGATTAGTCAAAATGATTTCTAGCTCCTAGGAAGAACCAAAGTGTAGTTGTTGGGCTTTTTGACCACTATAGTCTTTTTTAATAATTAATTATCAAATTGACTCTATTTATAAATTATTTTAAAAATTTAACCTTTCCAGAAAACATAACACTAATCTGCTCTTGTTTGACCGTTGACCATGAAGCCTACCCGGGTACACCTCTCCCTACCCGAATACCCGGGTAGGGAGAGGTGTACCCGGGTATAGTTCTTGACATCTAGAAAATTGCTTGAATTATTTACTCGGGTAGGGAGGGGTGTACTCGGGTATAGTTCTTGACATCTGAAAAATTGCTTGAATTATTTACTCGGGTAGGGAGGGGTGTACCCGGGTAAATCTCGACCAGAAATCCAAAAACCGTTCGAATATTATCTCAACTATTTCAAATATTTATGGCATCTCAATGTGTTGTTATGCACCACAATAATTGATACCCATTGATTGCACCTCAATAAATACGCTCCATCATTGCTTGATTTCTGAAAATTATTCTGAAGTTATTTATTTTTGAATTAATATTTATTTTCTTCCTAATCTGTTATAATTTTGTGGAAATATGCAGCACAATAATTGATCCTCATTGATTGCGCCTCAATAAATACTAATTCAAAAATAAATAACTTCAAGATAATTTCCAGAAATCAAGTAACGATGGAGCGTATTTATTGGGGCGCAATCAATGGAGATCAATTATTGTGGTGCATAACAACACATTGAGATGCCATAAATATTTGAAATAGTTGAGATAATATTCGAACAGTTTTGGAGTTTCGGGTCGATATTTACCCGGGTACACCCCTACCTACCCGGGTAAATAATTCAAGCAATTTTTCAGATGTCAAGAACTATACCCGGGTACACCCCTCCCTACCCGGGTAGGTAAAAAATTTCAAAATATACCTGAGTAGGAAGGGGTGTACCCGGGTAGGCTTGGTGGTCAACGGTCAAACATGGGCAGATTAATATTATGTTTTTTGGAAAAATTAAATTTTTAAAATAATTTATAATAAAGGTTAATTTAATAATTAATTATTAATAAAAAGTTAAAAGGATCAAAAAGCCGTACTTTTTTACAGTAGTTTGTTAATTATTTCTGCCGTGAAATTTACACGTTAATTTTGGCTGGTGGGGCTTTCACCGATTTGACATGCAAAAAGTTGTTAACATCGAAGTAGAATGTATCTAATGTAATCATGCAGCTCAATTTATACTATTTTTAGATTTTTGTTTTGTTTCTGATCCCGCATTAATTAAAATAATTTTTTTAGAGATACTTTTTTATACCACCTATCGTAACTTTTCATTTTTAATTATGTTGTTGAAATTTTTTTAAATAAAAAAAATGAAAATATAAGAAAAATAGTGTATGTTCGTATCTAAGCACTTGTAATGAAGGATTGAAGCATGTAATGGAAAGATCGAGCACAATAGGATAAATAATTTTAAGTAGGGTCCTCCATACATAGATCTGTTTCGTTTAGTGAAAAGGTCCCATTTATTGTAGCAGGTTAATGCTTTATCATTATTGTGGAACCCCTGGACCCTAAAATATCAGATCTTGTCTCCTTTATCTTTTCTTTTTCCCTCCTTTCTTGACTCATTATTCATTGTTTATTCAAACAATAATTACCACCCAAAGCCAAGGATCGATATTAAATATTAGAGAGACAAATGTCACATATAAATAATAACTAGTGTATTACTGGTTGTCGTGGTTGGTTAATCTCTAAAAAAAATCAAGAACTTCATATTGCAATAAAGTCCTAAATGATACAATGGTGGAGGTATAAATATGAAAGAACAAAATAAAAAAGGGATATATTTTTCTTATGTTGTAGGAAAAGAATTACCTTATGTTGTAGAAACAAAAGTATAAGTGGGACCCACATATAAGAGGAGAGAGAAAAAAAAAGTGGTGGGACCCAACCCCTTTTGTGTGTAGGAGAGATGTTTATCTCATGTAAAATGAGATAAACATAACCCAATAAAAAATGCAAACCTTTTACTTGAGAAATATATGAAATAAAAAAGAATTGTATTGTTATTTTGTGCTATTTTGGCGTGGTGGGCCAGCCCCCGGGCCAAACCCATTTTACCACTTTTAACTGTTAGCATTTTATATCAGCATGTAATAGATTTCTATATTTATCCACACAAAAATATATCGCTATACTTTAGCTTGTCCTGTGGTCATTCCAGAATATATCGCAATATTTTAGCTTGTCTCAAGGTCATTCAAAAATTACAAAGTTTGACTCGGCTTCATTTAGTATTTCTCAGATATGGAATTTCATTTATTACACTCAAATTTATAAAATAATAATAAATAATTATTTTTTGCAAGGATTTGTGTCGTTAGTATTTGAAATTTTACAAATTTGTATTTACAAAAATTAAAATCAGATTTAGGAATTTAATTATAAAAGAAGAAGGATGAAATTTTAATTTAATTATAAAAATGTGTTGGCAGACGAGGCGGACATGCCCTCCGGGACAAGCTCAGTTTGCCACCTTTAACTATTAGCATTTTATGTAAATATTTATTTTTTTGCAAGGATTGTTGTCCTTAGTATTTTGAATTTTACAAATTTGTATTTACAAAATTTAAAATCAGATTTAGGAATTTAATTATAAAATAAGAAGTATGAAATTTTAATTTAATTATAAAAATAAGTTGGTGGGCTAGCCCTCCAGGTCGAGCCCAGTTTGTCACCTCTAACTATCAGCATATAATGGATTTTTACATTTATCCACAAAAAGGTTCTTATAGTTGCATTTAGGTTTTTATATTTTATCTTAGAGATAGACTTTTATTTATTATAATCAGATTTACAAAATAATAATAAATAATTATTTTTTACAAGGATTTGTATCGTTAGTATTTAAAATTTTACAAATTTGTATTTACAAAAATTAAAATCAGATTTAAGAATTTAATTATAAAAGAAGAAAGATAAAATTTTAATTTAATTGTAAGAGTGTGTTGGCGGGCCAGCCCTCCGTACCGAGCCCAGTTTGCCACCTCTAACTATCATCATGTAATAAATTTTTATATTTATCCACAAAAAAAGGTTCTTGTAGTCTCATTTAGGTTTTTATATTTTATCTCCGAGATGGACTTTCATTTATTACAAACATATTTAAAAACTAATATTAAATAATTATTTTTTGCAAGGATTTGTGTCGTTAGTATTTTAATTTTACAAAGTTGTATTTACAAAAATTAAAATCAGATTTATGAATTTAATTATAAAAGAAAAAGGATGAAATTTTAATTTAATTATAAAAATGTGTTGGTGGGCCGGCTCTCTGGGCCGAGCCCAGTTTGCCACCTCTAACTATTAGCATGTAATAGGTTTTTATATTTATCCAAGAAAAAAGGCTCTTACAGTTGCGTCTCGGTTTTTATATTTACTCAAATATAAACTTTCATTTATTACAAACAGATTTATAAAATAATAATAATTAATTATTTTTTGGCTAGGATTTGTGTCTTTAATATTTGAAATTTTACAAATTTGTATTTACCAAAATAGAAATCAGATTTAGGAATTTAATTATAAAAGAAGAATAGTGGAATTTTAATTTAATTATAAAAAAGTGTTGAGAGGTGGGGCGGGCAGGCCCTCCGGGCCATGCGCAGTTTGCAACCTTTAACTATCAACGCTTTATGTAAATAATTATTTTTTTACAAGGATTTGTGTTCTTAGTATTTTGAATTTCACAAAAATTGAAATTAGATTTTGGAATTTAATTATAATAGAAGAATGATGAAATTTTAATTTAATTATAAAAATAAGTTGTGGGCTGGCCTTCCGGGTCGAGCTCAGTTTGTCACCTCTAACTGTCAGCATTTTATATCAGCATTAGTATGTTTTTATATTTAACCACACAAAATTGTTCTTATAGTTGCATCTAGATTACAATATATCTATAATTTTTTTTTTTGATAACATATATCTATAATTTTTACAGTTGCCTTTAAATCGACTCTTTGTGGTTTGTGTATTTGTGACATATATAAGCGATAAAGAGTTGAAAAATATTTGAGTTCGTACGTTTAATATTCTATCAAACACTTTATAGTTGAAGTTGAATAGGGTAATATCATAAGACCATTCATTAGTTTAATTACATAAAAATAAATATTACTAATATGCTTAACAAAATATTATTAATAGGCTTAGCAGTTTTCGATGTAGAAAGTTGTGATATTATTAATGGGTTCGCTTTTTCTGCAGTTATTGCAGATAAGTTATCTACAGTAACCCAATGCAACGTCATTTTAGGGCGGAAATCATGGTGTTTTTGTAATTTTAATTTATTTCAGGGTTATAATAGTCTTTATATTTATAATTTTTTAAGATTTTAATACCAAAACGACGTCGTTTTGGAAATAAATGCAGATAACTTATCTGCAGTAACTGCAGAAATATTTTTTCCATTATTAATAGACTTAACAATCACCTACGCAAAAAGTAGTGGGATATTAATATAGCTATTTGACAACCATAATTTTAAAAAAAATATTCCCACCTTTAAGTTTAAATTTCAAATTTAAATTATTTTTTATCAGCTATAAATATATTTTTATAAATTTAAATATATTTTTTTAATCTATAAATTTATATTAATTTTAAACTTATTATATATATCTTTTTCCCATTGCAGAAACATTAAATACTAAACTCTTTTTACACATTTTAAGTTCAAAATTCAAATTTAAAAAGTTTAAATTTTAAATATTAAACATTTTATGACCCAATAGATATAATAATAAATATTATTAATAGACTTAATGATTTTTCATACAAAAAGTAATGAAAAACATCCATAGAAGGTTGTGCACTTTCTCCAAGTAATAGCTTTTAGTTATTTATTCATGACATAAGAAATTGTGTTAATTATACTCTTGCAATAAAAAAAATGAAAGTTTAATTTCTTTCTTATATACTAAATTAAAATTTTCAATTTTATAATTATTAAATTTTTATAATTTATTTTTTACAGAATGATAGAGATCATTTTATTTTATATTTAAATTTAAAATTTAAATTTTTAGTATTAATTATACATTTTTTATATAATATTTTTCTTTTAATTTATGAATTTTATATGTGTTTTAAATTGGTTATACAATTATATTTAAAATGTTTATGTTAAATATTTTTAAAAAAAAAAATATTAGTACGAATTTTTTTTCTCTTTTTGTATTACTTTTTTCAGTTAAAATTTTAACAAATATTTTTTTAAAGTATAAATACGTCATTTCTTATTTTTTATTTAAATTTAAAATTTAAATTATTATTTTTATCAACTATACATATATTTTATAATTGTAAATATTTTTTTAATCTATAATTTTAAATTAAATTCAAATTTCTTATATATATATACATATATATATATATATATATATATATATATATATATATATATCTTTTTTCCATTACAGAAACATTAAATGCTGAACTTTTTTTTCACTTATCAAACTAAAAATTTAAATTTAAAAAAATTTAATTTTAAATATTAAATATTTTTCCACCCAATAGACATAATATTTAATATTATTAATAGGCTTAATAACTTTTCATTATGAAAGTAGTGAGAAACATACATAGAAAGATGTGCACATTCTCCAAGTAATAGTGTCTAGTCTTCATTTTCGACATAAGAAATTGTGTTATTTATACTCTTACATCAAAAGAATGAAAGTTTAATTTGTTTCTTATATATTATATTAAAACTTTTATTTTCTGAGGCTAGCTCTATGCGTAGGATTACTTTTGTTTATTTTCTGTGGGTTTTTTCCCCTACAGTTTACCAAAAAAAAAAACTTTTCATTTCATAGTGACTAAATTTTATTATTTATTTTTTATAGAATGATAAATGTCATTTTTTATTTTTTATTTAAATTTAAAATTAAATTCTTTTATTTTCATTGTGCATATTTTTTTATATTTGTAACAAAAATATAATGAACAAATATGGGTTGATACAAAAAATTATTCTACTAAATCGAATGTTTGGTGAATTCAATTGAATTGCATTTAATATAACCAAATTTAAACAAAAACATAATTAAAAAGTATATGTATATATATATTTTTATATACATACATGGAGAGGTTATAGTTACAACATTTTTTTTTTACAACCTCTTACAACCATATATCATAACCGTTGATTTCCGTCAATCAACGGTTATGATTTTCGCAAATTAAACTCATTAATTAATTATTAATTCATAATAAATGACAACCGTTGATTGGCGAAAATCAACGGTTATGATATATGGTTGTAAGAGGTTGTAAAAAAAAAAGATTGTAACTATAACCTTCCTCCATATATATATATAAGTAAAATCATTTCTACAGCCGCTTTACGTACAATAACGATAGGTGTATGGTTATGATTCCCCACATTTAATGCTTTCATCCTTTGTATGGTTATGATTCTCCGCATTTAATACTTTCAAGTATATATATGGCAAGTATTTGATTGTTGCACGTACAGCAGCTGCAAAAATGTAAACCCCATATATATATATGGGGAAGAATATTGTAACAACCATGTTACTACCAATCAATCTCATCGTTAGATCGATTATGTTGATCTAGTGGTTATATTTATTTCTAACTTCGTATGGTCATGATTCTCCATATTTAAAGTAAAAGCATTAAATATGGAAAATCATAACCATACAAAGGTGAAAATAAATATAAAGTATTAAATTTGAGAAATCATGATCATACAAAGATGGAAATAAATATAACCGTTGGATCAACATAATCGATCTAACGGTAAGATTGATTGGTAGTAACACAACTTGGTTGTTACAATATCCTTCCCCTATATATATATATATATATATATATATATATATATATATTAGAAACACTGTAACAGCCCGATGTACACCGGTATTGTTAACATTGATTATGATATTAAGCGTAGTTACAATCACAGCAGTTCATTCATAAAAATGCGAATAAATTTTTTCCGATTATTACGCGAGCATTTAAAACATAAAAAGACGTAATAATTAAAAGATGTGACCGTAACTGTAAACTCTTGCGGAAGACTTATTTAAACTATTTTTATAACTCACATTACTTATTATAAGTTACTAAGGAGTTCCCATAAACTCACTTAGCCAATTTCCAAACTTTACGTTTTTACCAATTCGGAAATGTTTCACTCTAAATTTTTCTGCGACCAAACCGTTCGCAACAAAACTCTCTTCTCAGATTATATCTTTGTCTTACTTAATTCCCTTTTCAACAAGCTATCATATGCTCAATTCGGAGCTCATTAGCTCCGGTTATCGCCGTTTGAAGTTGGATAAGCAAATAGCCAAACAACCCCAAACACAGCTCCAAACCACTCACATTTCTCGAATTACTGCACTCAATCCACTCATCCATTTGCTCTAAAATTTTTATCCTACAAACTAGACATCTCAAACTTCATTTTGATATATCACACGCTTAATTTGACTGAGAAACGAAGCGGAAATTAATTTCCCAAATCTGGTCCAGAATCTACCTCAGGTGCAGGGGCACATGAGCAGTCCGTGTTTCTCTATTTTTTTCAGGCCGAAGATCAACCCAGAATTTCCTCAAATTTTGACACAAGGTAGAGTACATCTCAACCTTCAAAATGGCATATGGAACGTCCCTATTGGACCTCTATAGAGGGAGATATGCTCTCCCGAATTTCGCCTAAAATCTGCCAATTCTACAGAAATTTCGCCAGAGTTTCCTTTGTTTTTCCAATAATCCCAAAATTGTAAACGATCATTTAAACCTCAAATGTACCTAATAAACACATGATAATACAGTAATAATCCAATGGGTGGCACATACAAGGACCAACAACGCCTTGGGGAACTTACAACCCAATCCAGTTTATAGTTATTACACAGTTTATACAATAGAGCTCACATTATATTTCTTACTTGTTTCAATCACATAGGTCCCATCACATGTAGTTTCACAATATAATCATGTAATCATAACTCTAACATAGGCCTAAAATCCTTCCATCTTGGTACATCATGCCTCTCTTACATTTACAACATTCACTTAAATATTACAACTTACGACTTTAACTTCAAATTGCCTTTTACAATATTACAACACCAATTACAAATTTAGACATAAATTTAAATGATACAAACTACTAGACCTAGGCATGCCAACATGAACAATATGCCAAATACTGAAAATTTTCCTCTATCACCATGCGGGCCTCTTGCCCGCTGCTCCAACGCTACAGGTACATCCTGAAATAAATGCCCCGAGACGGGGTGAGATATACGAATATATCTCAGTAACCAAGAGGTTCTGGAGAAAACTCCACCCAATGGTTCACTTCGATGCATATATATAGAATACAACAACCACTTTGAAAACGGGATATAGCAAGGGATTTAGAGAATGGGGAATATAAAGGAAATAAAATACGACGATACGGGATGGTAACCCCAATTCCACGTACGCCCTCGGCATATATAAGCCTATGGGTATCATCCAAGGTGTGTTCACAGAAACCACTACCATGATGCCCAAACCAACCAAAACGCCAAAGACATTCCTAGTGTGCTCCTACCCGGATCACACACCATGACCGCAGTCAACTGGAACTCCCTCCTGGAGACCTATCCAGCGGAAGTCCGAAAATGCCCGAAGGCTAATAAAACTGTCTACTGGCCAGAGACTCGGTACTGCAGTACCCATAGCAATAATGCATGCATGCTCATGTGTTCTATACTATTCATACACACTTCCTACCGTTGTCATCAACTGGCAAGGTGGAACAGAAAAGGGGAACAAGCCCCAGTACCAAGAGGTTACCTGAAATATTGTTTCCACAAGCTCTGCAACAGCTTATCCCTCAACTTGGTACACAGCAGAATGCCTACACAGAGGACATTCCTAATCACTCATAATTCAAACAATACATGCTACTTCACAATTACACATGCATTGAACCAATTACTTACCTCAATCCACTTGGTCCAAGACCAATGGCAACTCCCAGATTCAAGTTTCGGGGCTCAAGTCAATGTACGACAACCTATACAATTACGTACATCCATCAGTACGCGTCAAATATTATCAGAACGCAAAATCACAAAAATCCTCCCCATCCTCCCTTGATGGTTCGGCCAATGAAGTGTTATTTTAAGATTTATTTTTCTAAATTTTCTTTCTCATTTTGTTACGTCTAATAAGGTTGTCAATAGGCCAGTTCAAGTGCCGGTTCGTCATTTTCGCGTCGGATTACATCAGAACGCGAAAACCGGAAAATCCCTCCTTCCTCCTTGAAGGTTCGGCCATCTATGTGTTATTTGGGGATTTATTTTTCTAAATTTTTTTTCTCATTTTATAACACTCCCTTAGGTTTTTTAGAGGCTAGTTCAATCGTCGTTTTTCCGTTTTACGACATTTACGCATCGTTTTGCGAAATATTTCTCTTTGGGCTCATTTAGGTCCCTAAACACAATTCACTTTTCCCATTGATTCAAACACTTGCCAATCACAACACAACCCATCTAAGCATCATATAACTACACAAGTCATCATCCCAATCATTTTTCAACATCATTTCACTCATTTTTCCTCAAAGGTTCGAATCTTGCCCTATGACATTCCAAGGAATTTCCATTCAATTTTAATCACTCCAACCTTCATACAACCTATTATATCATCATACCATCATGCCACAATTCATCAAACAAGTCTCAACACCAAAATTCACAAGTCCAAAATTATGATCATCAAATTTTTCTAAGTTAAATTCATCAATTTTCACCAATAAATTTCATCGCATTTCTAGCTCTAATACATCATTCTAACACATTATCATCTAATACACATTTTCAAATTGAGCTCTCTAACAACACAAATCATCAAATTCCCCCTTAGGGTTCATGAATTCAATCCAAGAATTAAACCGTTAAAATGGTGAAGAAACTTACTCAAAAGCTTGGCACAAGACTCCTCCAAGCTATCCTAAACCATTGGAGCTCCAAACAACTCCATGAACATCAAAACTCCCACCAAATTCGTGACTGAAAACTGCCCATAACTCACCAATGAGAGGGTTTCAAGGTTAATGGATACCACCAATGTGTTTGGAAGGTTGTTTCCAACCAATTTCAGCACAAAAATCGCTTGATTTGGTTAAGAAATGATGGATTTAGAAGGAATTGAAATTTGAATGGAAAATGGGGTTATTTGGGGGAGGAGCACGGTTTTGGCATGAGAAGGGGAGGGAAGGGTTATGATGAATAGTGGTAGGGTGATGTGGCTTAAGTGGTTTAAGTGAGGTGGGTCCCACCGCCACCTCACGCGATTTCAAACTCATTTGAATTTTCCTCTGATTTCACTAAACGTCCATAAATTCAAAACCTATTTAGAAACTCTAATTTTTAACATTAACCATTGTCCTTTTATTATACTTGATCAGATGAATCCGGAGTTTTCCGGTCGTTCGGAGAAAACACTGTTTTAAGCTGTTGCGTGCGCGATTGGCACGCTTCCCCAAACTGACTTAATTATACCAAATATTATCAGAAATCATATTTCCTAGTTCTATAGATCATTTATAACTCATATTTGAAACCTAGAGCTCAAAATTCAACTGGCACGTTTTACGGTGCAATCGTAATGCGGTATTTTTACCCGCGAAAAACACTATTCACTGATTTTTCTGAAACTTGCCTGTCAACTCAATTTTTCGTCCTGAATCCATTTCCAGGATTATTTTTATCATCTGAGACCTTCTACTCAATTTTTATCCTCCTAGGGTTGCGTGTTGGCTAATTACTGTTTTGCCCTTTCTTTGTATTTTGGCCTAATCTTTAGGATTTTCACTAATCCATCACCTGATTGCTCACTTAATATTTTAATTACTTGATTTAAAATTGTGAGGTGTTATAAACACGGTCATTGTTAAGACCTGTTTTATAATACACTAATTGTTTTTAGCAAACGAAATGTTGTTGAAAGAAAAAAATCTATTACTAATTAAAAAAGATAAATTAAAGAATTCAAATTTTTATTAAAACTTGGTATTCTAACTTGAAATCAAGTGTGCTAACATACTTTCAGCTTAAATCTTATTTTATTTTTTCACAAAATAGTATGATACCATATGAATGACATATGTTTTATGTTTTTTTACATTATAAAATCTTAAATGTGCGCGCGCATACAAACACACTCCCACACACATATATATTATAGCGTAAGATTTTATAAGTAGTATATTCGAAATTGATTTCCTTTATACCTAGGTTTATTAAATTTTAATTTTAGCACCTTAAATTTTTATTATAAATTAACTATTTTACACGTATAATCATTTATTTTTTTTATACTCTGTTTAATCAAATTTCATTTTTTGATAATTCCAGTTTTTGCTTTTTACTCTTTTCTCACCTATCAAGTTCAAAATTCAAATTTTTAAAAGTTTGAATTCCCAATAGATATAATAAGTAATATGATTAATAGGCTTAACAATTTTCCATGCGAAAAGTAATGAGAAACATTAAAATAGTATGTAAAATACTTAATGACAAACATTTTTTTACGATGCAGGAGTTGAATGGTCATTGGTCACTGAATGATCATTCATTTTTATAGTGATTAAATTTTTATATTTTATTTTTTACAGAATGATAGATGTAATTTTTTTATTAATTATTCATATTATTCGAAAAATTAATTTTTTCATCTTTTAATTTATAATTTTTAAATTAGATATACATACATATATTTAAAATATTTATGTTAATTGTTTTTTAAAAAAATACTTGTACGAATTTTTTTCTCTTTTTGTATTTTTATTTATTTATTTTCTTTTATAGTAAAAATATGTCATTTCTTATTTATTTTTTTTGCATTTAAATTTAATATTTATTTTATTTTTTAACAACTATACATATAGTTTTATAATTGTAAATAATTTTTCATTTGATCTATAATTTTATATTAAAATTAAATTTATTATATATACATTTTTGAACTTCAGAAACATTAAATGTTGAATAAATGCTAGACATTAAATTTAAATTTAAATTTATTATAATATATAGGTGAAATTTTAATATTATTATAAAAACTTGTTGGCTTTTGTAAATAATATATGATCGTTTTTGATTGACCGAATAAATTAAGCCCAAATAACATAATAATAAAAATGGTACAGGATTTCTCCAGTCAATGGGGATAAGTTATCTCCAGTGAGCCCAAAACGATGTCGTTTTGAGGCGGAAATCAAGTTATTTTTATAATTATAATACATTGTAGGGTTATATTAGTCTTTATCATTATAATTTTTTAATCTTATAACCCTAAAATGACGTCGTTTTGAGTTCACTTGAGATAACTTTATCTCTGGTGACTGGAGAAATACTTTTCCCTAATAAAAATTATTAAACCTAACCATAATAATATATTTTTCAATAATATTATAAATATATTTAACAATTCCCATTTAAAAATTAGTGAGATAATAATATAACTGTCTACCACTAAAAAATGTTGAACTCTTTTTTCACCTATATCAATTTAAAATTCAAATTTCAAAAAAGTAGTGGGATATAAATAAAATATTTTCCACCAATTCATGCTGAACTCTTCTTCCACATATATGAAGTTTGAATTTTCAAATTTAAAAAATTAATAGATTTTAATCACAAAAAAATTGATATTAATCATAAAGAAATGATTAAATATTTTTTAAAAAATTACTTGTACGAAATTATTTTCTCTTTTGGTATTAGAGTTTCGAATTGTTTTTTAACAAAAAATATTCTGGAATATTCACTTTTTTTAAAGGATGTTGGTTTCAAGGCTAATTATGATAAATTTAATTTGAAGATGAAAAACTTCATATGCATGTATTATATTTTGGAATTGAAGAGCCACCAATTTCTCTTCTGGTTCATATTCTCAATATGATTATGCAAAACAGAGCTTTCCAATGCCTAATTACGTTGAATTAGGCTAGGCACTTATACAATAGGCACAAACAAAATGAAAAAAAGTAGAAGAATAAATTAAAAGTGATACTTAAAGCAAAAAATTCCTTAAAAAAAGTTGCTTTGAAACTACGTTGTTGGGTTGCACTGGTCTAGCATCTGGCACACTTCGAACATCCATTGAAGAAATAGAAGATGGTTTATGAGGTCAAAGTAGTATCATCCCTATCCAACTCATCACTCCCATAAGCATATATGTCAAAAACAAACATAAATTAAAGAACAGCAACAACAATGCGAAACAAATTATGTATGGACAAGAAGAATAAAAGGAAAAGCTCATCTTGCTCTTGCAGACATTAAAGATAGAAAATATAAGGACTTTAAGATAAAGGATAAATTTTTACTGTGTTGAATTTTGAGATGGTGCCCAAAGAGTACAAATAACACACAGGAGAGAAAAAGACAAAACTTGCCAAAAGGCTGGGATGATCCACGCATTATGCTATTGCTCGTTGTATACTTTTATTTCTTTGTTGCAGCTTGTAACACCCCGTATATATCCGGTAGTGTTATCATTACATCGTATTAAGCTACGCTTAATTAAAAATGCAGAATATTCTTTTTCTTTTCAATTATGACGTTATTATCAATTACCAACTAGATTACTTAATCAATTTCATAAAATATCGCCTGAATGTAAATTGCAATAATACATCTACTGAAATACCTCAATATAATATATAAAGTGAGTATCTAAGTCACGACATTACATCACGTAATCCGGACGATATCCTGATACATTAATACAACTCTAACAAAAGCATGACATAACAAGTCTACGTGGCATGGACAATCCCCATGCTCACCAAATCAACAGCGTCTCAACAAGATAACCATAATCATAGAATGAAGCTCAAAGCATAAAAACAGCATGCATATCCAGCATCCAACAAGTCAGCAATATCATCAATATCTAACTCAGCTTCGGCCTCCTGCCGCCTGAGATCTCAACATTACCTGACCCTAAAATAAGCATTCCCCTAATGTGGGGTGAGATCTCTAAACCAGAAATCTCAGTAAGGCAAGGGGTCCTCAAGGATCTTTCACCCCAAGCTCACTTACATGTGCAATATAAGTTCTAAAAGCATTTATATCAATATCAGTTCCAAAACTATGCAGTGCAACAGATATTCATGCCATGGGTGTCTAAACTATTCTACTGGCCAGAGAAATGCAGGAATACGTCTATACCTACATGTAGTACAAGGAACACCGCTTGCACCTCACCCACAGCCTCACCATATTGTATGTACTACATACTCAGGCTTACCGTATAGGTGGCACACCACACGCATATCAACAAGGCACTAGCATATAACAGCTCAACAACATTTCCAAAACATCAAAAGCACGTAACACAGCATGCATATAACCATATCCCCATAGGACATGGTGGAACCACAACATGGCTAAACCGAGGACACGAAAGCTTATCTTGCAAGCTCAAAAGCATTAACATAAAGACTACGTTCTCCTTTAACGATTTACGTCTTAAGGCTTCCAGCAAAGCCTCAAGCCCTTAATCACATGATTCTGACTTAGTTCATTAATTACAGAAGTTCAACTTTATCGATCTAGGGTCCACAAACCCCCAATAGCCTACTATACACACAGCACAGCTACTGTTCTTCGAAATTCCAGAATATCCGGATATTTCACTAACCATATCTGGATATACAATATCCGGATATCTCACTGACCATATCCGGATATCCAAATCTCATATCCGGATATCAAATATACGGATATTTCACGGGCAGATATCCGGATATTTCACGACAGAATGCAGAAACTGCATTTCGTGAAGATATCCTTCCAAGGTTGGGTTTTTACCGATTCTAGACATTTAAGCATGCATTTCTATGTGTGTTAATCGTTACCCAACATTAAGTTATCATGTTTTAACCTTTACATGCATCAAGGTACCATTTTTAAGCATTAAACTCATAAACAAAGGTTGGTACAACATACCAAGGCTCAAAACTCAGAACAAAGAGGCTCTTGGAGCTCACTAGACACTCCCAAGGTTATGTCTCTCACTGCACACGAAAATGGTGCACAAAGGTGGTTCTTTTACCCCACAAGCAAGCTCCTTGAAGCTTCAAAACACCAAAAGAAAGCTCCCTTCTTCCCAAAACATGAACACAACAAGCTTACCCTCACAATACAGAAGCCTCACTCAGAAAATAAGTTCCTTTCCCACTCACAAGAGACTATCACACCCAACCAAGTGTTTCCCCAAGAGAAAGTGTGAAGAAAATCAAGAAAGATCACTTCTTGGCTCAAGAAATGGAGAAGAACCCAAAGGAACAGCCCAAACTGATCAGCCTCCCTAATTCTCACGCTGGAAAATCTGGTATCTAGGGCAATGTGCCCTTAAATGAGTATATATAGCCACTTCGCAATAAAACACGCAGTATTAGCTTTAATTGCTACGCTTAGCAAATTAATCCCAAACTTTGGATTCATATCCTACTCAATTTTACAAGAATTATCATATTTTTATTATATTTTTCTGAGCACCTTTCCGGTACGCGCTTTTCTTATCCAGTATCTATTTCTGGCACCAGTTCTCATTATTTGGACTTGAAACTCGTTTTACAAGTCCTATATAATATTCTAGTAATTATCATGTACTTACATTAATTTTCTGGGATACTTTTTCGGTACGCATTTATACCGACTCGCAGAACCGGTATCTGCACTTTTCTTCCGAAAAGCGACTTTCAGCATTCTTAATCACTTATCATAATTATTAGAGTCTCATAGTAATTATTAGGGTCAATTATAGAATTATTTCCTAATTTTGCATAATTAATTAATTAAATACCTTATTTAACGGTGCAAGTTCTTACATTCACCCCACCTTTTTAGGATTTTGACCTCAAAATCAGAAACACACCTGGTCGAAACTCGGGGTACTGTCGGATAAGCTCGTCCTCACGCTCCCAAGTACACTCCTCAGGAGTTCTTCTAGTCCATTGTACCTTGACCATCGGAATGATCTTGCTCCTCAGCTGCTTCTCGCCACGATCGAGAATCTTAAGTGGTCCGACGGGAGTTTTCCGGTTCTCCCGAACCTCCACATCATCTGGTTGCACCACGTGTGAAGGATCTGCTATGTACTTCCAAAGCTGAGACACATGAAACACGTCGTGGATGTTAGCCAAGTTCGGAGGCAAGGCAACAGGTCCTACTCTACCAAGAATCTGGTATGGCCCAATATATCGCGGGCTCAGCTTCCTTACTCCGAGTGCCCGACCAACACCGGTGACAGGTGACAGTCTCACAAACACGTGCTCACCCTCACTGAACTCCAGCGGACGATGCTTGACATCATAGTAGCTCTTCTGGCGATTCTGCGCCTGCTTCAACTTTTCACGGATCATCTGGATCTGCAAGGTGGTATCTTGGACAAAGTCCAAGCCAAAAAGCTCCTTGTCCCCAACCTCAGACCAACAAGTAGGAGTCTGACACCTCCTACCATACAGTGCTTCGTAGGGCGCCATGCCCAGGCTAGCATGAAAGCTGTTGTTGTACGAAAATTCAACCAACGGAAGCTACCTATCCCATGCCGAGCCCTGCTCCAACGTGCAAGCTCGCAACATGTCCTCCAAGGTCTGGATAGTCCTCTAAGTCTGTCCATCAGTCTGAGGGTGATAGGCGGTACTCAATCTCAACTGCGTACCAAAAGCCTCCTGCAGCGTCTCCCAGAACCGAGATGTGAACTTCGAGTCCCTATCACTGATGATACTCTCGGGCACCCCGTGAAGCCTCACAATCTCGCGAACATAAAGCTTGGCCAACTGCTCTGTAGTGAAGCTCACCTTCACTGGAAGAAAATGGGCAGACTTCGTCAGTCTGTCCACAATGACCCAAATAGAGTCACAACCCGCCTGAGTCTTCGGCAATCCCACCACGAAGTCCATGGAAATACCTTCCCACTTCCACTGTGGTACTTCAAGAGGTTGAAGTTCACCAGAAAGCTTCTGGTGCTCAATCTTCACCTTCTTGCAAACCAAACACTTGGACACAAAGACAACAACATCGTTCTTCATGCCCGGGCACCAGAAGTTCTTCTTCAGGTCTTGATACATCTTAGTAGCACCGGGGTGGAAAGAAAACTGACCCTTATGGCCCTCTGCCATAACCTCTTCGGTCAACGGACCTCGAGGAACCACAATCCTCTGCTGAAACAAAAGCAATCCTTCACCATTCTAAGACACACCGTCATGGTTCTTCACATAATCCAGACACTCCCTCTGAACTTGTGCCTTTTTTATCTTTTCTAACAGCTCGTTCACAACGTCTGCTGCTTCCATCTCGAGGAGCGCACTCCCACACGGAGCGGTCACAGCCAGGTTTCAGAACTTCTCAACCACATCGAAGTTACTAAGTAAAAAACTGGATGAGCTACTGGATTTCCGACTCAAAGCATCAGCTACCACATTGGCCTTGCCCGGATGATACCTTAGCTCGAAGTCGTAGTCCTTTATGAACTCCATCCATCTCCTCTGCCTCATGTTCAACTCCTTCTGGTCGAACAGGTACTTCAAACTCTTGTGGTCACTGAACACCACAAACTTCACACCAAAAAGATAATGCCTCCAAATCTTGAAAGCAAACACAATAGCAGCCAACTCCAAGTCATGAGTAGGGTAGTTCTCCTCATGAGGTTTCAACTGCCTCGAAGCATAGGCAATCACTTTGCCCAACTGCATCAACACACAACCTAGCCCCTTCCCGGAGGCATCGGTGTAAAGCTCAATCTCAAGCGCAGGATCAGGAAGGACCAACACAGGTGCAGTAGTCAGTCTCTCCTTCAACTCCTGAAAACAGACCTCACACTCGTGAGTCCACACAAATGGAGTCTCCTTCCGGGTAAGGCGAGTCAATGGCAAAACCATGGTGGAGAATCCCTTGATGAACCTCCGATAGTAACCTGCCAAACCCAGAAAGCTCCTCACTTCCGTAACTGTCTTGGGTCTCTCCCAATCCAGTACGGCCTCGATCTTGTTCGGATCCACTGCAACTCCTTCAGCAGAAATAACATGCCCAAGGAACTTCACAGACTTGAGCCAAAACTCACACTTTGAAGGCTTTGCATACAGTTTCTTCTCCTTCAGCACTTGCAGAACAATTCTCAAATGCTCCTCCTCCGTCTTGGAGTAAATCAAAATATTGTCAATGAAGACGATCACAAACTGATCCAGGTACGGCTGGAAAATTCGGTTCATGTAATCCATGAACACAGCACGTGCATTGGTGAAACCGAACGAAATCACCAAGTACTTCGGCTTCACCCGAATCTGATGGTATCCGGACCGGAGATCAATCTTGGAATAGACGCAAGCACCCATGAGCTGATCCAACAGATCATCAATCCGAGGAAGGGGATACTTGTTTTTTGATTGTCACCTTGTTCAGCTGTCTGTAGTCGGTGCACAATCGCATTGTCCCGTCCTTCTTTTTCACAAAAATGTCTGGTGCTCCCCAAGGAGACACACTCGGTCTAATGAAATCTTTCGCTGAAAGATCCTCAATAAGTTTCTTCAGCTCTGCCAGCTCCGGTGGCGACATCTGGTATGGAGCTAATAAAATCGGGCCCACACCAGGCAACAGATCTATGGAGAACTCGATCTCCCTTTGTGGCGGAAAATCAGGAAACACCTCGAGGAACTCCCTCACCACAGGAATGCCAATGATATCCTCCTGTATCTCACTCACCAAACCACCCAACATGACATATCCAAATGCCCTTGCTCTCAAGGCTCTCCTAGCCTGCAGCAACGAAATGTACGGCGAGGAACTAGTGGTGGAATCACACGGAGACAACACTACACGCTTGGCACAACAGTCAATCATCACACAATTTCTGGACAGCCAATCCATGCCCAGAATAACCTCCAAGTTGGCCATCGGCAATCCTATCAGATCTACCGAGAACTCGCGGCCCTCCCACTGAAACGCTACATCGCGATGAACAGTGGTCGCATCACACTTTTCTCCGGTGGCGGTGGTAACCCGCAACGGTGGAGAAAGCACATCAATAGGCAACTCAAGCCCCACAGCAATCAGGGTTGCAAAAAAGAATGCGTAGCCCCAGAGTCAAACAAGACATCCACAGGTGAACCACCAATGGTAACAGTACCTCTAACAAGGTTCGGAGCTCTATCTGACTGCTGATGATCCAGAGTATAAACTCTCCCAGAAGATGGTGGCATTGCCAGTGCCGAAGTAGGTGGAAGGGGAACCATCTGAAGTGGCACTGCCTGCACTGCAGTAGCCCTCGCCGTCGCCGATGGACAATCTCTGAAGAAGTGGCCCTCCTTGCCACACTGAAAGCAAATCAATTGGCCGGTAGAACACGGCTTAAAATGAGTCTTCCTGCATTCCGAACACCTAGGAGCAGGAGGTCTCGCTGCACTCCCCTGAGCAGAAGTCCTCTTGAACTGATTCGGCGCCTGCCGAGCTGCCATCGGTTTACCTTTACCCTTGTTCCCAAACTTCCTGTCTCTCCAAGAAGTGGAACTACCGACTACAACTTTCGTCGCCTCAGCAACCTTGGCCCTCTTGGCCTTACTCGTGCTGTAGAAATCCTCAATTTCATGATACTGCTGAACCAGTGTCCCAAAGTCTCTAGAAGCAGAACCAGCTAGGTAACCAGCAATATCCTCACTAAGTCCCCTGCGGAACTTAGCAGCCAGATATGTAGGAGTAGGCCTCGCCATCCCGAAGTGTGCAAACTTCACCAACTGGTTGAACTTGGTCAGGTACTCGTCCACAGACAACGAGCCCTGAACCAATCTGTAAAACTCTCCCTGCTGCCTCTCCTGAGCGTCATACGGAAAGTACTGACCCAAGAAGAAATCCTCGAACAATGGCCAAGTCATCACATGACCCTGCATCTCGTAGATATGAGAAATGTTCGTCCACCACTCGTGGGCATCGCCCTCCAGCATGTAAGTAGCGAACATCAGCTTCTGCGGATCTGTACACTGCATGACCCGAAATATCTTGTCCAACGCCTGTAGCCAACGCGCCGCAGCAACAGGATCAAAGGATCCATCAAAGGTAGGTGGCTTATGCTTACGGAAAGCATTCAGCCGGTGATGGATCTCATCTCGATCCTCAACAAAAACAGGGATGGTCTGCATGGCCCCCGTAAGGTGACTGCCATCCCCCATCTGACTCTGAGAGTCATCCTGCAGACTGGGTGGAGGTGGTGGTGGTGGCGGAGGAGGAACATGGCCAACAGTAGGACCATTCCTCATCTCCTCCAACATGACTCTAAACATCGTCATGTTCGCCAGACGGTTGGCCTCCAACACATCCTCAGTGGCCTTCCTGTTTGCCTCTCTGACAGCGTCCAGCATGGCCTGGTTTGCCATTCTAATGGCCTCTTAGTCGGCTTGTCGGGCCGCCTGCATATCACCCAATGCAGCCAGGACAGGATCAGGATGATCCTCTGAAGTCTCGCAGTATCTCCCGGGTCTTACCATGACTCTGCACAAGTTACACAAATTATGAGTTGATCAGGCCCACGTAATGTGATCATATATGCATTATCATAATAATACTCGACGGAGCAAACACACAAAACAGACACAACCAAACATCCTAATCATTGCAATACATACAGGCTTTTCCCTTGAACCGTTGCTCTGATACCATAAAATGTAACATCCCGTATATATCCGGTAGTGTTATCATTACATCGTATTAAGCTACGCTTAATTAAAAATGCGGAATATTCTTTTTCTTTTCAATTATGACGTCATTATCAATTACCAACTAGATTACTTAATCAATTTCATAAAATATCGCCTGAATGTAAATTGCAATAAGACATCTACTGAAATACCTCAATATAATATATAAAGTGAGTATCTAAGTCACGACATTACATCACGTAATCCGGACGATATCCTGATACATTAATACAACTCTAACAAAAGCATGACATAACAAGTCTACGTGGCATGGACAATCCTCATGCTCACCAAATCAACAGCGTCTCAACAAGATAACCATAATCATAGAATGAAGCTCAAAGCATAAAAACAACATGCATATCCAGCATCCAACAAGTCAGCAATATCATCAATATCTAACTCAGTTTCGGCCTCCTGCCGCCTGAGATCTCAACATTACCTGACCCTGAAATAAGCATTTCCCAAACGTGGGGTGAGATCTCTAAACCAGAAATCTCAGTAAGACAAGGGGTCTTCAAGGATCTTCCACCCCAAGCTCACTTACATGTGGAATATAAGTTCTAAAAGAATTTATATCAATATCAGTTCCAAAACTATGCAGTGCAACAGATATTCATGCCATGGGTGTCTAAACTATTCTACTGGCCAGAGAAATGCAGGAATACGTCTATACCTACATGTAGTACAAGGAACACCACTTGCACATCACCCACAGCCTCACCATATTGTATGTACTACATACTCAGGCTTACCGTATAGGTGGCACACCACACGCATATCAACAAGGCACTAGCATATAACAGCTCATCAGCATTTCCAAAACATCAAAATCATGTAACACAGCATGCATATAACCATATCCCCATGGGACATGGTGGAACCACAACATGGCTAAACCGAGGACACGAAAGCTTACCTTGCAAGCTCACTATCCAATGCCAAGAGTCCTCACAGCTCAAGTCCAACACACAGCAGATCACAATCTAATTTAGGACCAGCAAGTGTATCGACATACATAGCTCAAAAGCATTAACATAAAGACTACGTTCTCCTTTAACGATTTACGTCTGAAGGCTTCCAACAAAGCCTCAAGCCCTTAATCACATGATTCTGACTTAGTTCATTAATTACAGAAGTTCAACTTCATCGATCTAGGGTCCACAACCCCCAATAGCCTACTATACACACAGCACAGCTACTGTTCTTCGAAATCCCAGAATATCCGGATATTCCACGGGACATATCCGGATATGCAATATCCGAATATCTCACTGACCATATCTGGATATACAATATCCGGATATCTCACTGACCATATCCGGATATCCAATATCCGGATATCCAAATCCCATATCCGGATATCAAATATCCGGATATTTCACGGGCAGATATCCGGATATTTCACGACAGAATGCAGAAACTGCATTTCGTGAAGATATCATTCCAAGGTTGGGTTTTTACTGATTCTAGACATTTAAGCATGCATTTCTAGGTGTGTTAATCGTTACCCAACATTAAGTTATCATCTTTTAACCTTTACATGCATCAATGTAACATTTTTAAGCATTAAACTCATAAACAAAGGTTGGTACAACATACCAAGGCTCAAAACTCAGAACAAAGAGGCTCTTGGAGCTCACTAGACACTCCCAAGGTTCTGTCTCTCACTGCACACGAAAATGATGCACAAAGGTGGTTCTTTTACCCCACAAGGAAGCTCCTTGAAGCTTCAAAACACCAAAAGAAATCTCTCTTCTTCCCAAAATGTGAACACAACTAGCTTACCTTCACTATACAAAAGCCTCACTCAGAAAATAATTTCCTTTCCTACTCACAAGAGACTACCACACCTAACCAAGTGTTTTCCCAAGAGAAAGTGTGAAGAAAATCAAGAAAGATCACTTCTTGGCTCAAGAAATGGAGAAGAACCCAAAGGAATAGCCCAAACTGATCAGCCTCCCTAATTCTCACGCTGGAAAATCTGGTATCTAGGGCAATGTGCCCTTAAATGAGTATATATAGCCACTTAGCAATAAAACACACAGTATTAGCTTTAATTGCTACGCTTAGCATATTAATCCCAAACTTTGGATTCTTAACCTACTCAATTTTACAAGAATTATCATATTTTTATTATATTTTTATTATATTTTTCTAAGCACCTTTTCGGTAGGCATTTTTCTTCGCCAGTATCAGTTTCTGGCACCAGTTCTCATTATTTGGACTTGAAACTCGTTTTACAAGTCCTATATAATATTCTAGTAATTATCATGCACTTACATCAATTTTTTGGGATACTTTTTCGGTACGCATTTATACCGACTAGCAGAATCGGTATCTGCACTTTTTCTTCCGAAAAGCGAATTTCAGCATTCTTAATCACTTTTCATAATTATTAGAGTCTCATAGTGATTATTAGGGTCAATTATGGAATCATTTCATAATTTTACATAATTAATTAATTAAATACCTTATTTAACGATGCGAGTTCTTACACAACTTTTAGATCTTTCCAAAGAAGGCTAAAGACAAATGTTTAGTCATTTAAAAGTTAAGACATTTTATTCTATCATCCCATTCATGATATTAGATTATGGAGAAAATACTTGTAGAAGAAAAGCAAATAGAGAAGAATGTCATATTTTTCACTGAGGAAGTACAAAAGCACATATCCCAGTGATTCCAAATCATCCCGTCGGCTTTGTTCTATGTTGCGCTCACGGCAAGTGCACCAGTCGTAGAAGTAATATAATGTTTAAGTAAGAGATCGTTCCCATGAGGATTATGACTCAATCACTAATTCACTACTTTAACTTAAGTTGGACAATCAAAATTGTATTTAAACAGAATTTGAATTAAAATTTAAAATATTAAAACTAATTAACAACAAGAATAAAGAAAACAAGAATTTAAAGATTTGATTAATTAATAGAAAATAAATGCAGCTAGGTATTCGATTTCCCTCTACATCTCTATTATGTTTGAGTTCATTCTTTAAGTTAATTGTCCTTAATATCAATTCAGTCGATTCTTTTAATTTAATTATGACTCAATCCCTTGACATCCTAAATCTTTACAATCTTGCAAGAACCCTAGTTCCTCGATTATTCCCCAAGAATATAAGCATTAAGTTCAAGAATCTCAAGATTTCACAAAACCCTATATCTATCCCTAGAATCATAAGGATTACGATAAAATTGTCATATACGGATCATGCACCAACATTCCTATTGTCATACATTTACCTAAGATCCATCTACAAGATTCAAGCTCATAGAAAACATTAAGAAAAGACAATTTCATTCATGATAAAAAGGAAAATCAACATCAAGAATTATTCAAAACATAACAGATTAATTCAGTTCCATCTAATCCTAACTACTATGAAAACTTAGCCGGACACAGTGAAATCAAGAAAGAAAATAGAAAAGCTTCCCCAAACTCCATAGTTGAATGGTGAATCTTCAATATTTCCAGTGCAGGCTTGATTCTGATCCGTCTCCGCCTCTCACGAACATGAGCTGGATGATTCTCTGTGTTCCCTTTGCCTCTAAGTACCAAGACTGATCCAAGAATGTGAAAAACTGTGTAATTCTGTCCCAAATTGTGTTTTTATGGGCAAAGAATTTGTGCCCTAGGTGGATAATTCAAGTGGGCCTAAGTTGATTCATTCGGGGCGCTTAAGCCTCCAAGATTACGCATGCAGTTTTCACGTGGCGCGCTTAAGCCTGAATTTGGTGGCTTAAGCGCCCACTTCGAATCAGAAGTTATCTTTTATAGCGCGCTTAAGCCTGAATTTGGGGGCTTAAGAGCCTGAATTTGGGGGCTTAAGCGCCCTCAGGCAGTGGCTTTTTACAAATTTTGGAGTATTTGGGGGCTTAAGCCCTAGATTGGAGGCTTAAGCCTCCTCTTCAAGAATTTGATTTTCTTTCTTTTTCTTCAAATAAGATCTTCATATCTTTAATTCTTGATCTCCATCTCTTCAATCGTCATATTTGCTTCCAATTATCATCAAATACCTTCAAAATAAGCAAATATATATTATTTAATCCATAATTCACAAATTCATGTTTTTATGTCAATAAACCCTAGTTGTCACTCATTTAACTAGATAATTCATGTAATTTTAGTCTATAAAATAAGATAAACTAAAGGTTTATCATTCTACAACAAATCTGAAAAAAAAAATCAAAAATATTACATGTTCATGTAATAGAACAACAACTTGAGAAGATGAAGAAGATAAACAGACAGATAAGAGAAGAAATATGTGCACAGAAGCTAATTACCAAATGAAAAAAATCCAATAACACGTCCTATTTATACACAAAATATTTGTGTTATTTTACAAAATATTTTTTGTTTTTTTAATGATTATTTTTTAACAAAATAGTTTTTTTTTTTATGCAGCTTGGATGTCGTTAACAATTACCCATGTAGAAAGTAATGAGATAATAAATGAGCTGTCTGTCACCAATAATTGTTCAAATATTTTTCCACCCTTTAAAATTCAAAATTCAAATTAAAAATTAAAAATTAAAAATTAAAAATAGAAAATCAAGATTTCAGAAAGCAGTGAGATATTATTAATTTGGAAATTCCAATATAGCAAGTAGAGGGACATTAAATAAGTTACCTGCTACCAACAATTATTCACATATTTTCTCCATTGAATTTATTTGCAAATTTAATATTTTTTTATTTCTACTTTTTTACTAAAGAAGGAAAGGTTTTAAATGTTATGTAGTTTGAACACAAACCTGAAAATGGAAGAAAGAGTGACATATTATCAAACTTTCCAAAGAATGGCTTAACTTATATATATATATATATATATATATATATATATATATATATATATATATATATATATATATATATAGGGAAAAGTATTTCTCCAGTCACGGAGATAAAATTATCTCCAGTGAGCTCAAAACGACGTCGTTTTGAAATTATAAGATTAAAAAATTATAATGATAAAGACTAATATAACCTGCAATATATTACAATTACAAAAACACTTTGATTTTCATCTCAAAACAACGTCATTTTGAGCTCACTGGAGATAACTTTATCTCCGGTAACTGAAGAAATCCTTTACCCACATATATATATATATATGAAGTAGGATATTCTTACTACCAATTTTTTCTACTACCACTCCACTACCACTTTAATCACCATTGGATTCAAAAGTTATTTTTCTTTTCTCTCTCTTCATTCAATTTTTTCTCTAATCCAATGGTAATTAGAGTGGTAGTGAAGTGGTAGTAAAAAAAATTAGTAGTAAGAATATCCTAACTATATATATAGATTCGTGTATCTGTTAAAAAATAATAATAATTCGTGTCAACAGAGTTAGTCACCTGTATGTCGATACATTCAATTTTTTCTCTTTTGCTATCTATAGTAATTAGAGAGAGAAGTTACATTGCAACGATTTCCCTGTTTCGTAGAGCAAAAAATGTATATAACAAAAAGAAATAAAGGGAGTGAAAATCTTAAAGAATATCTCATAGCGTAGAAGTAGCTTTGATTGGCAAATATTCAACCAAAAAAAAAAAAAAAGAGCTTTGATAGGTAAGTGGCAGCCGTCTCTCTTTCTCGTTCTCTATTACATTTTAGAGAAATGTTTTTCTCAAGTTACATAAAATTTTTTATCTCATGTCACAGACACATCACAATCCGAGTCAATATTTCTTTTTCTTTTTTCTTTTTTTTAATCGTGAGACTCACCCAATTATGTCTCTACATGAGATAATACTATCTCATGTAGCATGAGAAAAGCATTACCCTACATTTTAATAGCAAGAAGTAACAACAAAACTAGAAAGAAGAAAGTGGCCAATAACTACTACATTATTCAATGGCACGTTCATGGAAAGCATCCATTACACGTCTAGATCATTGGAATGATGGGAAGTTTCTAGATTCAATCTTTTCACCATCCCAATGACTAAATGGATCTAACTTAAAAGGAAGAAATGTCTTTGCAAATTGCAAGCCATACATTTCAAAAATTCTTTCTAAAAACAAGTATGTAATTAATCAACAAAAAATCCTCTGTCGGCAACAAATCAAATGTCGTATTTTGATGTTTGTGAAGTTGTTCCAATATTCAAACTTTGGGATAAAGATTCCTTCAACATGGTCCAACTAAACAATTTAAATCATAAGTTGGAAATCCAATATGGTATTGTATTGTTCCAAATGGCCACCCAATGAAAACTAAAGAACTTAAAAACCTGGAAAGCCGTGCAGAACAAAACTCTTTAAGTAATGCTACGTACAAACAACGGATTTGGATTCTCTTATATAGAAAAGTAATCATGTGATCATATTATTGATCACAATTACTCGTAGATAATAAGATAAGAGAAAAAAATATATGATTTTTAAATAAGTGATTGTCATCAAATAACATCACCACATGATTACTTTTACGCATGAAAAGATCTAAATCCATAAACAACACACTTGCCGTATGCGGTTAGACAACTTGTCTACACTTAACAACGGAGTGAGATCGATTATAGTCGACTACTCATGTTTTTCATACATGTGTAGCAAGGTGTGAGTACAAGTAAAATTACTTCAAAATTAATTGTTTTGTTCACATATAAATAGCTAACTTCGCCAACCTCTAGGCAACAAGAGGAGCCATAGTTATCTATCAATCGATTGGAATGCAGTTGCTAGAAACTATTCAGCAAAATGAAAAAAATAAAATAAAAAAACTTATTATCAGGTCGCCATTAACTATCGACTTTTCCTCCCTCTTTCATTAAAGTATGTTATACCAACACCTCTACTGAGATATGGTGGCATACTCTTGGAAATACTGGTTTCTCTCTCTGTCTCTGTCTCTGTCTCTTTTTCTTTCGTACATGATGACTGAATTATTTGACTTGGAGTAGTGGGGCTTAATTAAGTGGGACAAAATAATGCTTCCATGGATTCCTCCACGATTTCAGGTTGATTTGAGCATAAAAAAAATTAAATAAATAAACCTAAATATATTTCTCAAAGTGAATTATGCGCTAAAGCTCAACAGTCGTCATCAGTAATTTAATGCACCGAATTTTATAAATAAAAAATTGTCTTTGTTATCTAGAAAATCTCAATTGTTTCGTTGGAGTTCCAAACTCAAATAAAAATTTCATCTTGATGTAATTTGGTTCCATAATGTTGAATGTTTAGAGGTAAAATAGATGGTAGCCATGAATTTGATGATTATGAATTAATAATTATACTCTTATGATTGATTGCATTGACTTTTCCCTTGTCATTATTTATATATATATATATATATATATATATATATATATATATGGCAGAATCATTTGGCACCGGTATCAAATTTTAAAATTTGATATCAAGTTTTATCTGTTTATTCTCGTTAATCAACGTTTATTATTTATTAGAAATTAATATTAATTAATAAGTTTGATTCTCTATAAATGATAATCGTTGATTGGCAGAAATCAAAGGTTATGATTTGATGTCAAATTTCAAAATTTGACACTGATATCAAATGATCATATACCTATATATAAATATGTGGGTTCATTTTTTCTGCAGTCAATGTAGATAAGTTATCTACATTGAGCCTAAAACGATGTCTTTTTGAGATAGAAATCAAGATATTTTTGTAATTATAATTTTTTAAGAGGTTATAATAGTCTTTATCTCTCATTATATTCATTTGTGTAAGAGGTTGTAAAAAAAAAAGATTGTAAGTATAACATTCCTCGTATATATATATATATATATATATATATATATATATATATATATATATATATATATATATATATATATATATAAGCACAAACGAAGAAGATTCATATGAGAAGAGAAAACGAGAACAAATAACATTTAAATTAGATGAATGTAATGTGTTTAAAAGGATGAATTTTAAAAAACACATTACATTCATCTAAAAGGACCTTTCATGCTTACTCACACAGAGGAAATGGTTCAAACAAATAAGAAGTCTCACACTAAATCTTGATCATTGATTTGCTTGAATCTAACGGTTTCAGTATCAATTAAGTAAATCGTTAGATACAAATAAGATCAATGATTAAGATTGAAATTGAGAGTATAACTTACACCGATATAAAATGATCTTGATCCTCTATATATATATATATATATATATATATATATATATATATATATATATATGGGTTTTATTTTTCTTATGTTGCATGAGACAAGTTGTTTCATGCAACACACAAAAAGTGGGTGGGACCCGCTTTTTTATTTTCTCTCTCTTCTTTTTTAGTGGGTCCCATTCACTTTTTGTGTGTTGCATGAGACAACTTGTCTCATGCAACATAAGAAAAATAAAACCCTATATATATATGCAAAATTAATTCTTATGTAATAGGAATTTGTTAATCTTCTGCCACTCATACTTCAAAAAACGTGCCAAACATTTTATTTTATTTTATACAAAATTTGGTGGGGCCCAGTTTGTCTACTCTCTGTAGGAAAGAACGGTGATCTTCTGTCGCTGAAGAAATCCAAAGCCCAAAAAAAAAAAATATATATATATATATATAAGCACAAACAACCTTTCAGGTTTACACACTGAGAAAAGAATTCAAACAAAAATTAGTTCATTTTTTGTTCTACTATTTACTTAGCTAATTATTTTTTGATATCTATATATCTGCAAAAGAAGAAGATTCATAGGGATGTGCAAAATGTCCAAATGATCCAAACCATTTTAAAAATTCAACCAAACCAATTAAAAAAATTGATTTTTTTTAAAACAGTTCAAAAAAATTATCCACTTTTTTATTTTGGATATGGTTTGGATATCCATGTATCAAATGGTTTAGATATGCTGGATAACCAAATCATATCCGATTTTTTTCTTTAATCATTTTTTATTTTTAGTTTTCAATATAAATGCGGTCCAGTTTTTTGTTTTACGCAGTTATTTCGTACAATCTATTTGGCAATGTTTCTGTTTATCCACTGTTTTGAATTGGCTCTTTTTCTTTTTCCTATCTCGTCCTGCACTGTTGATAAAAAATCCAATGACCCAATTATGGAGATACTAAGTATCATGAATACCTTGTTAATGAATTAAGAATATCCAAGTCTGATTCAGCTTCACAGTAGCTTAGAAAAAAGCAAGAAGAAATAGTTGGACAAGAGATTTTTCGGAGTTCAGGTCACTGTCTCTTATACCAACAACATCTATTGTTAACTGAGTCGATATATAGATCCAAGTGCAAAACAAGAACTAAAAACTAGAAATTCCTAAACTAGAAACAAGAAAGGTATTTTTTATTTTATTTCAAAAAAATAAAATAACACAGCACATCAAAAACCGGTTTTTAATTTGTTGTAAAATCGGTTTTGAACTTGATAACCGGTTTATGGTTCATAACCGATTTTGATTTTAAATCAGTTTTGAATTAAAACCGGTTCAAAACCATAAACCGATTTCAAAACCGGTTTTAAACCGGTTTGGACAAATTAAAAACCGATTTTAAAAAAAAATTGGTTCGATTTGAAAATCAAACCATTAAAAACCGGTTCGGTTCGGTTTTTGACAAAATCGATTATGAACCGCTTCATGCACACTTTTTATATTCATATGAGAAGAGAAAATGAGAACAAATAACATTTAAATTCAGCATCCCAAACTCACCAATCCATATGAGTCGAGTGGCATACTAACAAAGGATAAGTCGGATAGTAGGGCCTTTTCTATATGTCAATAATGTTTGTGATAAGATTTGCCCAAAGGTGTTAGGAAAACGAAGAGAAAGTGACAAACTTGCCATAACCACAGCTCACTATACCAACTGTTTGGCCTTTTTTTTGCTTTAAATCTGATTCATTGTCAAGTATATTTAATGCAATCCTTTCTTTTCTTTAACAAATTAACAAGGACAACTAGGATTAAAAAAAAGAAGAAGGAAAAGACAAATCAGACCATGGGTTCCCACATTGAAGAGTGATTTATGATTATATTTATTTATTTGATGCACAATAATTATTATATTATTATTTAAAGAATTTAATATTTCTCATATTGTAAAAAAAAAAATTATCTCCCACACACGAGGCTCATTTTTTTCACATGATTTTATATGAATTTCACATACTTATATATATATAATATAAAATTATCTCAAAAAATACATTTAAACCTTAATTTAAAAGTATAGCTTTGAGATCAATTTTGTTTTTAATAATTTTCCATTAGTAAAGATTGAAATCTGATCAACAAATCGGGGAGAACAAATTTGTCTTGTCAACAGATGACAATTATAGATTGAGGACTTGTCGGTGTTTGTATTACTGATCAATCAGTCATCTTTTTACTTTTTAAATTACAAAGTTTATTGTGACCCAAAAATCCATTGAAAACTTGTGTGCCATTTTGGGACTTAAATTGATTTTAATTTTAGTTATTTGATATTAATCATTTTTATTTTTTCTCACAATTTATTCACTCTCTTTTCTTGCTTTTTATTACCTTTATAAACATCCATTTAGAGTCCGTTTGTTTCGCCTTCCACAAAAAAGTAGTTTTTGTCTCTTCCTTATTTTAAAAGTATTTTTTATAAAAGTTAAAGCTATTTATATTTTTATAAAAATATTTAGTTTTGGAAAAAAATATTTGGCTTTTGATTTTTTTTTTTAAGTTACAATTTTTAGCTTAAGAAAAAAAAGTAAATTTTTAACTTTTTTGTGACTTCTGTTTTTTTTTTAAAACAAACATTCAAATGAACTTAAAGTGAGAAGTACTTTTTTTTCTTAAAAAAAAATAATTTTTGGAGAAAAAAAGGGGCTCGTCCAAATCGACCCTTAAACCCAAAGATTGTGATGTGAAAGCACTTTACCGGTTTATATATTTGATAAGGGGAAAAAAGCAAATGATATAGGAAAGTTGTTAAGTTATGTTATAGAAATAGAGATTGCGGGACCTATATTTTTTTAAAAAATAAAAATAAATGTGAGTCTCACAATCTCTATCTCTATAACTTAACCTAACAACTTTCCTATAATATTAAGGGAATGATATTGTGACAACCAAGTTGTGTTACTACCAAGTGACTACCAATCAATCTCACCGTTAGATCAATTATGTTGATCCAACGGTTATATTTATTTCCATCTTTGTATGGTCATGATTCCCCATATTTAAAGTGAAAGCATTAAATATGGGAAATCATAACCATACAAAGGTAAAAATAAACATAAAGTATTAAATTTGGAGAATCATGACCATACAAAGATAGAAATAAATATAACCGTTGGATCAACATAATTGATCTAACGGTGAGATTGATTGGTAGTCACTTGGTAGTAACACAACTTGATTGTCACAATATCGTTCCTCGTAATATTGTACTTCTTTTTCCCTTGATATAATATTTTTTTTTTAACTCGACGAGAGTTAAACTTGAAGGATAGAAGGCCAAAGATTAAATTAGTGATTAAATGAAAAACTTTGATACCATTAAAAATAGAGGTGGCAAAATGGGTTGGCCTGCCCTGTCCCGCATTTCATATGGGTTGAAAATTTTAACCCACCCCGTTTTGTGATTGGTTGGCGTGTCAACCCGCCTAAAAAAAAATTAAATATAAAAAATAAATTATTTTATTAATTTTATAATATTACTTATTTTCATTTCACAATCCCTTTAGTTTTTTTTCAATCTCAAGTCTAAATGTATACTAATATCCAGTAAGATATTTTTTAGGAATTTATTTTTGTCTCCATATATGGATAACCTTTGTTATAAATAAAGTTTTTCTTAACCCCTAAGGGTAGTTCAGTTGGTAGCTGAGCTTCCAATGATTTGCTTGAGTCAGGGGTTCAAACCTTGTCTCAAGCAAATTCTTGAAAAATCTTTGAGGTTAGAGGAGCTGTGCTTCTATTCTCGAATGGGGGATTAGTCTCATTCTTCCTCCGGCATTGAAGTTCAATGCACCCGCTGTTTCAATAAGGATATGATACTACCTATTAGTAAAAAAAATAAAAAATTGACCCGCAGGACAACCTGCTCTGATCCACTTCCAATCCGTTTTGACCCACAACTAAGCTGGTTAGGCTGAGGTGGGTTGGTGGATTGAAATTTATAACCCAATCAACCCCGTTTTGACGGGTTGGTGAGTTGACCTGCCGGGTTCAACCCATATTGTCACCTCTAATTAAAAATTCACTTTTAACCCAAAAACTTAAAGGATTAAATTAAAGAATATTAATAATTTTTATTTATATTTTTATATAATATCCCACAAACTTATTTTATATAATATTTTTCTAACAACCATATATTTAGATTATCAACCGCATATTAAATAATTGGACACACATTCTATTAAGACCCTATTGAAAGGAGGTCGGAAGTTGTCACCTAACTCTGTTTCAGTAAGAAGCTTAGATTAATAGTTTAGGAAATCGATGTCTCTCTGTTCACATTCACATGCATTAAATAAGTGTTTAATCATGTAAAATGTTAATACGAGATATTCTCGTTGATTTATGACTTACAACTGACAGGGGAAATGCTTTTTTTTTTTTGGGAATACTTACAAGGAAAATGTATTATAAATGGGAATGAATTCTCTGTTGTTAAAATTCACGTGAAAGAATTATGTGAATTTTTTATTTTCGTATATATCTCATGTGAATTTATTTTGTAAAAAGAGATGAATACAAAAATTCAAGATCACCCTCCGGTGAAATTTGACTGGATCTAATTCCATTTTAATTAGATTATTTTTAGCAGAAGGAATTATTCACGCGCGTAACTCGCGTACATATAGATCTATACAAATAAAATAACGGAAAAACAAGTGTCAAGCTCAACCAAGTCTTGCGAACAAGTGTACAATGTCGGGTTTCTTTCTGTCACCATCTTTATTCGTGCCCGGAAATTACAACAACATGTTTGTGCACGTAGACAAAACAATATGGAGTACTGTAAACCAATTTAATTTGAGTCACAAATTTGAGAGAAAATATAATTATTTTATTATTATTTATAATTTAGTTTTACAACCCCTGCAAACACAGCAGGTTGAAAACTACATTGCATTCATTCATGTACCATCCATCAACAGGAGTGCGTGTCCCTTTGAGTTGGACCATAGCATAGCAGCGCTTTACAACTGTTTAAATACATAATTCATAAACAAAACAAAAGAGCATAGAAAAAGACCGAATTCAATCCTATCATAGAAATTAAACACTTCTTGCGAAGACAAAACGCGGAAACTTTGCTTCCATTCTTCTCTTTCTTGTATTATGAAGCGCTTCTTCCCTCCGTCGCTTTCTTTATTTGCACATATTCTTCATATCCTACCAACACGCATATATTATTAATATGTCAGTCAAAGTCATTGATCTGTCCTCAACTAAATCTAAATAAGAAAAATCATTTTTAAGTGAAACGTTAAAGCAGACTAAGATGCTCTTATTTGATTAATTAATAAACCTTAATTACAGTTACACAGTAATGGAAACATAAAACATGCAAGATCGATCGAGTTGGATCTCAGAAGATGAAAATGTGTTGGGATTAGATGATAATGTAGATTGTATAATGAAGCTTACCATAGAGAGAGGTATGCTAAACCGCTATCTAATAGTGGTAAGGAGGGGGAGGTGATGCATAGACGTAACCGTGAGAAGGTGGAGGAGGAGACATGTACTTGTAAGGCTTCTTGTATGGAGGTGGTGGATGAGAGTGGTAAACTGGGTGTGGAATGTATGGTGTTGGTGTTGGAGATGGGTGTGGATAGTATGGGGGCGGTGGAGGAGATGGGTACTTGTATGGTGCTGGTGTTGGTGTTGGAGATGGGTGTGGGTAGTATGGAGGTGGTGGAGGAGAAGGGTACTTGTATGGTGCTGGTGTTGGAGATGGATACTTGTATGGGGGTGGTGGAGGAGAAGGGTACTTGTATGGGGTCGGGGTTGGTTTTGGAGTTGGGTGTGGATAGTATGGGGGTGGTGGAGGAGAAGGGTACTTGTATGGGGTTGGGGTTGGTTTTGGAGTTGGGTGTGGATAGTATGGGGGTGGTGGAGGAGATGGGTACTTGTATGGGGTTGGTGTTGGTTTTGGAGTTGGGTGTGGATAGTATGGGGGTGGTGGAGGTGAAGGGTACTTGTATGGTGCTGGTGTTGGAGATGGATACTTGTATGGGGGTGGTGGAGGAGAAGGGTACTTGTATGGGGTTGGGGTTGGTTTTGGAGTTGGGTGTGGATAGTATGGTGGTGGTGGAGGAGATGGGTACTTGTATGGGGCTGGTGTTGGAGATGGATGTGGATAGTATGGTGGTGGTGGAGGAGATGGGTACTTGTATGGAGGGGGTGGAGGATGATGATGGTAAACTGGGTGAGGAATGTAGGGAGGTAACTTGGGAACCGGTGGTGGAGGAGATTGGTATTTGTAATAAGGCTTCTTCGGGGATGGGGGAGGGTGAGGGTGAGGGTATGGATGAGGATGAGGATGAGGATGAGGGTGAGGGTAAGGGAGAACGTGCACCGGAGGTGGAGGAGATGAGTACTTGTAAGGCTTCGTAGGAGGTGGGTGAGGGTGAGGGTATGGATGAGGATGAGGATGAGGATGAGGGTAAGGGTGAGGATGCGGGTATGGGTGCACGTGTACCGGAGGTGGTGGAGATGGATACTTATAAGGCTTCTTTGGAGGTGGTGGAGAGTGATAAACTGGGTAAGGGTGTGGGTGTGGGTGTGGGTGTGGGTAAGGATGTGGGTGAGGGTGTGGGTGAGGGTGAGGGTGAGGGTAAGGGTGGACTGGAGGGGGAGGAGATGAGTACTTGTATGGCTTTTTAGGTGGTGGGTGAGGGTGAGGGTGAGGGTATGGGTGAGGATGAGGGTGAGGGTGAGGGTGAGGATAAGGAAGTACGTGCACTGGAGGTGGGGGAGATGAGTACTTGTATGGCTTCTTTGGTGGTGGTGGTGGAGATGAGTAATGGTATGGGGCCTTTGGTGGTGGTGGAGATGGGTATTTGTATGATGGCTTCTTAGGAGGGGGTGGTGAAGGATAGTGGTAAGGATGTTTAGGTGGAGAGTACACTGGTGGTGGTGGAGAGTGGTAATAGTAAGGCTTCTTTGGTGGAGGAGGTGGAGAGTGATAATAGTAAGGTGGAGAGTAGACTGGAGGTGGTGGTGGTGAAACGTAGTGGTAAGGAGGAGACACCGGAGGGTACTTCTTGGGTGGTGGAGGAGATGAATACATGTAGTTGTCTGCTGAGATTTGAGGTGGCAAGCTCAGAGAAATTATAGCCAACACAAGAGTCAGAGTAGCAGAGGCCATTAGTGACCCCATGTTTTTTTTTTTCACTTCCTCAACCTCACTACGAAGTGAGTCTTATGCTCTTAGTGAAGCAAGTGCTACCCTTTATATAGATTCCTTTTTTACCCCATTCAACACCACCTAATCATCTTGGTAAGTTTGTTTTGAACCATACCATAATTCAGATTCCAATTCCAACCAGGTTTTCTCCTTTCATGTTCCCTGCCTGGGTTTTCTAATTAAAAGTTAATAATTTAGCATACAAAACTATTACTTGAAAGTGAAAGCATTTTCAATTAAATTTCTTTTTCTGAATTGTTAAGAAATATTAAGAGAATATTACATACTCCAAAATTCACCTTCATGGAAAGGAAAACTCTCAAATAACAATACACTCTTTGTAAATATTTGATGTTATTTGATAAATTTTATGGAAATTTATCTAATAATAAAGAGCATGTCAAGAAGTGTGTTTCTGACTTTTTTTTTATAAATGACCTAAATGGGGTTTAGAACGAGGATTTAGATTTGATGGTGGCTAATTGTGAAATTGCGCTTTTAATTATTTCAACCTTGAAGGCGATCTTCCTATTAATTCAATTATTAAAAAACAAAGACATCTTTATTAAATCATTGAGTGTTTCTTTTTTGGTGAAAAAATCATTCTGTGTTTCTATATTGTCATTTATCCTCTTCACGCATCTTACTTCAAGAAGGCTTATAATACAGGGCCTATAGCAGCCTCTACTTTTTTTTTTTTGGAAATACTATAGCAGCCTCTATGATTTTTAATCAGTTTACCCACTTTCTCTATCCAATCAATTTATGATTTTAAAAGACTCTAGAGTCTACAGTAGACCACGGCTTGCACATTTTGCATGGCATTGCTTCAGCTAGCCTTAGTCCTTTTCAGATAAAGACAAGAGTGACCGATGAGATGACTCCTTTTACTTAGCAGCTTTTGAATTTTTTACTCTCTAAAGCATATAACTCTGGTACGAAAATGTGGGTCAAGTGTTTTGTACTCCTTTGTAACTAATTTTAGCTTTCAATGAAGGGAAATCTACTTCGCTGGAAAAAAAAAATATATATCTTCCTACCGATTATAATTATGGGTTTATCATTTAACATGACCACAAAAATTTTCCTACACACACAACATTTTGTGGGACCCGCAGCAAAAAAAAACTTTGGCACGCAAAACGAATCTCTATAACATAACACAATCACTTTTCCTACAACGTAACTCTTATAAAACCCTATAATTATATATCTTAAGAATTATATAATTACAATATTAAAAAAAAAATCTTCAAAAGTTATTGGTTGATGTAAAGAAGAGAAAAAAATAATTTTTCTATCATAATTATGTGTATTCTTCAAAATATATAATTATAATTAATAACAGAAAAAAGAATTGCAGTAACAGACAAAAAAGGACCCTTCAATGAAACATGAAAATTTAGAATAAATCATGTTTGTCTTCCTATTAACAATAATATTATTAATAATTTTTGAAAATCAATTGTTTTGGAGTGGCCACACTCTTCGAGTTCAATGAGTCAGTAATTACGGGATACTTTAATTCTAGTAATTAGGGATTTAAATAGATTAGTTGGCTTAATAGTGGCTATGGCTCGTCCTACGTCAAATTAGACTTAACCTATTATATATAATTAAATAGAATAAGTTTGAATTTTAAAAAAATTATTTAAAAATTAGGCCATATACTTTCTTTTACACACCGAACTTATAAGCTTACAGATCAGCTTATATCATATTATTTATTTTAAATAAAATAAATAAATCATTATTTTAATTAATTTTTTTGATTTTTGAATGTCTAAAAAGCTTAAATAGGATAATAGGTCAAGGTTTTTATTTTTAAATATAAATCAAATTAAACTTATAATTTAAGCTTATACAAAGTTAACAAGTCAGGACAGACCTAAAATATTTTACACCAAAGTAACCTATTTAGATCAAAAGCCTAACTCAATCAAACTTATTTACACCACTTCTGGTAACTGAGGATTGCATTCTCTTACACAATCACATTTCACGCTTGAGGTTCATATTCTCACTTATCATTGGAAAATCTTTACACCTATAAATCTCTCTCAAGATGCGCCATTTCTTTACTAATCAGTAATCACATAGATGTTACCTAGCTTTCTTCAAAGCCACCGCGTGCTCACGTATTACCTTCACCTAAGATTCTCCATTGAATTTTGGTCCATAACGCCACCTCATGATTCATCATTACACTGAAATAATACACCCCATTGAGAAATATAATCCTAATCTTAATCTTGCAATCTAAAGAGTTCAGCAACCAAAAAAAAAAGGAAATTAAAGTCTTAAAAAATATAGCTAAATGTATCCTAGGATCGGAATGCACGAGTATTTACGACCACATTTTAGATTCTAAACAATAATAATTAAGCAAGTCTTTGTTTCTTTAGCATAACCGTTGTGATAAATATTGTGACTTGTGAGAAATAAATATCACTCATTAATTTTTCTGTTTTTAATATACCCTCAACAATTTACTAGAGGCAAACAAGTAAACATTTTGACTAATTATCATGCAGTCGGTAATAATTAACTAATAAGAGTGTGGACATTTACTGATAATGGAGCGCGTTCATGTTTGAAAGGAAATTTTTCCATCTTTATAACTAAATGCAATAAACAACTCATTGAGATCTCATGTATTATTTTTCATATTTTATAACGCTGACCATATTTGTACATCAAGCAGGATGGGCTTTTACTAGCATTAAGTTAATCGAACAAAAGATGTTGGATAACTTATTTAATTCATAGTACTTATCTTCTGGAACCAAAACTCGGTGAACCATTTTTCCGTCTTTATACTTACTAACATTTTATTATATGATTAATTATCATTGAATTAATTTAAAATTAACGGTTAAAAAATGAAAAAATTAACTATCATTAATAAGAATAATAAACCTAAAATAATAATGAATATAACCGCCTTCCATAAATTATTAATTTGAATTAAATAAGTAGCGCAAAATGACTGAAACGACTAATAAACGTTACTTGTTTAAAAATTTCATTTATTGATTAAAACAATTTGAGTATATATATATATATATATATATATATATATATATATATATATATATATATATATAGGATTTTATATATGTCATGTTGTAGGAAACTTGTAGTGTCATGTTACTATAATATATTTCATGTGGGTCCCACTCAAAAAGAAAGCTAAAAAATAAAATAAGGTGGACCATCATTTTTTGTGAGAATGACATGATGTTAAAGTTTCCTACAACATGATTTCGTTGTAAGATCTTTTGATTCCGTTGTAAAATTAAGAAATCTCATTCTTTTCTCAACGATTAATTTTTATGCATACGACAACCATAGGTTATTTAATATTAATAATTAATTAATAAATATAATTCAATAAATTACCATTGTCAAATAAACAGTTGAGGTGGAGAGTAAAACCAATATGTAGCTTTTGGCTAAAAAATTGGATTTGAATATGGTCTAAATAAGTTAAGTTTGGTTAAATTTTAGACTAAATATGTCATGCACCTATAAATTATTCTAAGGTTAACCTGTACTTTGTTAGCAAAACCGGCTCCATCATAATTGTACACCTAGGATTCAAACCCATAACGTAAGGGAATTATTATTTATCTTTACATAAATTCAATTCAATTAGTTCAACCATTAAAAACTTTCAAGTCTATCAAAATTGTAAAATCGAATAAATAAGTTAAAAATGCTGAATATGTATGAGGTAAAGCGAAGCTTAATTACCAAATAGTAGTAGCTCAGTTGGCGCATGGGAGCTGCTAAGCAGGTGAGGGTGTGAGCATGTGTTCGAATCTCTCCAGTACCATATTTGAGAGGGGTTTAAAACCTTAATTCTAAACCCGTTCCGAATCAGATTAGTTGTGAAGTAATGAACCGATTGAATATTTTAAGAAAGAAGAAGCGAAACTTAATTTACACAGCAAATTAAAGGTGTGAGTTGCAGGGATGGGGTTGAAAAAAGCAGGGGGGATAACTCACTGCTTTAATTTAAAGAGTTAAAGGTTCCACAAAAAGTAGATAGAAAGGAAGCAAATTAACTTGATTAATTAAGAAATTGGGAAGAAAAGTGGAGATAGTAGCTTATTTCATGCTCTTGTTTTAGTAAAATTTGATGGGAGTTACATTTATCCCTACTGCGTATACTAAGTAGGGAAAAAGGGTTGGGATATGACTTTTGCTTCAATGTTTTCAAAATTGGAGATAGTTTTGCAAAGCATTAGGAAAGTATCAACACGTCGCTATTAACATAACCTAAAACATAATGTTACTTGAACAGGGATATAAAATATAATATCCTGCGAGTTCTATACTAAATGTATGCTAAATTGGTATTAAAAAAAATTAAAATAATAAATCGAAGTACGTGTTTACTTCATCAGGTACATTACCTTCCAAAATACTTTAAAGTACCCAATCTAACTACAAATCAATTAGTCCATTACTTGCTCTAGTTTAATCAATTGGTAATGACAGGTGGTTAATCTTAATAAATGATTGACTAAGCAAAGCAGAACTTAGTGTTAGAAAACTTTTATTTTTAACATTAAAAAGAGAAATCTTATTTTATAATTCACCGTCATATATAAGCAATCAATTATGAACCTAATAAGAAATAGTAAAAGCATATCTCAGTAAAAGCATATATAGTAAAAGGGGAAAACGTGTATTTTTTTTTAAAACACACAGACTTAGATTTTTTTATAAAAGAAAGATAAACACAGAGATGAGATCTATACTTTTATTATTTTAATATAATTCATATTTCTTTGTGTTTATTTTTTTCTTAAAAGCACATAAATTTATATCCTTTTAAAAATACACATTTTTCTCTTTATCGCTTTGTGTGCTGATCCGGGGCGAAGGATTAGTCTCATGGCTATCGGTGGTGGGAATACCCGGATGTAATCCAAAAAAAAAAAGGATAAGAAATAGTGATAGCTCGGTTGATGGCAAGAGAGTTAATCAGTAGAAAAAAAAATAACTTCGATTCGATTTTTATATATTATGTTTGGAAGAAATTTAAATATCTATGTCCCTAATCTATAATCTATCCTGCATTTTAAAATAGTTTAATAGCTGGTTCAAAAAATAAAAAATTATAAAAATACCGGAAAAGTTAACTTGGTTTAAAGAGAGAATTTCGGTTAACTAACTAAAAAAATAGTAAAAGGAAGGTACCACCAACTCAGGCAATGACATTCCAGAGAGATAAATGGAAAACATTTAAAAGAAAAAAATAAATGTTTAGTTCAGATCCAGGTCTGCATCTGTCTGACCCAATTATTGACCCTCATGATCACATAGATGCCGTATTTTCATTATTATCATTGACCACAGGTCCTTTTCCATATCGGAGACACATCTTGCACCCTGTCTCAAGCAAATGCCATTGGTATTACTTTTCCATTTAAGTAGGGGGGAGTTTAGTACAGTGTTTATTTTTGGATTTCCGGAAAAGAAATAATGGTAATTTAATTTATCTATATTTGATAAAAGATTTCTAATTTTTTTTTTCCAAAAATATGATTTTATCAGAATTTTACTTTATGCGTAAAATGTAAACAAAATATCACCTAAGAATACTATCCAGATAATGATATTCTCATTTTCTAAGGAAAATGGAAAATTTAGACTAAACTTAAGCTATATTTCTGATAATATTTTGACTTATCAAATAATTTTTTGATAAAATTTTTGAGAAACTCATTTTCTCATCATATTTTTAAAAATTATGATTTTCGGATAAAAAAAATTTCTTCTATCAAACGTCCCCTAAGAAGGAGTAGGTCATTACTAATCTCTTTTTTTTTTCTATAATAATGAAAGTGCAAAGCAACAAGGATTGATTCAGTGATAAGAAATTTAAATAATTTATATTAAATTATGTGTTGAATCCCTCTATTATATCCAAAAACGGTGCAAAGTGTATAAAATTTGGTTTTGGCCATTTTTGTAGTAGAAAATATTTGAGATAGTAGAACAAGCAATTGAGCAATCGTCAACTACATCATTACACGTCTTGCTGTGTTTTACTTGTTGGGTAAATTCCTTAACCTACAAATGAAATGAAAGTGATTTGACAACAAAAGATTTAAAAATCTTTATGAGAGGAGAAAAATAAAAAAGAATTTACTTAAAAGATATTTCTACCCACCGCATCCATATAAAAATGAATGATCTTATTATAAAAAAAATAAATTTTAACAGAATCTATTTGCTTTTATGTGTTAGTAACAACAGAAATCTTACTTTTATAAAGAAAAAAAGAAAAAAAATCTTAAAAGTTAAAACCTTATTTTTTTTTTTAATTTGAAATACACGTATTTGTGTGTGTATTTCACTCAAATCAGATAGAAGCTGAGAAAAAATAATTTTTAAATGAAATGAATTTGTAATGAAATAAACTTAATTATGTGTTAATAGCTCCAACACATGCCGAGTAAAAGTACTTCAGAGAAGAATTTGATTAAGGTTTTTCCTTGGAGGCCTTTTGAAAGAAAAAAAAATTGTGTAGAACTCAAAACTTACATAATTTAAAGAAAGACTTACTAATTTTTATAGCTATTTTTTATCTGTTTTGAACAAAAATAAATTATTTTTAAGTCAAAACATAATTCTTAGTAGAAATTAAAAACTATGCAATAAGAATAAAAAATGAAATAAAATGATTCCTAATATCGAAAGTCGAAACTAACGCCTAGAATAAAGAGATTTAATTTCAAGATAAAACCTCAAAGTGACCAACAAACACTAGATCTACCTATAGCTTCGTGAAATTCTCTGGGTTTTGTCCATCGAAATCATGATTGGGAACTTCTGTGAGGCATTCATGATCCTTGGCCCATATATACCATTATGTCAACATATATAGGGTGAATGATTAATTGATTAAAATAACTATTCAAATGAAAAAAAAAATTAATAAAAAAATTAGTATGGTAGTTGGCATGTGAACTTGAACTATTATCAATCAGGATGTCTGCAAGATGGGTGTACAATCCACTAGAGGCCACGCATCTTAAAACTTGAATTCGTGTACAATCCACAAGATGGGGTATACAGCATAATTAAACGTGTAGACATCATGCAGGTCAAATTATGATATGCTATTACAAAGTCGTTATGCAGTAGTACAAATATATCGTATATCACATGGTCAATTGAATTAGATAAGTGCTTATATATGCACCACTAAAAACCCTATTTAGGAGAATTAATTGACTTCGTTGATTTCGTTTTTTAATATCAGTGTCAGGTTGTAATCAAAAACACAATCTGCAGAAAAACTTATCTCTCATTACTCTACTAGCCAAATTTATTATTATATGTGTATGGCATGCGGGTTCCTATACACATTCAATTTACTTTTAGATTATAAACTTCACATATTTTGAGGGTAAGTTTTTTTATCATTCTTATTTTATTTTATTTTTTAAATTTTAATTATTCATATTTATTCAAGGTATTTCAGTGATTCGATATATTTATCCTTGTATATTGGCTTAAAATTTAAAATATCAAATTGCTCATTGTAATTTTATTTAATTTAGCCGGACAAAATTAGATTACCACTCATGAAAGTACATGGTAACTTCTTTCTTCTATTTTTAAATTATTTTTTTGTGTTTTATTTCCTTATCACTATAAACCGGTCAAGACGATTTCTCAAGCATGAAATTACTCATTTGCTTGGTCATTTTATATAATTAACACTGTGAAAAAAATCATCTAATCATAAAATATTTAAATAATAAGTTAATGATTGTATATAATTAATTAACATGGCGAAAGAAAGCAAGAGATTAGGACTTAGGATCCTAGGGCAGAAGAAAACAGATGATTTTGATGGTTGTACGACGAGCATCAAATGTACTAAAAAATTAATTATTACCATTATTTAGCACTTGTTAAGTTGTACTTACGCAGCAGGTAAAAAAATGGAGCATAATTGATAAGGACCATATAAAAATAAAATCCTTATTTTATAATTATTGTGAAAAAAAAAGTATCATCTTACTTACCGACACAGAAAATATAGCATGAGACTGACTGCACATTTAGGCCTACACCATAACGACCATAAGGTGGATCAGACGGCTACAATTTGATCAGATGGAGTTTTCACAATGCGAGTGAGTCACTAGACTCACTACTTGCATCCACCTAGTCACATAACACACATCCAAAATCCAGAAACTAAAGTCAAAGTTGCTTCACATCAAGGCCTCAGTTTCTTTGTTTTTTAGTGTTTGGTCCGTAGTGAAGGTTCCCGAGTTTGAACAGTCGCCAACACACACAAACAAAATCCATAAATCTTGATAGTGAAAGCTACAGTTCCCTTTACACCAAAAAAATTAAAAAGCTACAGTTCCCTTCTCGTATTTGATGAAAGGCGTGGTGTTGTTTGGTCATGGGACCACTTCGTCGTTTGATTCTCCTACTTCCCTTGCATAGAATCCGAGGATTTTCCTCAAAAAAGGCTCCTAATTCTGCTTTATTCGTGTTGACACCTCCACAATTCCGATGCATAACCACTTTTGATTTGCTTTAAATTAATCCTCCTTAATCACAGTATTAACTCAATTTTATAGACACCCATTATATATTAATATTAATGTTTAAGTACTATAATTTTGAAAGATAAAAATTTGGCCAACAAATCAATAATAGTCCCAATGGTTTCTATACCCATGCACTTCATTAATAAAATTACAAGGTATTCAATCTTGTGATGTATAGTTAATCGTATTTATGCCAGACAAAGAATATTGTATAATTACAAAAAGCAACAAATAATGACACACAAAGTAACTTTGTTTTTAACCAAATTCTATGCATCATGCACGCAACTCTCTTGAATGTTAACATTAGTTAGGCAAGGCAATCATATTAGGTATATCCCTTTGAAGATGCCATGCAATTGCTGAGTTTGAAACAATGCTTTTGCACATGGCGACAAGTGGGGTTTTATCTATATGTTGGCTTTTCCCCTTTTTCCCCGTTATCCCTGGCCCCAGAGCTTTGAGTGCAATCATGTGCATGCACTATCAAGTAAATAGCAAATAGCATTCACTCTCTCTTTTTTCACCAGCCAATTGCATTATATGATAGACAAAGCATAATTTTCTTAATTACTGATCCCAATTTAAGGTCCTTTCAAACACTTTTGCTTTTCTATTTGTTAATTTCATGAGATGTCAACTCCTGTATACACTGGCAATGCTTGCAGTTCTTCTCATCTTCCCCATGAAATTAGATGTCTCAGTTCTTACAGTGTCCTAGTATCTTGGACAAAGATGGAAGTAATGAATCCCCATTTTAATTGGGAAAAATGAAAACAGAACAGCAATAATACAATACCCCACTAAAATTTCGTCAACAAGTAAGAAGGAAATTACATTATCTGAGCTTGTGGTTAAAGCAGGCAAGGCAAGGCAAGGTACCAGGGATGATTCATTATTTTTGCTTTCTTATGGATTACTTTCTGAGACTTACAATGTGCTTAAATAAGGGAAAGAGAAGAAGAAGAAAAGTCAGCCACCAACTGCAGAAAGATGCCAAGGGACGATAGAGATTGATTAAACCAGCACTACTGCCTTTAATAGACATTGAATTTGGAGCAATGCATTCTTTAAATGAAGCTTTTTTAATACCATTCCGAGTATTTTTCTCTTTTAGAGTAAAGCCATGAGAATTAAAGTTCAACTCCTATTTTTAAAACTCAAGAAAAATGCAGCAATTAACATTGAAAGTTCACGAGTCCAGCTGTATGGTACCAAGTAACTTCCATTGGAACTTTTATGGTAGGTGATATTTGACATGGTGTGTATCATATTTTCAAATGATTACGATCGAAAATATTTTTACAATAAAAGTAGGGAAAAAGTTTTTGCTTTTAAACTACGAGAAATGTTTTTCTTATATTGCATGACACAATTTGTATTATGCAATACACAAAAAAGTGAATGAGATTTATTTTCTTTTTCTTTTTCTCTCCTCTTTTTAGTGGCTCCTATCTATTTTTTTTGTCTCATGCAACATGAGAAAAATATTTCCTTAAAACTATATAAAGCTGTGTTCTTTTATGCAATACGAATAATATATAGTTGTTATCTATTATTAGAAAAAAAATTTGCTAAAAATATTTTTGTTATGTATTATGGATAATATATAATTACAATATTATAGTTGTATTTTTTTCTCTCTTTAAAAATTATTTGCTTGCTGACATAAAAAATGAAACAAAATATAATTTTAATATTATAGCTATATACTATACCTAACACATAATTATAACTATTAAAAATATAATATTATATTCTTTAAAAATACACACACTAAACCCATAAAAGTAAGGGTTATAATTTTTGCTCATTACACGAGAAAAATGTTTTCCTTACACACGTGATATAATATAAGGGTTTTTGAAACCTCCAAAAAAAAATATAAATGTTTTTGTTTTGTCCTTTAACATGATACAAAATTTTTTTCTATACACATAATATTTTGTGGAGCCCGCACTTTTTAAAGAAAAAAAAATTAATGCATGCAAAATGAATTTCTATAACATTTCACCATCACTTTTCCTACATCATAACTCTTATAAGACCCATGATATAAAGTGTGGGTCGTATTTTGTTTTTTCTTTTCTTTTCTATTTTTAATGGACCTCACTCACATCTTAAATTAAGTGGACAGGATATAGATTTTTTTGTTGAACAATGTTTAAACGTTATACTTTTTCCTCGACCAATTAAATTGCTTTAACTTTTACAATACCTATTCTGTTACCTTTGTACGTAAAGGAAGCAAAATGGACCATCTGCCGACTCATAAACCATCTACGAGACATTGCATCTTTTCACTGTAGCAAACAATCATTTGCTTCGAAATCACAAAGCATTTTCAAATGCATAAAAACAAAATAAAAAATCCCTAACCGACAATAAAAAGCATTCTTAAATTATTTGCTTAAAAAAAAAAAAGAAACATACAAATAGACTACATAAAATTTTAAATTTTATATCCTGAAAATGATCTAATAATATTTTTAATTAATTTAAGAATAAACTATAAATAAATTACCATTTGCCATCAATTTCTTCTGAAGGATGCCAGGTAGCCGACGGTGATTTAGAAAGAACAAAAGCCGGAGTTTTAGGAAACTCGTATATTTAAAAATGAGATTTTACACAAAAACGTAAGGGAATAAAAAAATTATAAAATATAAAATTGTAATAAAAATATTTGTAAAAAATTATAAAAACACAAAAACGTTTGGTATATTGGTAAAAATATTTTAATTAAAAAAATGTAAAAATGCAGTAGTAAATCTACGATGGCCACAATTAAAATTGGTACGGGAAAGCATTTCTGAACAGTACTTTAGACATATGAATTTGAGAACAAATTTAAATTTACATGTTTAAAGAGTTTAAGGTTTTTTTATTCATACTAAAACTGTAAAACATATAATTAAATATAAAAAGTATTTAGTGCAGCGGTAAAGCAAAATATATATATTATATATATATATATATATATATATATATATGGATTTAGTGAGTATCAAGTGACTTGATGTAAATTAGGTCTAGTGCACTATATTTTCCCGCGAGAATATAGTGCACAAAAATTTTTGCCTATGTTATCCCGGGAGAACATCTCCAGAACACATTTGTAATGTTTTTGCATTATATTCTCGCGGGAGAATATAGTCAAAATTCACTCACTCGACAGTCCAGTGACTGAATTTTGGATTTTTCGTATATATATATATATATATATATATATGAAAAAAATATTTTTCAAGCTGCTTCAGATATATTTATCTCTGGTTATTTCAAAATTACGTCATTTTATTTATTTATTTCCGTATATTAATTGATTCACCTTTGAATTATTATGATTCCTCTTTTCTCACTATTCATTTATCACCATTGATCCATCTTTGTAAGGGTATGATTTAGTAGGCGGAGATAAAGTTATCTCAAGCAACTTGAAAAATGATAAGCCATATATATATATATATATATATATATATATATATATATATATATATAGTGGCAGACACAGAAATTTTAATAAAAGGGGACGAAAATAAAAAATAATATATCATAAATAAAAGTACTTGAAATAAAATACAAATTTAATATACAAAAAATTGAAAAAAATCTATTACAAGAATTAACATCACTTCACTTATTCTTGCTCTACGTGTTTTCATATTATTAAACTCATATATATTGAATCCGTGCTAAAATTCAAAATAATCTTTTTCAATATATGTAATCAAATATAGTCTATGACTATACATACAAGCAATGATTTTAAGAAGGTGGAAGTTGATTCTGCCTGGCTCTAGAATTTACACAGCCAAAATCGAAAGGCTGAAGAAGGAGGTTGGTGATGGACGAAACACGAAAAGGAGAGAGAGGATGATATGATGTTCTCAAAGAAAAATATGGGTAAGAGTGTGAGTAGAAGCATGGGGAACTGAAGGAAAAAATATGTACAACACGATAATTTCATTATCACATTTTTTTACATATATTATTAAAAAAAATTCCAAATTTTAGAGGGGGGGCGGGGGCCCACCCTAGCCCCCTACTGGGTCCGCCCCTGTATATATATATATGGGTTCGCTTTTTCTGCAGTTACTGCAGATAAGTTATCTGCAGTAAGCTCAATACGACGTTATTTTAGGACAGAAATCATGGTGTTTTTATAATTTTAATTTATTTTAGAGTTATTATAGTCTCTATTATTGTAATTTTTTAATATTTCACGCCCAAAACGACGTCATTTTGAAAGTAAATGCAGATAACTTATATGCAGTAACTGCAGAAATATTTTTCGGTATATATATATATAAATCAGGATCAACTTACACCAGTGTTACTCTTACACTTAATCTTAAACGTTGATTTCCGTCCATCAAACGACCATATTTAATTACATTATTCTCATAATTAATTACATTATATATATATGAGTTTGTTTTTTCTATAGTCAATGTAAATAAGTTATCTACGTTAAGCCCTAGGTGACGTCGTTTTCAAGCGAAAATCAATGTATTTTTGTAATTATAATTTATTTCAAGGTTATAATAGTCTTTTTCATTATAATTTTTTAATTTTTCAACCCAAAACGACGTCGTTTTGGGAGCGAATGTAGATAATTTATCTACATTCACTTTAAAAATATTAAAGCCTATATATATATATATATATATATATATATTTGAAAATATTTTTTATATCACATGATATAAAGTTATTTCCTACATCTCTAAAATAATTGTTTTGGGGTTTAAGATTAAATATAAAAGGTATTTTGAAAATTTTAATTTCCTCTTAGGATTTCTCACATATATTTTTGAGTTTATCATTTCTCTAAGTCATCTCCAACAATCCCTTGAGGAAATTAATGAAGGTGTTCTGGTAAAATTTATATAACAAAAAAAAAAATTCTAAAAAATTCTTCATTAATTATATCAATCCCCAAAATGAGATAATTTTACAATTGTTAAAAATAACTTTATCTACTATTATGGGAGAAAGAAAAACATTTTCCCCAATATCTTATTAATAATATCTTACAAACCAAACATGTAATACCGTCGTTTAACCACCATAACAATCAGACACTTAAATTTAGACTTTTGTAAAACTTAAAATTACAACATTTGTTGTAAAATGAAACATGATTTGTTCACAGTGCCATGATAATAAACAGTACGGTTAGTTTGATAAAAATAATTTACTAATAATTAAATATTAATGATACATTGCAGTAATTGTACAATAAGCTTGAAAAAATAATATTTAATTTAACAATCAAAATATTAATATTTTTTATTATAAAATTGTTTATAATAAATGTATAAAAATGAAAAGGACAATTTAAAAACATAACCCATCAAACCGGGTTACATACTCCAACTTTTTGTAGGAAAACGGATCCCTGAAAAAGTTTTACCACAGAAACTACCAATTCAGATCATATTCTTTGGTAAAGATAAGACTTCTGGAGCAATTATATTCCAAAATTATTATATCTATCTTGCCGATGTAAAAAGATGAGAGCAGTGTAAGTGAAACACAGAATCGGTTTCTCTATCAATCGAAGTAGCAATCTTATTCCCAGTTTTGAGCCAGGAACCGTGGTATCATAAAGCCAAGATATAATAAACTTGTCCCATTAGCCAAAATAACTCCAATTTCAATCCCTATTCCCTACCATATATGCCTACTTTCACCAGAGTTCCCTGACTCAGTTACAAACTAGATTACAATAGCTCCACAGGCACAGACCTAAAAGTATGCACATGCCAGATATAATCGAAAATTATAACAAAAAAATTAATAGAATGATACCTTCATTTGAGCAACAAAAAGTAAATGCTATGGTAAATAAGACATCAGTTTCATACTACAAAATATCAATATTTATACAACAAGGTACTCGGCAATGAGCATCCAAAATCTTCATGTTAGAATTGCTCAAATGCAGCTGTAGCCTTACCTCAGCCTGTTAATAGTGTCTGTGCCCCAAGAGCATTAACTAGGATAGTAGCCAGGAGGGAGAGACCAAATTTGCATGTGCAAAGCATTGACCCGTAAATATTCTCGCCCCAGAAAGATGGGGATAATGGAAGACTGTAAGACATTACGACACACATAAAACCTAAATGCCCTAGGTTAACCACCTCACCTCTTGCCACGAGGTCCAGGTCCAGTTCTGGGACCAGGAAACCTAGAAAACTGAAGCCGCAAGTGACTGGACTCAGGATGGAGTTCATCAACTTGATAACCTGTGCCATCCAACCACAATGTCAGCAAAAACCATGAAATTTGGGCACACAATTATGTAAAAGGTTGTTAACCATTGACTTCAAATCCTACTAACTTTTTATGACTGACTACGATACTCACAAACATGGCTATTAGCTTGCCAATCAAAGGCACAGCTGACTACGTTATAATGGAAGAATTTTGGGCTTCATTTGACTTCCCAAAAATATCATGATATTGATGACAGTAATGGTGATCATGTCGTACCGATAGAGAACAGGAATACATTTCCCAATGACGGAGATTATTGCAAAGAAGGCAGACGCACTAGAAAGCAGCATTACAACAATTTCAGAAGTGATGATGACGATGATATTGATAGTTAATAGAACAGATATCTTGGTATTTGTTCATTTTATGTAACTTTGAATGAGACGATAACAAACGGAACCATGGAAGTTGGCACTCATTTGTCACGTATTCACTACTTCAGTTACTATGAAGTTTTAGTTTTTCAGTTTGAACAAGCCTTTGCTTTAAAGATAACTTGCATATATCTATATATTCAGTGTAACAGAGTGATTTACAACTTCCCAAGTTGAAACCCTTTAGTTCAGTAATCGAGTAATTTTATGAGTTGGATAAGCATAATCATACTTGTAGACTTGTTTATATGTAATTTTATTCACTGCAATTTAGAACTGTTTTTCGGAATAGCTTAAAAGAATTAATTGGTACTACCTATACTAACAAGATGCATCTGCTTTTCAGTAGCTCGGATCGGAAGAACTCCACAGTTAAGCGTGCTTGACTTGGAGCAATTCTGGGATGGGTGACCTCCTGGGAAGTTTTCCCGGGAAGTGTGCGAGTGAGGAAAAAGCACACTGAAAAGTCTCGTGTTAGTATGTGGGGATAGTCGTTGATTCTTGAAGCGGCCGAGCGTTACAAGTGGTATCAGAGCAGGCCTTTCTTCCAGTACGGTGTGGTTCGAGGACGAACCAGGCGGAAGCTGGTGGGCATGTAACATCCCGAGCGCTGACGAGGGCAGGGAGTGATCGCCGGTGCAAAGAGGCACGGACAAGGAGCGGCTCTTGACAGGCTTCCAGCGGGGGGTTACATGCATGAATGAATCGAATCGACACCCAAAAGAAAGGGATTCCAAAGACTGTGCAGGTATGAGTCTGCACAGTTTGGGAATAGCTTAAAAGAATTAATTGGTACTACCTATACTAACAAGATGCATCTGCTTTTCGGTAGCCCGGATCAGAAGAACTCCACAGTTAAGCGTGCTTGACTTGGAGCAATTCTGGGATGGGTGACCTCCTGGGAAGTTTTCCCGGGAAGTGTGCGAGTGAGGAAAAAGCACACTGAAAAGTCTCGTGTTAGTATGTGGGGATAGTCGTTGATTCTTGAAGCGGCCGAGCGTTACAAGTGGTATCAGAGTAGGCCTCTCTTCCAGTACGGTGTGGTTCGAGAACGAACCAGGCGGAAGCCGGTGGGCATGTAACATCCCGAGCGCTGACGAGGGCGGGGAGTGATCGCCGGTGCAAAGAGGCACGGACAAGGAGCGGCTCCTGACAGGCTTCCAGCTGGGGGTTACATGCATGAATGAATCGAATCGACACCCGAAAGAGAGGGATTCCAAAGACTGTGCAGGTATGAGTCTGCACAGTTTGGGAATAGCTTAAAAGAATTAATTGATACTACCTATACTAACAAGATGCATCTTCTTTTCGGTAGCCCGGATCGGAAGAACTCCACAGTTAAGCGTGCTTGACTTGGAGCAATTCTGGGATGGGTGACCTCCTGGGAAGTTTTCTCGGGAAGTGTGCGAGTGAGGAAAAAGCACACTGAAAAGTCTCGTGTTAGTATGTGGGGATAGCCGTTGATTCTTGAAGCGGCCGAGCGTTACAATTCCCTACTAGATGACTTGCATAACCAAAAAATGAAATTAATCTCCTTTTATATCAGCAGGTAGCAAGAATCGATACCTTGCAAGGCACTCAAAGCAGTTGCTGCACAAGCCGGATTTGCAAAATCCACAAAACAGAGGATTAGAGGATCTCCACCACGCTGCAATCAACAAGCATTTCAGCATAAAAAAGGATAATGGATCTTTCAACCAATAAGCATGACAGTAACAAAGTCAAAAGAGGACAACCAGACAACTGTTACAAACAGTACACTTACATGTTTGGATTCTTTGCTCACAAGTCTCACTTCTCTATATCCAACAAAAGGGCGAAAAATATCTAAACATGACATTAAGGAACTTGGGTAACTGAATTATAATAAATGGAGCTCAGTAGATACGGATAAATCATGAGTAGACAATTCCTAAACAGTGTCTTAGAACAAAAAGGATACGAGCCACTTCCCTTCTTGAGCTGTCAGATGGGAGACCTTCAACATATAAAGTACTTGAAGCATCTGAGGGTAAAGGTACTGTCTCAGGTCCGGGCCTGGAAACTGCATCTACTGGTAACTGACCACCATAATTCACATTTTGTCCATTTCGTGCAAGATCAGGACCACCACCAGCAGGATGCCCAATGACAGCAGGATCAGCTAATGAATGGCCTGCACCAACACCCCTTGCCAATCCAACACCACCAATTGTACTCGCTTCCCCAGAATTAAATGAAGTAATCTGCTTCATAACCAAACAGGATGAAAGTTTTCAGCAAACAAGCAGTAAAAGCACATGCACACACTCATTAGTCATTATGCAAATGAAACAGGTTAAGATGTTACCCCCCCACTCTGAAGGTAACGGTCATAAGCAGACCCAAGTGATTTAGTGTCCTTTAGCATTCGGTGACCGGTACGGTCATCATCTCGAGCAATATAATTATGCATCTCATTAACTGAAGTCAGACCAGACGGGGACATATCTGCAATGTAACAGAATCAAGTCTTACAACCTACTTCTCTATCAAAGAAATAAAGCTGAAAAGCACCCACTCTATCAAAAATGTTTCTGTCTATTTGCAATATCATATATCGTTGCTATTCCTACAATGCTAATCACTGACTATAATAAAATACATCAAAGAAATATGCCAGATGCTAGCAAAACAGATAACTAAACAACATTGTCTAGCACGAGTACCAGTACCAGAGCCTTACCAGACACAGGTAAAGTGGGCTGAGCTACATATCGATGCTTCTTAGGTGATATGTTATGGATTTCTAAGGATGACAAAAGGAAATAGTTACAAGTCCCCAATCAAAAAGAAAAGAAAAGCTTAAGGAGTTTTGACAATAAAGAGTAAGGAGAAGAGAAAGAAAATGCAAGCCCACACAATTACATACACACAGATCATTATTACATCTCAATCTCATAATCTGAACTTGTGCGAGCTCAATGCATGGCTTCTCAGTTTCAAGATGATGACAAGTTTGAGAATCTGACTTGAACTCTTAAACGGGGAACCATTTCACAATAATACCAAAAAAAAGGCATATATACCTGCGATTAATTCTCCTAAGTTTTTTAGAAAATAGAAATCCTTCATACTCTCATATTTAAATCTCCTTGCATATGAAATACTGATAAATCATAAGCAAGTTATCCATTTCAGCACTAGTAACCACATCGAATACTATTTAGTGTAAATCCTTCATAGCAAATTTTCTGTAAATTAATTTTGAAATTTGCTAAAAACAAAAAAATTGTCAAGATTTCATTCCTTTTAAGTCTTTATTTGTTGCAAGAACATAAACATGAACATTGTTATTTATTGCCCAATGCACAATGCTGGACACAGGCCTCATGGCACCACAATGTTGTGCAGGGTAATATTGAAGCAGAGCGCAGAACATACTAAAGATGTTTATATGTATTTAAAACAAAACAAAATAACAACACTATACAAATGAATCAACAAATACATATGAAAAAACTCATACTTGAAACATAAACTTAATATGACTCCAATAATCATCCAAAATTCAAATGTGTCAAACATAAAATGCAACACCAAACACTTAAATCTATCAACATGACAAAGATAAGGAAGCTTCTGTTAGGTGAATGATAAGACTCCTCAGAAGAGGTACTATAGAAAGCGCTATAGAGGATTAGCTCCAAAGGATGACTCAGCATGTGGATAGAATATTCTAGAATACTCTGTGCTGAGCTGGTTAGCAGAGTTGGTTAAATAGTGAAAGTGACATGTAAGAGGTTAAACTTGAATTAGGGAATCTTGGGTTGAGAGAGAGCAACACCTCTCGAATGTGCCGAGTACATTTCTTTCTTCTAGAGTTTATTCCTTCTTTTGAAATTTAGTACAGTTGATTGTTTCAGATTATAATCTTCTTTTCTGCAATTTACATGTATTTCATAGAGTCAGTTTCTACTTTCAATTCCCATTAACATACAGAAAATCCAGTTCTTCTGGGCCAAAAGCTCTTGTCTGTTGTCTCTTTTATTCCATCTCACATGATATAAATGTTGGTCTTGGCTCAATCCAAAGGCAAGCTAGTGGAGTTTTACAAAAGCATTTATAGGGAAATATCTATCAGAAATTTGTTAGGTGGATGATGCACAATGGTATCCTCAAAAACCTGAACCTGAACCACAACAGCAATCGGAGTGGGAGGAGAATGAGACATCGAAACAAGAGAAGGAAACTTACGGTGAAGATAAAACGGCAATAATAGAACTGGTTTCAATTCTAGAATGGTCGATAGAGAAGGGAGGAAATGAAAATCAGGGAATCGTGAGAAAGGGTTTAGAAGAAAGAACTATAGAGGCGGACAAGACATTTGAGATGGGTGCACAGTCACCGGAGTCACTACAACCTCCAATGATGGTGGTTGAGGTTGATCCTCCACCCTTGCCAGAGCCACCACCAGGTCTAAGGTAGAGAAGTCTTCCTTGCCCAGCTATGGACAGAGAAGACAGATGCAAACGTGTAAGAATTTGGAAGATGAGCGAACAAGATAAGGGATGGGGTTGGGTAAATTTTTTGATCTAGCCCAAATTTTTGTTAAGTTACCCAAAGCCCAACCCGGACACAATGGTAAATCAGTCTATGCTTTATTGGAGGATTGGGCTTATGAGCCCATCAGTCTATCCCGACAAAGTGGACCAAGAAACCCAGGGTCCTATTTATTTTTGGATGGTAAATTCAGCAAGAGGTTGATGCAACAACAGAAGCTCATGAGGGAGCAGATCTTAGCAGTGTCGGCCACCCTTGACGAGTGGGTGGGACTGTTCGTCAACGTCACAGACCAGATATGCATCCTTAAGTCAACTTTCAAGAGAAACAAAGCAAATCAAGTGGCGAGTATGAACACTTACACCTACACCAATCTCACGAGGAAAGAAGAACACAAGGACAAGAAGGAGGAGAGTCAATCCTCGATGGTGGCACTCATTTTTTTCACGAAACTAAGGATTCAAAGTCACCTAAGCAAGGTTCTTACTGTTATCGATTCCTTTTTAAAAGTGTTTTGGTTCCAATATAAAACAAACAATCTCTTGCTTGTTTTGGATTATTGTCTCAATAACTTAGCTGTTCCTTGGCTCAGTTTTTTTTTACGAAACTGCTTTATTGCTTGTTATAGCTGCCAATTTCAGAGGACTTGAATGTCATCTCTGTGAGTCACAATGGTTGGGTAGGAGAATATTTTATTCATTGAATTTCAAGAGGGGAATGGGTACCCTATGTTTAAGGCAGATGTATTCAGCCATTTTACTATGTTCAGAAATCAAACAAGAAGGCACTCAACATTGAGGTTCTTTCTAGATTTGGTCTATTTCCTTGTTTCAGAATCAATTGTAATTTGTATTGAGAGGTTAGCTATCATTCTTGGTACAATCAAACCTCCAATTCCACCGATCTACATGCATTTAGTTTAGACTCTTTGTTACATGAGTCTTGGAAAGGAGCCCCAAATGATCCTGCTCTTGTGTGTCTCCTCCAAGCCTTCCGTGAAAAAGGGTAAAAGAAAGATCTATCTAGGGGGTAGATTGGGAAAGCATTTTGGACACCTGATCTTATTGAAGATATTGAGCTCAAGTTGATTGCTTTGGCAGAATTTTCTCTTTATAGTGGACTTAGTTCAATCTTGGAGCAAATGATTGGGATTCATTCTTGTCATGGATCGAGCACTATTTTTGGTGTGTTAAAGCTTCTTATGCTGCAAGGTGATGATGGAGCTAATGTGGATAGGAAATGGAACCCTGGAGGAAATCACTATGATTTTGTCATAAGTTGTTGTTTACAATTCAAGCAATGGGATCCCGGCGAAAGGTTTTCGAGGATAGAACTTCACCTTGAGGGCAAAGTGAAAGTCTTGGGGAAGTATTGATAAGACTCCTCAGAGGAGGTACTATAGAAAGCACTACAGAGGATTAGTTCCAAAGGATGACTTAGCACGTAAATAGAATATTCTAGAGTACTCTATGCTAAGGTTGGGTAAGTTGGTTAGAAGAGTTGGTTAAATAGTGAAAGTGGCACGTAAGAGGTTAGGCTGGGAGAGAGCAGCACCTCTCGGAAGTGCTGAGTACATTTTCTTCTAGAGTTTATTACTTCTTTGCATTTAGTTCTTCTTCTGCAATTTAGTATAGTTGATTGTTTCAGCTTGTAATCTTCTTTTCTGCAATTTACATGTATTCCATAGGGTCAGTTTGTACTTTCAATTCCCATTAACAAACAGAAAATCCAGTTCTTTTGGGCCAAAAGCTCTTTATGCTGTCTCTTTTATTTTATCTCCGATCTAGTTTCTATCAGTGAAAATCTAAATTTATCAATTATTTTATCAGATATTTAACTATGAAGCTTATAAATATTAAAGATCCTCATGATTGATATGATAAAACCAGCAAGCGGATCTTAAACTCTTCATATATCTCTTACTAAAATATGTTAGAAATATGTTTCCAAGTATTTGGAAAATTAATGTGACCACATATTAACTATTAAGAAGTTTGATAGACTAAGGATCATCAACAGTGATATAACAATATCCCAACAACACCATCAGAAATAAACTTATTTAATATTTGTCCCCTATAAGATTAATGTCATTAATAACTCCCTTAAAGATTAATGTCACTATCACCTTATGTTATTTATCTTTCTAAATCCCTCTCAACCCTTTGTCCACCAACTCCACTCTTCACTGCCAAAAAAAAAAAGATCTATGTCACACACACAAAAGAAAGGGAACAATTTCTCAAAGGATCTTTAGCCTCAACTCATACCCAATCGGAAGCATGCCCTTGTTACTAGCAGCTCAGCAAACAAATAGAAGGATCGTGAAGAGTGGCAAGAAACACAAGTTTTATCAAGTCTTAACTGGAAACAATAGCAGAATAATAGAGCAGCCCAAGGGTTGGCAGCTTCCTGAATGGCCATGGCTGAGTGTTTCAGTGAAGCAGCTTGATGAGCCACGGTGGGGGGGCATAGCAGCCTCCAATAGGGGCCACTCTTCCACTAAGACTCTGGGAGATAAATTCCCTGTTTTAACATTACTTAAACCCACCTTCAGTGAATGGGCTGCACCTAGTTGACTTTAGGGACCAATCAATTGCAAATCTTGCAATTTTAGATCAAATGTAGGAATCTGGGGCTTCAGATTCTCTAATCTAATTTGAACCTCCCTATTTCGGCCTGGCTCTGTTGTTTTGATCACAAGTTAGCCTTGCTCCTCGAGCCTCCCTCAACCAGTTTTGGCCTTGCCCTCCTTCAGCTGATATTCCCATTCATTTTTCATAAAGTGATTGCACCAATTTCTTTTTAATTCTTCTCCAGTTACTAGTTTGAGCTTAAGAACTTAGTATTAGAAACTAAAAAATAACTCTTATCTTTTCCTAAACAAACTCAGTCTCAAACACCTTTTTTTGTAAAAAAAATTCATTGAAGCTGCTTTGTTTTCTGTAGCACTCACTTCACAATCTGCTATGCCACTATAGCATACTCTTGGGGGAAGCCATCTTTCTACAATCAACTACTTAGATTTTATCATTTGTATCAAGAAATACTTACAGAAGGGATTGAATTATGCCATTCAGAAGTGTCACAGGCTGACAGGAAGGCAAAAGAATGACCGGGAGAGACAGATGGTGTGCTTCATGTAGAACCTGCCTATATGCTTTTCTAAAGAGTGTTGAAAGGAGGTGAGGGTTAATTTTCCCTTAATTTCGATGGGATCTTTTCAAGTTTAATGAGTCTTCAATATTTCTCAGATTGCATGAAAAACAGAGTGATGATTTCTCCACATTGCATGCAGATGAGCCAAACCTAGTCATAGATTTAAAGGTGCAATGCAAAGGAACATTATTCCCCCAGCAACCTTTTGCCCTGCTCAATGCGCAAATGCAGTACTGCACACTATGGAGTTCAAAATGCCCCAACATGGAAATATAGTTCTGGCCCTAGAAAGTTTTTATGTTTACCCCAAAACTCTAATTCTGGTTCCACGCCGGTATACACTCAGCCATTGTTGCACCCTACTTTAAAATCACAACTAAAAAATGCTAGTGATGCTCAAAATGATTTCCCTCTTTTTGCACAAATTATATCCGATGAGAATCAATTTATAATAAAGACCTAATACACCTAGCTTCAAAACCCACTTAGGGTATATTTGGATGGGGGAAAGTGCATCGAAAATGTGAAATAATGGTATTGTCGACAGAAAGTACACCGAAAAGAGATAAGAGCAAACCATAGTCAATACGAGGTCGTTTGAGCATGCCGGAAGAGGGGAGAAGCGCCTGCTGCCGATTCCAGAAGCCATCCGTCATCGTGAGAGATCAAGAGAATGATGAATTTGATGGATATATTGGTGAAGGAGATGCAAATCAGAAACCCTAATTAGCAAGAAACCAAACTCTAATTCTTGACCCGTCTCTGCAGAATGATAAAAACAAAATATTCAACCGTTCTCGTTTCGTTTTTTTTTTTTTTAAATACAAAAAAGTCCATAGATTTTTTTTTAGCGATTATATTTTCTTATACAGAGATAAAATATCTCATGTTACACTCACAAATTTATGTGAGTCCCATTGTATAGTAAAAGAGAAAAAAAAATTGAAGTGGGTCCCATGTCTTTTTGAGTGTATATGAGAGATTTATTGTCTCCTATCACGTGAGGTTAATATTTCTCTATTTTTATGGGAAAAACCTTGGCTGTTTTAGACGACACAACTTCGTCGTGAAATGATGGTCCCACTTAGTTTTTCTAGTTCGCATATTTGTTTAGGTTTATTTGGTGTAATGTATAAGGCTTGATAGTATAAACTTGTATTATACGTTATGACATTTTCTGTTGTTTGGTGTGACCATCGTATTATAAGCTTATACAGCAGAACCTCTTAATACATCAAAATGATGTATAACTTAATCAGGCCTAAGGGTGTGAGATTAAGTCTGATAAAGGATTGATGATTAATATTACTTATAAGTACAATTCTCAATAACTAATATATCATTTCAATATTAATATACTAAAATAATTTTTTTAATATATTCATTTTTAAAATATTGGAGGATATTATCTTATACAATATCATATCAAACACTAGATAGTATTAAAATCTAATCAAGTCTTATACTATCAGGCTTTATCCTATACTAAACATGCCCAAGGAAATAATGTTTCTCTACAAATTTTATGTCCTGATACAAAAGTGAGTTGGACTTTGTGAGAATAAAAGGGTGTATTAGATTGAGATTTTAAAAGATTTTAATAGATTATTTTTAGATAAAAAAAATCCATTTGTATTCAATTAGTTAAGATTTTAAAGGATTGAAAAAAAAAATATGCGATATTCGATTAGGATTTTAAAATATTATTTTAGAGTATACTCATATCTAGTAATATTCAATTCGGATTATAAACAAAGAAAAAATAATCTTGTGGTATTCGAAAATCTCACGATTTTAGTGAATTTTCTACTGGTGAGGATTCGTGAGACTTGAGAAATATAATTATGATGTCTCTCTCACAATCTTATCCTAACCCTTAGGTAATGTTTGGTAGGAGATATGTTTGAAGAAAGATAGGTATAGGAGATGTGCAAAGTTATTTGCACAGTATTCCATAGTTGCTTGTAAAATGGGACCAAACACACTGTGCAAGAATACCACTTGGGATGTGGTATTTGAAGATGACTGGATAAAGGGAAAAAAGAGCAAGAAAATGGTGACAAAAATACGTATACTCATAAAATTTTATCCAATTTTTTTTGGTTTCGGCTTACCAAACAACTTTTTTAAATTTTCCTACCAAACTTGTTTTTCCACTATATTCCTAATAATTATATTTTCCTGGTAAAAAAAAAGTTCTGCTCTACCAAACTCCCCCTTAGGATTTCTTGATATTTCTTTATTGTAGTGTCTTCTTCTTCCTTTGGCGGGTCGACCCATTAAAATCAGGTTTCGCCACGAGAGCTTTGTCAAAAATAAAAAAATAGCATATTTTTTAGCTATATTCATCACAAAACAACTAAAAAACAACAACCCCAACAAGATTTTAATCTAATCCATCTAAAAAATAGCAAATTGAGTTTTTGAAAGTTTAAAAAATGATTTTGTGATTAATTTTGTATTACAAATAATGAGAAAATAATAGGAAAACAAAATCCCCTAAACCAATTTTTGTTTTACATCAATGAAACAAGGTCGATTTAAAGCAAGATTGAAACTTTCATAATATGAATGTTTCGTAACAATACATTCATGAACGAAATTCCTTCGCTATAGGAAATGATTTCAAATAATTTTTGTGTCAATAGATCACTAAAAACTTGTTTTTCAAAAGCCCCAAAGCAATTTAAGATTTCAATGTATCGATTAAAAATAATTTGAGAAATTTTTTAAACTTTCATATAATAAAACCCAGAAATTTAGATTCGAATTTTTCTTATAATACCCTATAAAAATATGCATATGATATATAGTTAGAAAACTCTCATCACATATAACAAAACCCCCAAGGTTTTCAAGATCAATTGCAAAAAATTCCAAACGAAATTTTATAATATTGCAAATTTTAGGTTTTAATAAATAAAAAAATTGTGGGTCTTATAATCATATATGCATAGCTTTAATACCAAATGAAAAAAATAAATTTCATCCTATTGGTCAAACCCTAGAGCAAAAATGAGAAGATGTTAATGCGTGGAGGGCTAGTATAAATATGTAGAGAGCTGCTACTTAGTAAGACATCAAGTTATATCAAATTAGTGATTGAAAAAATTATATTAGATTTTACTTTTTTATTAATATCATTGTATTTCTTTGTTATTTTTTTATTGACTCTTATAATTTTGAATGTTTGTTAAAAATTCATATAATTTTTAAAAATCTTATAAATCAATAATTCAATATTGTCTTTTCAAATCTTATATATTTTATTAAATTTAATTTTATAAAATCTTGATTGTAAAAAAAATCTTTTAAAAAAGTCATTAAATCACTAGAATTCTAGATGGTCTTTTAAATATTTATAAAAAAGTATTATATCAAAATAGTCTTTTAAGATCCTAATCCAATACACCCCTTAAAGTTATCTTAATGGTAATACTAGAAAAAAGTTATCCCTCTTAAAAAAACAATAATTTCCTTTTTTGTATATATTTTTTCTTCTGTAATATTTTTTATTTCTATCTCCTCCTAGTTTTTTGGAGAAGAGAATGTAAAGACCAATAAATATACTTCAAAATTAGAGTAAATATCTTTGTTGGTCTTAAGCAAATTTCACGATACCCGTTTTAGTCCCTAGCAAATAAAAAGGCAAATCGTGATCTTTAAAAAATTTAAAATGGATCCATTTTAGTCCTTTTAGTTTTAGGGACTAATGTGGGTTCATTTTAAATTTTTTAGGGACCACAATGGGCCTTTTTATTTGCTAGGGACTAAAGCGGGCATCGTGAAATTTGCTGAGGACCAAAAATGATAATTACTCTCAAAATTAAAATAACATAAAATTATATCTTTTAAAATAATAAATATTTTTTTTATATTTATATTTTAGGTAAAATATATGTCATATAACTATTAGAGGGAGGATTTTTTAACTACAAAAAAAATTAACTATCAACTCATTATCTATCTAATTACCATTGTATGACATAGAGAGAAAAAATGTTAATTCAATAGTAATTAGATTAATAGTGGGTTGGTAGTTAATACTGATTTCAATTAATGCTAATCCAATGGTTTCTTAAGCTATTGTGCCAAGTTATTTAACATAATTTGATTTGCATGGTATAAAATTTGACTTTTTATAATTATTTTGTACTCATTATAATTAATTTTAAAATATTTTTTTTATTTTTTATTGAATAAAATCAATTTGAGATTTGAGACTTCTACGATTTAAAAAAATTATATTTATATTTAAATTTTTTTTACTTTTTAAATATATTTAATGCTTTTGAGTACAGTTTTTAAAAAATTATCTTAAACATAAATTAATATTTTATAATTAATAGTGGGTTGATAGTTAATACTGATTATAATTAATGCTAATCCAATGGTTTCTTAAGCTATTGTGCCAAGTTATTTAAAATAATTTGATTTGCATGGTATAAAATTTGACTTTTTATAATTATTTTGCACTCATTATAATTAATTTTAAAATATTCTTCTATTTTTTATTGAGTAAAATCAATTTAAGATTTGAGACTTCTTCGATTATAAAAATTTATATTTATATTTAAATTTTTTTTACTATTTAAATATAGTTAATACTTTTGAGTACAGTTTTTAAAAATTTATTTTAAACATAAATTAATATTTTATATATTAGTTCTTTCAAAATTAATATTTTTAATTTTAATTTGATCAAAATTAGAGGGTTATAAATAAAGAAAATATTTTCAGTACTTATATAATATTCAATCCTCAATACATCGCCACTTTATTTTATATAATTAGTATTTTTAAATATTTCAAAATTTAAATAATTTAAATAATTTTTACGACTGCGTAATATTGACATTTTTTTACTTCTTTCTTTTCGGATTTATACAATTAAAACAGTATTGCTTTTAGAACTTTTTTTTTTTTAAATTGTCTAAAATGTCAAAACATTTTGTTGAAGATGTACTCAATATTTAAAACTATTTATATACCTTTTCGAATAAAAAATTATTTTTATATTAATAGTAAAAGAATATTTATGATGCCATTAAGTTTGGAATTGAAACTTGTATAGCAATGGCTTTTTGACCCTTTTGCCCTTCATTAATTAATTAATAACTATTTTGTTCTTGATTCAAAACTATCCACCAATCTGTTCCTCTTTAATCGATTAACTTGAAGATTTAATCGATTAAATGGTCAAAACTGTCAAAAATGATTGACTCGAGATTTAATTGATTAAATCTCCCTTTTAATCGATTAAAACTCCCTTTTTCATTTAAATACAAGTTTTAATCGAAGAGGAACGAAAAGCAGGGTGTTTCTCATGTAACAGAAACCCATGTTCCTCACCATACATGGAGACGTGGCAACGACTTCACGTATCTTGTATGACCGGAACATGTCCCATTTCATATTGTAGGCTGTTAAAAGAAACTTCCAAGCTGCCTTGGGGTTTGTGAAGTTAACAAAAGCGTAACCCTTGTTCAACCCGCTTATGCAAAACAATTATATATCATGATCAAAAGTTCACACAATAAAAAAGAGCTAGCTGAACATCATACGATATATATTTGTAGCGAACTTGAAATCTATAGGCAAGTAAACGAAATCAAAAGCCAAAAACTCTACCAGCATATCTCGGCTGCGAGAGTCAATAAAAATACAAGTTATAAACGCTCAATGATCCATTCCTCCTCCATGTGGAAGTTGTAATCTCAACTCATTTGAACGGCAACGATCCATTCTTCTTCCACAACTTATAAACGCTTTAAAAAGCTTCTTAATCGATGATTGCTCGTGAGATTCTGCTGTATTTAATCGATTAAATACAATTTTTAATCGATTAAATCGATTAACTTGAAGATTTAATCGGTTAAATTTCGAGTCAACCATATTTGCCAGTTTTGACCATTTAATCGATTAAATCTTTTCGTTAATCGATTAAAGAAGGGCAGATTGGTGGATAGTTTTGGATCAGGGGCAAAATGGTTATTAATTAATTAATAAAGGGCAAAAGGGTCAAAAAGTCAACGGAATTGCTATAAAATTTCAGTCGCTAATTCCATCATCACAACTACTTTCTGTTGTAAATTCTCTCGCAAACGAGGTTTGCGACAAAATTCGCTAAGGAAATCAAATAACCACGAATTTTATGAGGGAAATTTTATTGAAATTCCGTCGTTACATATGTTTTTTTAGTAGTAATAAAATAATTTAATACTTTTGCTCTGGGGCTTATAATTTAATAAAATAATTTATAATATATTCTTGCATTTTTTTAATTATATTTAATTATGCTGTAATATTTTCTTGATTATATAAAATATTATTACATTATTTCATCAAAAGACAAGAATGAAAATAAGAAAAACTAATTTATATATGAGTTTATTGTTATCACAATTTTTTTTTTCTTGGGTAGATAATCTTCTTAAAATTGTATAAAAATGTTTTATTCAAATATTTTAAGTGGATATATATTTTTTGATATACCAACCCCAATTACTTCTTTAAGGCAAGTCAATTTCTAGGATATTCTCAGAAGTTTCAACTCTTTGAGTCGGTTATAAGTCTAATCTCGATTTGGAGTTTAGTCATAGTTAAAGATCTTTAAAATTTAAATTTTGCTTTATTTTTTTGGGTAAAGAATTTATCCAGTCAATGGAGTGATGTGCATGGATAGGTTTAGTAAGAGAATCGAACTAATCTTAAATAATCCGGTAATATAATTTGGATTTTTGAGCTGAACCTGTTTAGATTTTATTCATTTGGTTATGCTATGTAAAAATCGGTTGATAACGGGTTCAGAACCGGTTTTATCTCAAATCCAATTCAAAACCAAATTTATCAAAAGATGAAGGCAGAAACCCCAAACCATTACAACAATGCTCTTGACCTCTTCAAAATCGCTATTGACCTCTTGCCACCTCTGATAAAGATCTAAAGTGAAGTATGACCACTGTTCTCTCTCTCTCTCTCTCTCTCTCTCTCTCTCTTTCATCTACAAATCCCCACTAAGACTGTGTAATCTAGACATTAAAACATGGAAGGGTCTAGAACTTAGAGGAGTTTGTTCGATCATGAGTTAAGAGATGGGAATGGGCCTTTTATTATAATTTAAAACGGTTTAGTTATGGATAACCACATTTATTTAAGGTTGGATAACTAATCCATTTTCAAAAAATAAAAAAGACTCTAGCTATTTTGAGGGCTATGAAGCACAAATAATGATATAACCCCTGAAAGGACCATTGAAAATCTAACTTTTGATCAAATCATGAAAGGGAAAGGAGCCAAACTAAAGTGGCTAATGAAATGAATATAGTTGATTGAATATGGGCAAGAATGGTGAACCTCACATTATATACATCCCGGATGGATTGCTTAAAAAAATGGCAAAAGAATTCACTAGGTATTGTAGAATTTTTTATCGATACATTTACATAATGTGGTCGTGGGCATGTCTACAACAATATTGAACTGATTATGAACCCGAAGTCCACTAGCTCATATGATTTACTCCCCTCTTGAACTTGTATGTGAATGTGAACATGATGTTTCCCATCTGCGCATTTTTGGTTGAATTATATATGTCCCTATGTCACCTAAAGGATTGACATTTACGTGAGTTTGTGAAAATCAATACAGAATCAAGTATTTGGAGCCCTTGATGGGCGAATTGTTTAATACACAATTCACTTATTAAATAGAGGGACATTTCCCGGCATTAGGGGGAGAAAGCCAGAAGCTTGATGAATCCCGGGAAAATATTTTGAAAGAAAAACCAACTAAATTATTATAATGGTCCACGTACAAGTATAATTGAACTTGAAGTTCAAAATATCATTAGCTTGCAATCATTAACAAGGAAAATGCCATGTATATTTACTGATCACAAAAGAGTGACTAAGTCTCATATCCCTGCAGAAAATGAGCCACATGTTGTGGTGAATTTGATGACACAAAAATTTGTTTGAGTCTAGACAACGCCAGAAGCGTGAATGAGACTAAAGACATAAATCGGCGAAAAATAAAAATAAGTCACTCATCGCACCTCCTGAAGAGGTTAATCCTGAAGAAAGTGAATCCGGTGAAATAAATGCAGCGCTGCTAACCGCAATAATTCTAGGAATACGGAATGCCCAAATCTGAATGTCATGGGAAACGACAAAGATGATAATATTATTTGTCGTCGGCGACACCATTGCCTTCTCAGTAAGTCTTGCTGTCTCAAGAGATAATTTGGATCCAGAACCCAATGTCATTCAAGAATGCCAGAAGCATTCATAATATAATGAATTGAAGGAGGCAATTAAGAAATAACAAGGGTTTTTCGCAGAGACCCTACATCAATTATGATGTTTATTATCCCATAATGAATTATATCACGTTCCGTTACTTGATCAGTATGGCAATTATGATGCATATTAAGATGCATTTAATGGGCGTCATGACTGCAGGGTTACTTGACGATAATATTTATATCCCCGAAGGATTCTCTATAACTTGAATTCCTAACAATGTAAAGTATGTTGGATATAAAAGGGTATTTGTCTGAAAACGAAATGAGAAAATGAGGTTGTGAAATATAAAGTCTGACTCATTACCCAAAGGTTCTCTCAGAGACCTGAGATTGATTATGATGAGACATATTCACCTATGATAGATATAATTACAATTTGTTTTTCTAATTTGCGTAATAGTCTTTGAAAGATTAGAAACACGTCTTATGAACGTTTTGACAACATATATATATGGCTCATTTGATGGTGATATTTATTCCTGAAAGATTTCCCATATCACATGTAAAAAAGAATGAAAGTCACAACATGTTTAGCATCGAGCTCAAAGATGATTATATGTCTTGACTTGCAGATCGAACATCTTTCAAAATGGTCAGATATTAAGCATCACAAGTGACCTAGAAGTTCCTAATCTTAAGCATCATAAGGAACTCTACTATACTCTGCAAATTGCAATCAGGCCTGATATTGCATTTGCAGTTAAAGTTCTAGCTAGACATAGTGTTGCTCCTTATGACATTAGAATAAAGTTAATCATATTTTTGAGGATCTATCCATGATATGGAGATTTTACATTGGTGAAATACTTCGGTGTTGACTATATAATCACAAAGTAGAGATGCATTTCTCTGTGGAAGCACCGCAATGTTATGGAAGACTATAAAGTTAAGCCTAGTCGCTACTTCCTTAATATATTATTTTCACCAGGACGAACAAATTAATTATGACTATCCCTGGAGGATGGAGCCCTGAAGCGCATGTCATGTGCTATTTTTCCTTCGTTAGTTTTTCCCACTAGGTTTTTTTTATCAAGGTTTTAACGAGGCATGGATATTAGCACAACGAAGTCCATATGAAATGTTATAAATGGACATAATTACAATTTACTATGGGAGAAGATTACGAAATTACTATTATTGAAAATTGTAACTGTTACTCTATTGCCTTAACTCCAACAGTAGCTATACAACTTAATTGAGGGGGAGTTATATGCACTGTACTCTTTTTTTCTTTGCCAAGTTTTTATCCTACTGGATTTTTCTTGGAAAGGTTTTTAATAAGACAATCTATGTTAGCGTATAACAAAAGCTTGTATATTAATATTGTACTCATTTTCTTTTGCTAAGCTTTTATCCCACTAAGTTATTCTTAGCAAGGTTTTAATGAGACATATTCAAATTGTTTAGTCATCCAAGGGGAAGTGTTGTAAAATATGGATGACTTAAATCATGTTATCGTTACATTACCGGTTGCAGTAACGGTACAATTATGGATGACGTCATGACGTTATCATTGGCAGTAACGGTATAATTATCTCCCATTCATGATTATGTAACCACTACACTAATGAATCATTACTCCCTTATTCATGGTTGTAATCTTATATATTGACATTGTGTGTATTGGAGAAAAGAGCTAAATGAGAATTAGATTTTTGCCCTACTTCTTGTTGTCTTCTCTCTTCCATTTCTCTCTTTATTTTCTAACAAGAACAACATAAAATTATTTTTTTACCTTACTAATGGATATAAAGGATAACACGAGTTTTATTTTTTATAGGTGGGAACAAGGTTGGTACTTTGATTTGCATTTATACTTCACCAAAACTTGTGATATACTTTTACATTTTTTTTTTATAAAAAATACATAATTTTAATTTCTACTATTACATTTATCTCATTAATAAAGAGTTAAAATTAACAATTAACTAAAAGACACATAAACAAAATATTATTAACCCAAAATTTTTAAAAGGGGCTGGATCTTCTTATATCGTTGTAAAATCTCACACTCAATCTTAATCATTGATTTTTATATATCTAATGGTTATAATTTATTAAAAATTAAAAATTAATTAATAAAAATAACTCAATTAATTATAGTTGTTTGATGGATGAAATCAACAACAAAGATCAAGTGTGAACTTTACTATTCTTATACCGATATAAATTGATACTATCTGTTTTTTAAAATCTAGCAAGGATATGAGAATATATATGTTTCAAGATTACAATCTTTCATATATAATTTATACTTGCATATTTTATGGTTTCATATTTTCTTTCTATATTTTTGGTATCCTAAAATAATTGAAAACATTCCTGATATTCCCAGCACTCATTTTGGACTATTAGCAAATATCAGTAAGTCTTAGACCAGTTTTGGAAAAAGAAAAGAAAAAAAGAAGCCCACGATCAGGTTCGGGCTTACAATTTGATTCTTCCGATAGTGTATATGTTTTGCGCAAACTTGTTGGGCTCCATCCTATACAGGGTAAGTAAGATTTTTGTTTTTTTGGTCTAGTACTTCAAACTGAACTAAAACCAAATGGTAGAAAAAACTCTGCTTTATAGCAGTGATGCCATGAAAAATGGGGGATATGAATTCAAAGATTGTTAATAGATGCATGCTTTTGACACATGGGCCTCCCTGCAAATGGAATGCTATAATCCTCAACATCAAGATGCTATTGATACGAGGGAAAAACTTCTCTTATGTTAGAGAATATCTCTCTTTTCTATATATTCATTATAATTTTTTTATGAGTGGACCACGCTTATAATTATATCTATGGTATAAGAGAATTATTCTGGAACAGTGACCATTTTATTATGTTTGGCCAAAATATTTATCAGACTGCCACGCCAACAGTAAATTTTTCCAGAATACCACGCGGCATAATTCGCTACACTGTGCAGCGAATTATGTTTGCACAGTGTAGCGAATTATGCCATGTCAGGCTGCACCGTCAGCAATAATGACACATGTCAAGCAGGCAGTCGTCCAAGCATAATTCGCTACACAATGTAGCGAATTACTACCTGCTTGACACGTGTTATTTTTGCTGACTGTGCACCCTGACATGTCATAATTTGCTACACTGTGTAGCGAATTATTTGCAAACATAATTCGCTGCACAGTGTAGCGAATTATGCCGCGTGACATTCTGAAAAAATTTACTATTAACGTGACAGTCTGGTAAATATTTTGATCAAACATGACAAAATGATCACTGTCCCAATTACTCGTCTATAAACATTAATAAAGCCCTTAATATAAATGTAGAAAAGAAAGAGGGCAGACCAAAAGCTAGTTTCATTTTGTCATGCCATTCTGACATTTTAATTTTATTATTATTATTATTTGGTCAAAATGCTACTAATTTTTTCTAGTAATTTTCAATCATAACTGAGATTTTCTAATGCCCATTTAGGAATTTACACGTTCTTCTTGTAAACCAACACATAGTGCAAAATGTACTGAAAAATGTTGAGGAAGGGAGACCCAAAAATACCCAGGAGATATGTTTTAATAGACTTTTTAAATACCAAAATTTAGCGGCAGAAATAAAGAAGTATTACTTGATAAGAGATTACCAGAGAAATATAAATGAATGAAAAAAGGAAAGTTATTTATCCTTTTAAAATGATATAATTTATATCATTTCACTCTCACAAAGAGATGAGATTCACATTTTTATTTTTATTTTGTCCACTCTCTCCTCCTTTATCTATCTCCTTCTCTCACTTAGAATGACACAACTTTACATTCTTTAAAATGACACACTTCTTTCAAAAAAAATTATCCAAGTAACTTTTTCTTTGTTTATCTTCTTTTGGATGGAACAGATTCTCTATTATTATCAATGTAGCTACAGTACTGCCGTATTGATTCCGGTGTACAGTAAGCTAACTCTCACTGCACATGAGGTCAGTAGAATCTAGGATCATTATTCAGTTTGAGTATAACAGTAGTGTTCCAATTTGTACCAAAAACACAAATATTTAACAAATAGCTCACATAGTTTCAATATTTTGTTCTTTACTTTATTTGAGTTGCGTTTAGGTTTAACCTTCTTTTCTTTTCGGAAACAAAGTGAGGAAAAGAACAAACTAAATTAAAACTTGAAGAAAAAGGAGTGTAAGAAAATGACTGTCTTAATTATAAATGTATATAGTTATTTAGAAATCCTTTTAGACCTCTAAATTAAATACATATCTTGTAGAATAACTAATTTTGTGTTACAATGTTTGTCTTTCTTAAGTGTTTCTCCATATAGAAAGAGAAAGTTCTCCGCATCCATTGATAGTTTTAGACTTATCAGGTGTTAATATGCATTTTTGGTGCAAATTCAAAGGTTTTTTAAAAACTATTTCAACCCAAAAACTTAAGGTGTTAAGTGAAGGTCTTCTTAATGATTTATATTATTTTCTAACATACTCTCTCATGCAAGAGCCCAAAAACTTAAGGTGTTAAGTGAAGACATTTTTAATGATTTATATTATTTTCTAACATACTCTCTCATGCAAGAGAGCGCTTTGGGTTTGAAGTATAGATATTGCATAAGTCAATTTTTTTATTTATTTTGTTTACCTTATACTTATTTAAATTCTCAAGTGGGGACAGTGAAGATCAAACTCATGATCTTGTGATCACTAGAGCTCTCATACCATATAAAAAATAACTTCAACCAAAAAGAGTCTTTGTAATAATTTATATTATTCTGTAAGAAGTTTTTTCTATTATTGTTTTCTAATCTTAATGAATCAAGGCTTGAATGAAAGAACTTGCAATCCATAGAGGAAGGCCAAATTATGCATCCAAATATTTTCTCAATGTTGTCATGCTAACTATAATAATCTAAAGTTACTAATTAACTATATTAATCTAATACTCTTTACAGCCGCACTTAACATATCCAGACCACATCAGTGTCTAACTTTTTAGCTCAACTTTTTTTTCCTCTCCTATGAGCATAGAGCCTTCCTTCTGCTGAGAACTTACAACTTACAAGCACTGATTACAACACAATCCCTCTCATCAATCTGTCCCTATATCTGTCTCTATTTCCACACAGCACGTGGGTCCAACTTTATCTGCCTCGTCTTAATTATGTCAAGAAAACCCAATTCTTTTTGCCTGCCCCACTCATGCTGTACCCGCCTTATTCATCAATACCCTCTTATTTCTGTGTACACTATTTAAAATAAGTAACCTTCTCTATATAAATAAATTTAATAGAATTAAACAAAATTAGATACCTTCTTTTAAAGCTTATCTTGCCCATAATTATTTTATTCTCATAAACTTACTATCTAATTCTATATAATTTTCTCATAAACAAGTCACTCTTGGCACTATAGAGTTTGGTCCTCAATTCCCATTAAGAAGTTGTTAAGAGAGATAGAGAGAAGCTATGACATCACCTCATTGAATTGCCTGCAGAGTTTAATTAGTCCCCAAGTCATTGATGAGGGACGAATTTACATGTTACCTGTGAGACTTAGCACAACAGTTTCAGACCTTCAGTTCCTTAGTCGGCTATTAATTTCCATGGAGGCCCACAGATTCACCTAACCAGACAACACTCACCCTATTTTGCTCTCAATATATTGTATTTTTATATAAAAATATAAATTTATATAATTTTTCCTCCACTCTTTTCATTTGCCAAGTTCATTTGGCAATACCCTTTTGGCTGGTTTCAACTTAATTTCTACTCCGCAACTTGTATGACACAGAACATCTTCCCTAAGGACCCGTTCCAAGGCCTCTTAAATGCTTTCCTAGAAGTCTCTTTTTAATTGGATAAAAGGACTATAGTTTTCATGTTGTCTCATTTATTGCTACAAGCCACCAAAATCGTAATACAAATATCACTCCCAACAGCAAAATCTTAAAGCACATGACCCTGCATTTACTCTTCCCCATGTTTCCGCGCACACAGGCCTCGTTCTTCATTGTTGGTAGCATTTCTTTCATATATACTTCACAAACAAGCCACTTTGGCACTACAAGCACTCCACAAATTCTTTCTTCATTTATTAAGTATGCGTGAAACAATCTTGTAGCTTGCAGCATTCATTATCCTCCCTTTCCCCCCTTAAACATAACCCTCTCTATTTCTGTCTCACTCTTTTTCACTTCCTCTTTTTCCCTTCTGAGGTTCTCTTGCTATAAAGGAAACTCCCTTTGTTGGACAAAATGGATAGAAGACATCTTTATGTATTGCTAGTGTTGCTGCTTTTGCTGATATATTTTGCTGGCCACAGTTACGGTTCTAGACACCCTCAAATTCTCAAAGTGCAACCAAAGGCTCAGGCTTTGCCTCCAAACTTCTCTGGCTTCTTGCCAAAAGCAATGCCAATCCCACCTTCAGGGCCTTCTAGGAAGCACAATGGCATTGGATTACAAAGCTCACTGGGGAAACCGTAGAGGGATATCTTGTTCCTCCTTTATCTTGGCCTCTAATCTCTTATAAAAAAATTTAAGGGTATGCATTAATTGTATTTTGTTTTTATTTTTTTGTTATTTTGGTTTTCCCTCCTTTCTGTTTATTTTTAAGATCATTTTAAAGGAACAGACAGTTTCAGAATGAGCTATTAAAGGGTATATATATGAAGATTGCCTTCTCCACACAGCTGCATGTGAATGATATTTGGATAAGCTTTGCCTTCATACTTGTAATAGAACCCTTGAGGTCAAACCAAGAAGTGTTTTGAGGCTTGGCTTAAAGATAAAAGCTCTTGTACTTAAAAGCAAAGAGAAAAAGGTAAAAAATCTTGCGAAGTTGATGTATATCTACTTCTGCTTCTGTTCCTTGCAAGTAAGCTCAGTGTTTGGTAAATAGAAAGCTGGCATTGTTCTTCCTTTGGAAGAAAAAGATAACGGAACTTTTCATGAATTTTGTTGATATATATATGTTAGACTAGGATTTAGAAAAGAAGTTGCATATTATTGATTCTAGCTAGTCGCTTCAATTCTTCATGAGTAGACCGTTCCAACAAGTGTTCTTCTGAACTTGGAACTTCTCTCACTGAAATTCTGTAGTTTGAATGCGTGCAAAGTTGATAAAGGTAGTAACTGTTGCTAAGAGTGACCATACATTCTCATAAAACTACGGGAAATGACGTGAGAATCTTCCCAAGTAATGTTTTGATTTGATTTTATATTAAGTAGCAAATAAATGTTCGTGCGAGGACCCTTGTTTTCATAGCTATCCTACACTGCACAGCCTATGTTGCTTCAAGTTGTGTCTTTTTGCTTATCTAGTTAAGTTATCTGTACTTGGAGTTAGTTTAGAGTTTTATTTTAGGGGATATAGTTTCTTATTATAAATGACACAAAATGTCTGATGTGAACGAGGAGCTTAAATTTGGATATAATGACTAAAATGTCACTGTTCACCAACTTTTTTTTACCTAAATGTCATGCGAACAGTGTTATTTTCCAATCTGCCACGGGGACAAGTTCGCTTCAGACACAGACGAATTCGGTTTGCTGACGTGTCACACTTTTAGTGGATAACAAGTATCAAATTTAAAAAAAAAATAAAAAAAAATGAAGGTCGCCTACATGGTAGGCGAACTTAGAACAGAGGTCGCCTGTGTTAGAAGCAAACTCTGACACCACCAGCTTCCTGACACATCATCTTGCATAGTTCGCTACTGCTGCAAGCGATCTTGCCTGCATGACAGTTTGGAAAATTAGTTCAAGAGCGTGGCATTTAGGTAAATTTGTGTGGGAACAGTGTCACAATGGTCACTGTTCCCTTAAATTTGGCGCTCCCGGCCCATGGGTGATTGAGTGGGGTGAAGGAGAGAGTGAAAGAAAAATTGAGGAGAGAGAAGAGAAAAGTGAGAAAAAAAAAATTTCATGTATCACCTCCTTAATGGAAGGACCATGAAGGGACATGAGCATATTAAAAATTTCTGTGAACAAGACCTATTTTTTTTTTTTTTTGTACATTTCATTCATTTTTTTATATATTGCATGAGACAAATTATTTCATGCAACATGAACAATTATATTCTCTTTATTTTACTGTGTCAAACTTTTTTTTTTTTGGGGTACATATTATCATCGCAAACTTAGATTTCTTTTTTGAGTTGATGAATCGAAAATGGTAAGGCTAGTAGGGCTAGTCAAATTTTGAAACTTTTATTTTTCGTTGATTGATTCGAGCATTGCTGTAGCCTTTCAACAAATTCCATTAACAGTACTCCTAATTATTTAAAAACAACATTCAACCATGAAATGATTAAAAAAGAGAGTAAAGCATTAAGAAATCAAAAAAATTTAATAATTTATTTTTAAATGATTAAGAGGGTTATTAATTAGAATGTATAATTTTATTAATTTCTTTTTTTTTGGAGTTACCCAACCCTAATTATCTCTTTGAGACGAGTTGGCTCCCTCCGGTATCCCCACGAGCTTCGACTCTTTGAGCCGGCTATGAGACTAATCCGGAGTGCGGGGGAACAGTGATGGCTAAAGGTTCAGCCTCCTCCCCAAGAATTAAAAGATTAACATAGAAACTATTAAGTGAAAATAAATTTTTAGATATTAATTTTTTTTAAAGAAATTATAATAATTTAATGAGAAGGTAATAATTGTTATTAACTCATGCTTTAACGGTTCCTATTAATAAAGTCCTTATCATATTAATACACATCTCAAGAGTATCTTCTAATAAAGTATATCCTCTTAATTACTTAAAATAGTAAATATAAAAAATATTTAATGTTTTCTTATTTAAATATTAAAATGTTTACTAGAAAAATAAAAAATTATTTTGTACGAAAAAAAAAATTATTCATATTTCGGTTGTTTCTAAAATGAGCAAGTCAAAGGTGGTTAATTAATAGTAAAAGTTTGGTGTTAGGGAAACAAATTTCAAGTGGGTTAGGTTAAACAAACAGCGCTTCTTGCTCAATTTCCACAGATATTATAAACTTTTCCTTTGAAAGGGGTGGCTTAGCTATTTAATTTGGTGAAACATGGAAAGTTAGTGTGGATTGTCGGTGCCAATATAGGAGTTTCATGGTTCTTTTTTTTTTTTTTTGGTGTGGACATGGTTCTTTATTTTGGTAGTTAGTTTCATGGTTCTTTAATATATTATGATCATGATAGTGGTGATACTATTCCGATTTAAAATATCAATTGTTTATTTTTTATTAGAATTAAAAATAATTAAATAATTTCAATGTTAGATAAATATTATATGAAATTATTCTCTCGCTATATTAATTTTTTATATTTTATTTAATGGAGATATCAATAGAAAAAGATAAAGTTATAAAAAAGGAATGCCTAGTGGGTGTATTCAGTTGGTGGCATAAGCTAAATAGATGACGAGAGAATTTGAGTTCGATTCACACAAGATTAGGGTTGGTATACCATTTTTTCTTTAAAATATATAACTAAAATTTTAAAAGGAAAAATATTATCCTTTTAAAGGATATAATTTTGTGTCATTTTAAATCTTAATCGTTGATTTTCATCAATCAACGGTTAGGATTTATTGAGTTTTATTAAGAATTATTAATTAATTAATAAGTTTGACCCAATAAATCCTAACTGTTGATTGACTAAAATCAATGGTTATAATCTAAAATGACGCAAAGTTATATTTTTTTAAATGACAAATATTTCTCCCAATTTTTTTTTTGGTAAACAATATTTTTCCCATATTAAAATGGAAGAAGTATCACTTAATATATTTTTTACTGAATAATGACTCATTTTTGAATTTCGTTGAGAATGATAATCACATGCTTTATAATTTTAAAAAATTAATGCAATATTAATTATTTTCAAAAAAATTATATCTTTAATATTAATAAGTGAGAGAGAATCTACCAAAAAAAATTAAGTGAGAAAGAAAACTAAGAAAGAAATATTAGTATTTTGATAAAAATATAATTCAATTAGTTGTAATTATGTTTTCTTACAGCTTACCAAAAAAAAAATTATGTTTTCTTACAATTAATGGTATTTAATTATTTTAAAATTTCTGCTATTACGGACATATTATAATTAATTATGGTTTAATTTAATCTAGACAGAAATAAACAATAACATTTGTGTACCTTTAAATTTATGGAGTTTGTTTTAAAATAATTCTCATAAAACCTATCAAGTTTTAGATTATTTGATCACATAGATTCTGATAACTCCCCTAAAAATTTAAATTATTAGATAAAGGCACATAAATAATTTTTATATTATATTTTTGAAAGAGATATCCTTGTAATTATAAATATTAAGAATTATGCAAATAATAACATTCATATTGAAACTATTGTTTTTTGATTTTTTCCGTGATACAAAAGCTCATATTTTCTCAACTCTATCGTAGCCTATTAATAAACTGCACGACATTACCTAACTTTAATTAGTTTCATAAAATTTGACCAAATGCTTACGATGCATGCATACTTTTAAATAGTTGTTGTGTTCATATATATAGGCTACCTATCTAAAGGTCTTTAGCTGACTTTACTTATAAAGGCCTTTCTTGTCTATTTAAGTCTTCCTTTCTGAATCTTATGCAAGCAAAGGGAATTCAAAGAATGCATGATAATATAATATTCAAAATGTGCATAAAAGTTTGGGTTCGCTTTTTTCTGTAGTTACTACAGATAAGTTATCTGCAGTAAGCCCAATACGACGTCATTTTGAGGCAAAAATTATGGTGTTCTTATAATTTTAATTTATTTCAAGGTTATAATAGTCTTTATATTTATAATTTTTTAAGATTTCAATACTAAAACGACATCGTTTTGAGAATAAATGCAAATAAGTTATCTGTATTAAATTAACTGCAGAAACATTTTTTCCTAAAAGTTTTGTTGTGTTGCTTGATGTCTTTATGTGGTAGCTCTTTTATATATATATACCGGTGCTTTGATGACCAATCAGGAATATTTTCACCTCAATCCCTCTCATTTTATTCTCTATCAATTATCAGATACAACCTCATCGTCCACTTACTTGTCTTATTCTACTATTCTGTGTAAGCTTGTTCTAATTAACCCGCTTGAAAAATAAACAAAAGCTAGATTATAACTTTTCATGTATGATGTAATTAGCAAGCCAATCATTCAAGCAAGAGACAAACAATGATCTCGAAAGATCACACATGAATGATGTAAGGTATATGTACTATCGGTCACCAAGAGAGGTGTTATTAGAAGAGGATTTCAAACTACATAGTATCCTTTTAGCAGTACTTTTATAAAGTGAACACAACTGTTTGTATCTGAATTCGATACAAAATGGAATCACTTAATCTAAAAACGATGGCAGGCCAGAAAATTTTGCGAGAGGGCGAGAAAAGCAAATTTACACTAACTTAAGTAGGATAAGGTCATAACCACATTTAAAGAATTCTTCAAGTTTTTTTGGCACATGAGAAATAATAAAAATAAAGGGGGTGAACTTATATTACACTAATATTCTTTTAAGTTAGAATGCAGTTACAAAGATTTGATGAACTTTAAGGTGGGCGATCACCTCTCTTAGCTCCTCCCTGACTCCACCATTTATTAGAAAACAGCCACATATATCGATGGAATGTACTGTGCATAGTTTATATAAAAAAAAAACTTGCATAATAATCATAACTTCATGCATGCATATATGCATGTGTGTCTCTGAAGATAAATTCTTACGCATACATAAAAGTATAAAGTGTATGGGGTGAATTTGGATACTCTCGTGTGAAAAAATAATCATGTGATCATGTTATTTGATCACAATCACTTATTTAAAAGTCATATACTTTTCTCTCTCTTATAAGTCATATATTTTTCTCTCTCTTATCTCATCATCAACGAGTGGTTATGATCAAATATCATGAGTCATGACAACATGATCACTTTTTCACATGAGAGGATCCAATTCCGTATGGGGTACATATTTTTTTTTTCTTTTTTCTCTTCATATGACCTCATGCACCCCACACACTTTTATATGTGTGTAAGAGATAATTTTATCTCATTTAACATGGGAAACATTAAACTCACATACATACATATATATATAGGGTTATATTTATCTCATTTTACATGAGATAACTAAGTTTTTTATACACACAAAAGATGGGTAGGTCCTACTTTTTTTTTTTTCTCTCCTCTTACCATAGGTTCCACTTGCAATCTTGTATCTACAACATAAGAAAATTATTTCTCATATATATATATATATGGGAAAAATGTGTATCATTTTGAAGTATATAAAGTTGTGTCATTTCAAGTGAGAGAAAAAGATAAATCATGGGAGAGAGAATGAGTGAAATTTTTTTTAAAGGTGTAAGTCCCACCTCTTTGTGAGAGTGAAAGGATATAAGGTGTGTCATTTAAAATGACACACCTTTTTCCTTAATATATATATATATATATATAATGCTTATTTTTAATAAATTAAAATTGTTATACAAATACAAGCGGAATTAAGGATAATAATGGAGGAAGCTCGAATTCGAGAGATGTAGTTAACTAATTTCAGATCGAATTCGAGAGATGTAGAGAGAAAACCAACCAAGGATTGTTGGTTACTTTGTCTATTTCAAAATCCCGACAACCCTCTAATTTCAGCCGAGCCAACCCCATTATCATAGGCAAAAAACGAACTCATCAAATTTAAGTTAGGACTAAATTTTAGAAAGATAAACATAATCAATTCTCATAAAAGTTTATAAAGTATAGTTAAAAATAACGTGTATCATCCTTTAACTTTAAAACAGAAAAAACAACTAGAATTGGTCTATTGGTAAAGGGTCTGAATAAATTGGTCTATTGGTAAAGGGTCTGAATAAATTGTATTAAATTATGTGTTTAGTTTCCGCTTTTATTCAAAAATAGAGAGAGAGAAAAAAAACTAAGAGACTAAGGCTATTTTTTTTTTTGTAACTGATCCTAATTATCTCTTTGAGGCGAATCAGAACCCCCGTATCCCCACGGGTTCGACTCTTTGAGCCGCCTATGGAACTAATCCAGAGTTCGGGTGCGAATCCAAGAATTACGGTACTTATGCCCCTCTCCAGATGATGTTGGTGGGATTCGAACTCTCACCACTTAGTCCCCATGCTACCAATTGAGCCACCACACTTGGGTACTAAGGCTATTTTTAACTAGAGAGAGATTAAGGCTACTTTCGAAAGAGTGTATTATAATTTAATAAAAAAAATTTAGTTATAAGTGATTTTACTAAAACAGATCTTGAACATCAAAGTTCACATTTCCCGTCCTCAAACTTCAATGAGATAAATATTTTTTATTTTGTATGAGATAATTTCATCTCCTACACATACATAAAAGTGTATAGATCCTATGTGAGGCCATGTGAAGAGAAGAGAGAAAATAAAAAATATTGGCTCCACATTTTTATGTATGTATGTATAAAAGATAAAATTATCTCATATAACATGAGATATACTAATCCCAATTTCAATCTCCATAATCTGATTATAGAAGGTATATATTGAAAGTTGCTAATGATATTTTACTATCCACTTTGTATGCAGCCTCCATAATGGACTAACTAGACACCTACGCAGACCAACCCAAAGACCTACCAGACCAGAATGAATGACCCAAGCCTGTCAAATTGCATGTCACAATTCAGTTAACTCTTAAGCATCTAGAAGGTTTCAAAGGAAACCTTGCCATAGTTATCTCGGTTAAGTTTAGCCGTCTAGACTATCACAAAGGTATGCCATAGTTAACTCAGCTAAATCTGAGCATCTAGAATATTTCCAAGGGATTCCATAATTGACTCAGTTAACTCTTTATCATCAAGAATATTTCCAAGGGATGGCACGGTTAATTCCGTTAACTATAAGCATATAGAAGATTTCGAAAGGTACCTTCACCCAACAAGCACGTGAGATAACATTAGCTATGCACTTAAAGAACATAAGGTTGATTTTACACCCTAACATAGCAGCTTTTAAATATGTCCGTCTCTCGGTGAACGGTGATGATAGCTACAAGATCGAGGAAATGTTCTCCATGTAATAATCAACAAATATCACCACGCATACATTTTATGCATGAGGTATACGTATTGTGGTAAGAAAAAAGATGCGACAGGGAGAAAAACAAAAAAAAAAAAAAACCAAGAAAATAGGAAGGTTATCTCAATTGATGAATTTATATACACTACAATACAACAGATATATAAAGGGCACATGCCCAAATAAAATGGAAGACATTTAACTCAAGAGAAAAGGAGAAAGACCAAAAAGGTTGAAGAGAGAAAAAGGATAAATATTAAAACTCAAAAAGGGTGCCAGGTTCCTTCATATTGATTCTTGCTTTCCTACAACTATGCTCACGGCAACAAAACATGTTAATGGAGAACTTCCCTCCATCTACTTTCCTAAGATTAAGAAACAGGTGAACCAGCAGCACCCTCTGACCTACGTGCTGCTTGGGTGGAAGACTTGTCTGTGCTGCTACGAACATTGTACCTTTCATATACCTTATCGCGGTTCTCTGACCACCAAGTCTCTGCTTGGTGCTCTCCAAATCTTCTCCGGCTGCATATACATTTACCACCGAACGAACATATTACACATGTAAGATAACAATTGCAAGATAATTTAAACATCCTAGTTTAAAGCAACAATAATCATGTATTGAGTTTAAGGGGGCCCTGAAATCAGCCCAACCAATATATTTTTGACCTAGTTAAAGATACCCACATATAGAGTTGGCACAAGATATAGAATTATTTACAAAGCAATTAACCAATAATTGTATATATACCAGCAGAACCAGATAAACATAACCTGGAAATGTGGAGATTCTTTTACTACCTGAAGCGCACTCTCTTCAGATCTCTTGTTCCGTCACACAGGGCGACAAGTGTTATGTAGACACCAGGTTCATACTGTTCAATCCATTCTGCCTCAATTTGAATACTAGTAGCAATCGATGCAGCATTCCTTGATCTCAAACCACTTTCATCATCTTGGAAATTCCCAGAATCCCTGCCATCAACAGTATCTGACACGCTACCACTGCTTGCCCGAATCACTCCACTGCCATTTGGCAATTTAACATCTGGGTAATCAACTGTCCCATTAGAGGTCTCGACCGTCCGGTTTTGCTGGTAAAGATTAGTACCATAGCTTCCAGGAAAATTTCCCTCAGTTCTATTCATTAGAGTAGATTCAAGTCCTATAGAAGCCAAACTAGAGCCACTGATTGACTCTGCCCTTGTGTGGCGCTCCCCATTTAAGTCTGGATGGTGGGTGCCATTTGACTCTAGACCATTTGGCAGGTAAGCTGGTCTGATGTTCTCAGCATCATAAACACCAGGAGGAAGCCTCTCGGCCAGATCTTTGAACTGAAACAATGTGACAGGCCAATAAGCAGAAGGGTATAACAGCAATACTATAAGTCTAAGGAAGAAGGAATGGAAATGCAGGGAAGTTTTTACTTTAAAGAAGACAAGGGTAAACAGTATTGAGCATAACTCAGACCCAAGTGTGTATGTTACTCCCTACCCCCACCAAAAAAAAAATTAATGTAATGTATAATAAAGAAACCAAAATCAAAACGAAACTGAAAATGGAATAACTAACAGAGAAAAAGGTGAAAAGGACACGCCTCATTTGCCTCCATTAAAAAATTCTATGGAATAAGATCATGTTGCTGAAAAACCAATTCTAGATATCTGTGACAATAAGAACTTTGTGTAATAAATTCTAAGTTTTATAGATGGTTTAACCTAGGTATTCATTTTTCAAATGAAAACAAGAAAAATAAAATAAAATAAAATACCACATACAAAAAGCTACAAATGAAAAGCACGACATATAATTAAAAAAAAGAAAAAAATAATTCAAAAGACATCTGGCCAACATAAATTAACAAAAAATTTAACCTGTGCGGTAAGTGACTTTATAACTTCTTTTGCAGCCTTAGATTTGGTAGATTCCTCAGCAGCCAGTGCCACAGCTTCCTGAGTCTTTTTTGCTGACCTTTGAAGCTCTAATTCTTGCAGTTCACATCTCTGCCTCAGGGTCTCAACCTAACGAGATTTATGTTAGATCTTTCTTGATACCATAAAAAGTAAAGACATGAAATTAACATTTCTGATGTGATACTGCTAGTGTCTTTTACATGATTTATTTGCCAGACTCAACTTTAACAGGGAAGAAGTTTAAAATGAAGGAAAGCTATGCTATCAAAGCAGCTAACTTCTGCTACTTGATTCACAAGAGAAATGGGGGAAGCATAATATACCTGAGCACGTAACTTGAGCACTTCTTGATTCAAAAGTTCATTTGTTTTCTTCAAACTATCAGCAATACTTTTCGAGAAGGAAAGTCCGGATGTTGTCGGAATAGGCGTAGCTGATCGAGGGGGGCTTGATCTTCTGGAGAAAGGTGACACAGACCTGGAACTCACTCCAGATGGTGTAAGAACAGGTCTTGGAACTGTTCGCTTCAGATCAATAGCAGTAGATAAGACAACATCTTTCAGCTGTAGCAAAGACGGTGCTTGAGAGGTGCGAACCAGAGAGAATGTATCAGCCTTCTTCCCCTGTTTGGCTGCCTTACTATCTAGCTGCTTTATCAAATCCATATTTGAAGGCACTGTTGACTTGGCCAATCTTAGCTCAGACTTATCTAATCTGTCCTTGTTTTCACCCGACAAACGAGGCATAGCATTCCTCCGATTATTATTGCCAGCTTCTGCAACCTTGTTCAATTTTGCATAACAAGAATCACAAACACGATATGGCTTCCCAGGATTAGGAGCCAGGGCTGCTCTTAATGCTTTCCTTGAACTGCATGAATGACAGTGCACAAGTCCACAATTATAACAGTTGTGCCTCTTTCTAGTGAACCCAAATGCCTGTCTACAAGCAGAGCACTGAGACTGCTCAGCACCAGATACCCACTTATGAAGGCATATGGCAGCAGAGTAGTTTGAACCACATGCAATATATTTCACATGTCTATCCTTCAAGGCTTCAACCAAAGTTGGTGATTTTCGATCTTCAACATCTCCATGACCCAATCTCCCATTTGCACCCTTCCCCCAAGTATAAACTTCATTTTTGGATGTTAAAACAGCAACATGATAAGCTCCACATGCAATTTCTTCAACGAATTCCCCAGCAAGCTTGTCTTCAACCGAACAGGGCAGTTTTCCATCCGACTGGGGATTCCCAAGCTGACCATAAACAGTGCTCCCCATTGTAAAAACATGTCCAGACGTTGTCAGGCCTACTGTCAAACTGTGCCCGCAAGCAATTTTATGAAAATTGTAATCAATGAGTGAAGGAACACAAGTTGGTTGGAGCCGGGCCTCCTTGTCTCCATGTCCAAGGCGATTTTTATCTCCATCACCCCAGGTAAACAATTTACCCGATGATACACTTGCACTGGATTGTGTCACAATAACCTCTACGACAGCTGCGGTATGCCACACTCCACATGCAACAGCTATAGTCCTCAATCCAGATAAGGTTTCTACTTCTCTAGGATATGAAATATTTTCCCTATCTCCATGACCCAGGACACCAAATGTTCCATCACCAAATGTAAAGAGCTGCCCAGTTGAAGTTATCAAGGCTGTGTGCCATGGACCACAAGTGACTAAAGCAACTTGAAGCCCCTCTAATGGACCTGCAATTCTCTTTGGTATCCAATGACTAACATCAGTGCCATGACCAAGAAGCCCAGCATTATGAGTTCCATCACCCCATGTATATAGTTCCCCAGCCATTGTAACAGCACAGGTATGGAACTCCCCACAGGCAACAAAATCAACAGTTGCAGAAGCCAATGCTTCAACTAGACGAGGTTGAACCACATTCTTCCCTACACCATGGCCAAGGCGTCCTCCGGATTCTTCACCCCACGTAAAAATTTCACCTTGCCTTGTGACTAGAGCAGCATGTTTAACACCGCATGCTATTTGAAGTACATCTAAAACCACATTGGACTCCAGTGGCCTGGGGAGGAGAATATCTGCCCTTGGGCTGATAAAACTGACATTTTTATCAGCACCAACTTTCACAATGTTCTCACACAGAACCTCACCCCATATGTATACATCCCCAAGAGCATCATAATCATCAGGTGCAGACCCATGGCTGGATGTGCTGGGGGCACTAGAGACACTAACACGAAAAACATCTGAACCAGATCCTTTCACTTGCATAGTTGATGAGTTTGATGGTGCATGTGACCTTTCAAAATTGAAGGTATTCTCAGGCTGAAAGGACTTTGGAGAAGTATTCGGCAGACTAAGAGAAACGTCAGGAGAACTGATGTCTCGTGAAGCACTAACTGAACTTTCACTAGTACTATTTGATGTCAAGTCTCTACTGTCCTGAAAAAGTAATTGAGCCAGAAAGAATTATATGCAACTTACCACATATCTTGTCATTCAAGCTATTATGCAGCATAATGGCATCAGGAGGAATAGAGGAATTTTGGAAAATTTCTAATACAATCAGTTCATAATTTCCCAATAAATGTCATCACCAAAGAAAAATTAAAGTAGGAAAATACCACACTCAACTATTCCTGAATCGAGACCAAGGAAGAGGAAGAGGAAGAGTAAACGAGTGGCACTCTGTTTCAGAAAACTGCAGTATACATCCTTTCAGAATAAGAGATGCTAATCCATAAATAAATATTAGCTTTCCTCAGAGGAAACAATAATTACTCTTCTAATGAAGAAGAAAACAAACAAGTTTTCCCCATCATGATTCATCAAAAACATTTATTTCAAGTAAAATGATGAAACACCCCACTATTGGGTCAAGAATAAGATCTATCATCTTTCGCAGACTACACATCATAGTATAAGAAACATAACTCAAGTAAAAATGAAATGATTACAAAGACAACAAGTGGGTGTTTTACATCAAGTAATAGGTCTCCATCACTCCATCCATCAATTTTGGACCGCCCACCTTGACCAGAAGATATCAGTGCTTTGAGACCAGCAATCCACACTTCTGCCTCAACTTTATCCTTGCAAATCTGAAGTGCAACAAAAAAACACTATAATAATGGAAGATGAAGAAAATAGAAACCAAATAATGGTGTAGTTATCCATAGAATTTCAGAATTTATCACCAACCAAATCAAGAGATCGCTTCCCGTTGTTATAAATAAGTGAAAAAGACAAAAAGTCCTTCTCAGGACTCAGATATCGTTGGAAAACAGCCTGTCAGAAGATAAGGAAAAATAATCAAATGACAAAGAAGAAACAGTTTAGAGAACAATTTTCTGAAATAACTCAGTGCATCAAAAAGTAAGCATTAGTATAATATAAAATAGCAGTGTAGAAATCTCACAGTTCTTTGTCCAGGAATAATTCTTGAGACAGAAGATAGTTTCAGACTTCTTTCTCCACTACTTGAAATCCAGATTAAAGACAATTCATCCTGTGGTTTTCAAATATTCTAATGAGTACAATTAGAAATAACTTAAACGAGTGTCAAAATCCAATCCCACTGTATACATGAGTCTTAAAGCTCACTTGGTGGATAAGATAGGAGAGGATAAGGGCCTGTTGAATCCTAACCCGAGCCCCTCTTCAGGAAAGCTTATCAGGGTGAGGATAAGCCAACAGGATAAGCTTATTATATTATGTTGGCTGACCAAACAACGGATAAGAGCATGATATGATAGCTTATACTATCCTATCTCCACTATCATGTTCACCAAATGGTCTCTTAAGTTTATAATCTAAAACCAAGGAAGCAACAAAAAATATGCATTCTTATTAACAATCATGAATAAGACTGTAAAAGCATACATCAAACTAAGAAACATAAGTGCCCAGCAATAAAGCTACAAAATCACTACTAGTTAGCACCAAAGTGAGGAAATTATGCAACTCAAGTAACAAATCAGTAAATCTGACCTGAATCTAACAAAAAGATTCAAGTTTTATTTCTTTCCAGTTAACAATCGAGTATTGCGATGATTCAACTGATTATACTAAACCAGATACGTGGCATAAAAAACCAGAAAACTGCCATGTACCCCAGAAACTGTTGACGAAGTTAAGGACATGGAAACCCAAAGCACACGCAGTATAACAAATGTTAATCCTGTAAAAGAATAGAATGGTGCCTTGTAAGGCCCATTTACAGAAATCTAACTTCAATTACATTTGATATCATTATTACAAAAATAACCTACTCCTCTTATTTGGGGGACAGTCATATGTATCAATGGACGTTATCAAAACAAAAGTTTTCAATAAGCCCATTTATAGCTAGGTTTTTTTTTAATGGTAGTACATTTCTAATAAGCAGAGCACATAAAAATAGCTTTACTGTGTAAAAACAGAGCAGATAAAAGTATTAATAATACAATTTATTTCCATACTTCATTGTTCATATAACATCAGCTAACATGCAAAAGTAGCTATCTTTCATAGAGAAATTGAGCATATAATCAGCTGAGTACTGTCCAACCAGGAAGTTAATAAAGCATGATATATAGAGAATCCACTAACACTTTCCTGAAAAGGATTTCATTTAACTTACACTGGAAAGTCTAAATGGACAAAACTTAGGCTTTCCCTTACGACCATATTTAAGCAGTTGAGCACCCTTTTTCAAAGCAATCAATGCCTGCAGAGTGAAAAACATACATGGTAAACCACAAGAAAGGTTAAACAGACAAACAAATATTTACACAAGATATACAGCAGGCTTGGAGAAATGAGTAATACTAATAACAATGACCTAAGCCATCTTATGTTACAAATGTTGAGAAGTTTCATAAGAAATCCAGTAAGGTTTTACAACATTCAGTTTCTTTGAGAAGCATCTCTCTTTTCCTTCTTAATATTTTCATCCAAATTGATAGTTGGAAATGTTGTACAGGCAACAGATATTTCCTGGAACAAAATCATTCTTGTCCATGCAATCAACACTAATTGCAGGCCATTTCACTAGACGAATGCTAATTTAATCTGTCTTACATCTAGTTACTACAGCCAATACAACAACATTGTTGTAAGGTTCAATATCCTGTACCAAACGATCCAAGACATTAATAAGGTGCAGCACTATCAAACATTTTATCATCAAAAGATGGCATCAAGTCAAGACATCTACCCTCGTGCTTGGTTAGCAGTTAGCTGTTAATAATTTAAACAAGGTCAGCCACAATAGATCATGGTACATCCCATTCAAACATAAACAAGCAAGCAGTATCTTTCCTTTTCCAGGCACCACATTCCAAGGCAGTTGAAAAAGTAACAATTCATTTAACCAACTTAACCTCATATAATCAACTGCACGTATTTAAAAGGGTCAAAAACCCCATTTCACAACGAGAACAAGATGAAAATCTTAATCAAAATTTATTTCCTCATTTCGAAATCCCAAAACAGAGTAGATTTAATACATAAATTTACTCGCTAACTCTTCACTCTCATATTCTCACTTCCCTCAAATTTCCCAATCAGTTCAAATAAGGAAACACACAAGCACTTGATCATAATCATAACATTCCAAGCCACCATAATAAAATAAAATAAACAAGAAACCCAGTTCCCAAATTTGACCAGAACCCGAAACAAAACATCAAAATTTGACACAAAAAAAAATCAGAACTTTTACATTAAACTAGGAAGTAACCTGTTCGAAGTCACGGTCGGCATTCCTGTAGCTAACAAGATCTGCCATTCCATGTGAGAGATTCACCGAAACTCCACCACCCTCTGCGATCGCTGCCCAGAGCTCCGTACATCATAAATCTCAACCTCTCTCTCTTCACTATCTCTCTCTGAAAATCAAAACCCACTTCTTATTCGCACTCTAGAATGCGAAAAACCTTCGCTGATCCGCTCCTCTTCACAGAAACCAGAAACCCAGTAACCCCATTGACAATTCCAAGTCAAAGACACCGATTCTTCAACTCATGCAGCGACTTGAACCAGGGTAAAAAAAAAAAAACCCGGTTCTTCAAGACCAGGCTGAAGAGCTTTGCTTGAAAGGCTGAGAAGAAGGTGCTTCGCGGCGGCCGAAGATAATTCCGTTGAGAATGCGAATCCCGGCGCCGTCGCCGAAGTGGGCAGTGGAGGAGACAGAGGAGAGAGAGAGAGAGAGAGAGAGAAACGGAGATTGTAAAAAGTACAACTAGTCAAAAGAAGAAGAAAGAATGAAGAAGAAAAAATAAAAATAAATTAAAAATAAAGTTTTATATATAAATTTTAAATTAATCAAAGAAAAGCAGAAACTCTCCTGAGCCCTGAGAGATTAAAAAGAAATGAGAAGACATTTCCAAAGCACAACACCAATTTTTTTAATTGAAAGTATTAATTAATTGTAAAGGTTTAATTTAATTTAATTTTTTATGTTTCGGTTTTTAATGTTTGGGAAAGCGGCACGTAGGTATGAAGGGTCGTTTGGTAATTTGACTGGGGCCATGCACGTTATTGAATATTAATGAGAGAATGGCAAAAACGTCTTTGACTTGTGTTATATTTTTTTTAAATGAAAAATATTTTTGCTTTTTGTTATATAAATATTTTGTGTGTAAAGTCGCACAAAAATAAATAGATTCAATAAAAAGAAGAAAGTAAAAAATTTGATTGAATTCATTTATTTTTATGACACTCACTCAGTCACTCATATTTATGTGATTATAACAAAATATTTTTTTAACAAAAATAAAAATATTAAACCCTATATTATATTACATTTAGACATTTCGCACCTGTTTAACATAAAAGTGAAGGGAAAAGGTTAGAGAATAGATTTTATATTAAAAAAATTGAATAAAAAAACATTTTTAAATAACGCTCATAATTTCGTATTGTTTTTTCCATTAAACTTATGATATTTAATTATATGTTATTGCATGAATAAAAAATTACACTTAAATAGTTCTTATAATATCCATACTCTTTTAATGCTATATAATCATATAACTAGATACTAATATAGATATTTATATCTAACTAATTATATTGAAAAATATATTTTGCTATTTTATCAACTAAAGTTATATAAGAACTTTGTAGGAAATCTCGATCGCCACATTAGTTCCTAAGAAATTTTGTTGAGAACAAATATTTTTTTTTTATGTGATCAGTTTTTTTTTCCCCAAAAATTGTGAACTGGTTCATGCAAACGATAATGGCATTGGCAGTATAAATTAGTTTTTGATAAACGTTAAATTTTAGTCAGTACACATGAAATGTTTATTATATTTTGTCTTAGAAATTACAGCAAATAAGCCAATTTTATTATTAAAAAAAGCCCAAAGAGTGAAAGAGGAAAAAGGCTATGGCCTTGTGGGAGTTTGCAGTGTGTGGGAATACGTGGTGGCGTGAGATGAAATTTGAAGGAGACAACCGAGGAGAATGTAGTGGTTGGGTGAAACCAATTGCATATTATATCGCAAGTGTAGGTGATAAATAAGATTTCTCCATTGTCACGATCATATCCCAAACGAGGGTTACATTTCTATAGCAAGGACTAGAGAGGTTCTTGACCTGAATTATGGAATTTTGTATGAAGTTCTGAATTAAACCCTTTGTATAAATGAGAGTAATTTCTCACTTTCCGAGAAAAAAAAAATCAAAATAAAACAAAACCATTCTATGGAGTCCTCTCCATCTTCAATCTAAGCATTGCTCATTGCATGAGAGTTCACCCAATGGTCCTATATTATTTAGGGAAATTTGATTCATGCTTTATTCATCGGAAAATTAACTTAGAGATATGATATTTATCGTACAACTATATATTTATATGTCCAAAGAAAAATTATACCCCCATTTAATTATAAATTTCATATGTTTGGAGTTTCAAACCCAAAGTAAATGGTTGAGGGATTTAATACCTCAATAATTTCTGTGATTTTTGAGATGAAAATTAATCCATCTCTCCCATTTATGTCACGTGATAGAGAACATACTCTAAGAAACACTTATGAAGCCAAACCCATCACTTTTTCCCCAAGCAACTTTAGCTTACAGCAGTTGCTTTACCAACTTTTTTTTCTTTCAAGAAAAGCATTCAAATATTATTCAATTTGGGCAATAACAAAAATGAAGACACTACGCCAACAAGATTAGATGACATATGATACAAAACTAAATAAGAATAAAGGGAAAACATTTTTTTCTACTAAAGACTCATAGCATAAATGGGTTTCACTTTAAATTTTTTTTTCTCTCCACTATTTTGTAGGCCCCACTTATATTATGTGTCTTTGGTAGGAGAAAATGTTTTCCCGAGAATAAAACGCTATGCCAAAAGAAAAATCATAATGGATTTCATTCTGCCACTAAAACCTTTGCCATTAGTTGCATTTAGGGGATTCATTAATAGTTTTATCCACTGAAATTTTACAATTATTTGTATTTAACTCTCTCTTTTTTAACTAAAAGGGCACAAGCCCAAACAAAAGAAAAAAAAAACAAAAGAACTATCCAGGAAGAGACACAATGCGTTCCCTTCCCACATATGCCAGATCCCCTAGATAATCAACAAAACACCACTAGGAGGCTCCTCAAAATATCTCTGGTCAGCTTGTTCAGGAGAATCAAGCAAGAATTTGGCCAGCCAGTCAGCGCACATGTTGCCTTCCCTAAAAGTATGTTGGAAACAGACCTGTCAGTCCTTATCTAACAGTGTCCGTATATGAGAGAGCAGTTGCCTCTCACGGACTGCTACACCACATTTGGTGAGCCCAGTGATTGCTAAAAGCGAATCACTTTCCAAGATGATTCTTCTATACCCCTCACTCCAAGCCCTTTATAATCCCTTCAAGATACCCCAAAGTTCAGCTTTAAAAGAAGAGCAGATACCTAACCTGAAAGCAAAACCTCCCAACCATTTACCTTGTGAGTTCCGAATAACTTCCCACAAGCTGCCCAACCAGGATTACCTCTAGAAGCCCCATTAGTATTCACCTTCACAAATCCATTTTTCTGGGAATTGCCAAGAAACATTTAAACAGGTTGAACTCAAATTTGAGCGCTTATACTTTGGGCTGACAGTAGCTTTATCAATATCCAACACTAGATTTTTAATAAAACCTACTTTGTTTCCAGTAGATGAGGCTGCTTCCCCATGATTTACCATATTTCTCTAGTGCCATATCTTCCAGCACGCTACCAGGAACGTTGACAGCCAGCCTTGCACCAATGCTGGAGAATGGTCACTGAAAAAGTTGTTAGCAAGCCACTGGTCCAAATCTGCAAAATAAAATTCAGAATTATGATGAGAAGAAATGAGATTATCCCACACCCATCTAGCACCATTACATTCCCTTAATGCATGAATTATCATTTCTGTTTCAGCATTACACACAGGGCATTTATTATCCCCTCTATTCCAACTAGCTATTGTGCTTTTAGTAAGAAGGCGCTGGTGTAACAATTTCCAAGAGAAGATTTTAATTTTTTGCAGGCCCTTCCAATCCCACAAATGTCTCCACTGCTTCTTAGCATTCTCATCTACAACTCCAGGAATAGATAAACAATTATATAAAGCATTTACAGATATCTCATTTGACTCCGGTAGAACCCACACCCTTTTATCAGGCCCATCTTCTAACATAGGAGGAGAAATACCACGGAGAATGTCTAGGATATTACTTGGAAGCCACATTTTAAGTTTATCAAAATCTCAATCACCGGATGCAGAGACAACATCTCCAACCTTCATGCTTTCTAACAAATGCCAATCTTCATCTGGCAAGAGCTCCTCAAGGTTACAAGAAAACGGAAGCCACTTGTCTTTCCAGAAACGAATATCCCTTCCATCACAAGCTCCCAAACCAAATTATCTTCCATAGCATGCCAAATTCTACAAAGATTACTCCAAATGCTTGAATCCCCTTTCGATTCTCAAAAAGAGAATCCCTCATGTTGCCACTTTTATATTTGCATGAAGAACTTGGACCCAAAGATGTTGTGGCTCCGAGAAAAGTCTCCACACTTTTTTGGCTAAGTAAGATTCATTCATTTGAATCAAACACCTCAACCCCAAACCACCAGACAATTGTGGAGAAGTAATGACATTCCAACTAATGGCATGGTGCCTTCGTATATTATCCTTGTCGCCCCAAATAAAATCTCTTTGCAATCTTTCAATTTGTTCACATACCATTAAAGGTAACTTGTGACTTTGCATCTAAAAAGAAGGGATAGAAGCCAAGGCTGATTGAGATAAGGTGATCCTACCTGCTTGAGATAAGCAATTTTGCTGCCAGCTACTCAACTTATCTTTAACTTTCTCCACTAACCCTTCGTATAAGCTTTTAGAAACTCTACCTTGTTGCATCATAGCCCCAAGGTATCTTCCCAGAATTTTTACCCTTTTAAAACCACTAATTTGCACCACTTTATCAATCACATCAGTAGTAGTATTTTCCGAAAAATACACACAAGTTTTATCCACACTAAGCCTCTGACCTGACATATCTTCAAAAAGCTTTAGACATTTCAACAGGGTAATAATCTGATCTTCTTTTGCCTCCATGAACATCATCAAATCATCCACAAAAGCTAAATGCGAGATCATTGGACCATCTTTGCTAGCATAGATTGGTTTCCATAAGCCTCTATTGACAGCAGTAGTGATAATATGCGAAAGTTTTTCTATTGCCAGAACAAACAGATACGGAGAAAGTGGATCACCTTGACGAAGACCCCTTGATGGACAAAAATCCTTCGTTTTCCCCCATTCCACAGAACATTAATAAGTTAATATTTGTTTGGATCTTCTTTTACCTCTCATCTTTCATGTTTCCGTAAACCCTAACAAGCAGTTATTCATGAGCCCAGTTACCTTTCTGCTGACCCGACAACAAGAGTCATCATCAGCATGCGAAGTATGAGTCATACCTAACATATAAAAGAAGTAGACAAAGAATCCTTACAACATTTTTTTATGAAAAGTTTTATTTTTATTTATCTTTATTAAAAAAATCTTTTTTTAAGAGCTTTTTAAAAATATTGTGGCCCAACTTCTTCTTTTAAGAAAAAGAAAACCTAAAAATAAGTAGAGTCTTGTGGACACTTAACATTTAACATAGGAATCAAAGATTTACATCAAACAACCTTCATAGAAATATAATCCACATTAATATTTTTTTTAAGTATCTCCACCATAGTTAACCAAAATTACCACCATGAATATTTCTATTCTTCAGCATTCTTGTTTAAAACTTTCTTCGCCACTAAGGACTAACACTTTTCAATAGCATTTGATAAAATTAGGAGATGAGTCAAATGTCCAGTAGCGTTGAAATCAATCTTAACCAAACATGCCAATATAATTGCTGCAGCTATAGTTGCTAATATTTAGAAAGAAAGAACAAGTTTTCATTTCAAAATTTTGAAAGTAATTATAAATCTGAAGGTTTTAAAAAAATATTAAGAAATGAAACCCAATAAGATATTATCTCATTCTGAAGAGTAATTACTCTAATCTATTACAAAGATCGATATATATTTTTTGGATCAATATTCTTTAAAGTAATTGGTGTACTTAATAACTTAAGAAAATTTTAGCAACACATTATTTCTCACTTTATTATTATTATTATTATGTGAAATTTCATACTAGACTCATTAAATAATTTAGACCTGTTATCTATTAATGGATCACCTTAGAATTTTATCAAATAATAAAAAACATTAAAAAAAATTGTTATTAATATTTCACTGCGGCATTGAAGGGATCAAAATTTATATCTTTTCGCGGAATGCGAAAACATTCCTCCACAGTGATGTTAACAATAAATGACATTATATAGTATTTCAGCTTAATTGAATGCAATTGACTTTGATATTTCTTTAGACGGGAAAAAGCCAGAAATATATTATAGAATATTAATGACATCACCCAATATAAAATGTCCACTCAAGGCAGTAAGGGGGCGTTTGGTTGAAGGTTTTTGAGGAGAATGATAGGGAAATGTGAAGTGGGGAAATACAATGGCCATGTTTGGTTGAGAGAGTTTCGTCATTTAGCCACCTAAATCTGTTTGCTATGAAACCAGTTTATGCATGTATCTGAAGGCAGATAGCCGGCGAGAAATTCCCTTGGCTGAGGAGGTATTTGTGGTTATCTATGTATGTGGTCATATGGTGTTATTGGCAAAAGACGAGTGTACCCCTTGTTTAAGTGCGCGAATGGAAATGGGTACTCTCTGAAGTGCTTAAGTAAGGAAGCCCAAACTCTCCTTGCAGAAATTTCTTTTCCATCTCCCAAATTTTATGCTTTAACATACCCATCTTCTTCGTATGGAATTTTGTTTACAATCACCTTGGTGATTCTTTTTTCTCCACAAGCTTTCAATCTCATCAAATTTTTGACACTCCAGGTTCGTAGAGTTTCATCTTCCTTCCTTTAATTAATTGAGCTTTTTCATTTCGATTTACGCTCATGATTGCTTGGTCAAATAAAATAAGAATACAATGATAATAATGAAAATAATTTTTTTATTTTAGGTTTTCTCAGTGCAAGTTGCTCTGATTTTAGATTTTATTTTAGAATTTGGATAATTTTTGTTTTGTTTTTGATTGAATATTATATAGTAATGAATCGTTGGGAGTTAATGAGTATGAATGACGTGGTTCTGAGCTGCTATCAAATTTGCAATCCACCTGCTCGGTGAAATGCATATGTGAATGATAAAGTATTATTTAAATTATTTCCTCATGTTTATGCAATTTTATGTGTGGATTTGAGTCCTAGAATTCCTTACAGATTCTAGTGCAAGCCTCAATCTTATATATATATATGCTTGTTGGCCACAATTTTGTATCCGTATACTATAAATGTCTTCTATTGCATGCAACATGTGTTTTCCTACATTAGATTTGTTCATTTTCATATTAGTTTTAGTTATTGGTACGTAACTTCTCTTTAATTTTATAGGAACTCCAGTTCTAATTCCTTGGAGGGTGAAATACCTTCTGGACTAGGTAAAATATCCCTATACAATTGTAGGATATGATATTATCTTTTTAGTATTTCAGTTCTTGTAACTAGCTATCAAGCTATTATCAATCTATTATCCTTATGTATTCATGTCCGTTTATTCACAGGATGGAGAGGCTTATGCTATCTGCTCAATGTCCTAGAACCTCAACAGAGCAGTCTGTCCACCTTGTATACAAAGGATGCCTACGAAAGGACAAATCTGATGCTTGATTATACAGAGAGAATGGGTTGCAAAAGTGCTCTTCCAAGTTGCTATAATGGGAAACGAGGTGCAAGAAGCCTGCTTTCGGGTTGTAATATCAGATACGAATTGTACCCATTTTACTATGCCTCGGCGGTATCTACTCTACCAGAGCTTTTGTCTTCTTCATTAGGTATTAAACTTAATATAACATCCTCAGAGTCTAATGACCCCTTCTTTTTGCAGTGTCTTAGAAATTGATGAACTTGTGCAGAGGAAAAAGCAATATCTCTATAATTGTTGTTGCCTGTCCAATTTAAAGCTTGTTAGTTTTAGTAAACATCTTAATTGCAATGAAAGCTAACAGTATTAGGATTTTTGTGTAGTAATGTGTTGGCTCATGAGTCTTAGCATTTTTTTCATCGGTATCCCAGCCTATAGGTTCATGGGAATGGTTGGTTAACACAATTACTTCTGAAAGTTTGTTTAGCTTATTTCTTTGGCAAAGAAAACAAAGCTTGGGGATATTAATTCAGATTAAAGAATAGGATCTTTGCTATGAAGCCTCAGAAACAGCCACCCTTTATACAGAAAGAAGGTTTGGGATGTGGTCATGACTAATGTGTTCAATGTTGTATGTTTGCATGGATCTTAGTGTGGTATTTATTATTGACAACCCATAATCCTGGAACCTTGTTGTTTTGAGAACTGAAGTTTTATTTCAGAAAGGATGATTAATATTTTAGCCCAAAAAAGAGAAAGAAAAAAAAGGAGTGGTGAAAACGATTATGGTCAAATTATATGCTATCAGTTCTGTTATTTGAACAAATTGGAGCATTTCATGTTGAGTTGAATATGTTGCAGAGAGTTGGAGGCAAGGAAGAGTAGACTCAGCCAGCTAGAGAAAATTTGCATGGATATGTCAATGTAGAAGGAGTTGCAGGTATTGACATAATGACATTTTCCATTTCCTTAGTGTGATTCTGTTTTGAGTCTTAACATAAGTAGAATGCTCATAAAGGATATTTCGTCTATGAACAGTAAAAAGGACAGAAGCGCAAACTACAGGAAGATGATACAAGTGGGGTGCAGAAAGAAAACATTGAAAAGAGTTAATAAATAATATTTTGAGCTGCTTCTTTTATTCTTTTTATTATTTACTATTTAGCATAACAATTAAATACTTCATAGTTGAGACTGTTGGTGCAAAATTTACATGTATTACATGAAGCATAATTGAAAGAGAACTCACATGTCTAGCTGCTGAATTGAATGTTTTACATAAAGCAAGTTAAGTGGGATCACTAGTTATGCCAACAACTGTAGCTTTCTTTTTTGATAATTGTGGCATTTATAATTTTGATTATAGCATAATTAAAAAGTTTGATAATTTAATGTTATTATCTCTAATGATTTTTGAAAAATTATGAAAAATATTAGCAAATTAAAAAAGGTACATGAAGTATTTAATTAGTTCGAACTAGTTCATCAAAAAAAATTAATTTACATATATTACAAAAAATTATGAGTTTGGAGACTAATAGCATAACATTGTGTTTGAAAAAAAAAAAAAAGGTTAACTAGTTCTTACCAATACTATCACCAACTGCAAAGGTCTTGGCACTAGTCCATGTGCTATAATCAGCACCAACTGCAAAGTAACCGTAAATTTTTTTTACAAACAGGGTTATTTTCGTAAAGTTATTTAATTTTTCCATCTATATTTTACCTACAACCAAACATAGATTTCAAAAAAGTTACCTAATTTCCCCAGTAAAATTTTTCCCAACCAAACTATTTTTTTTTTACATTTTCCTACCTATCTCACTTTTCAACCATTTCCCTATATATAACATTTCCCTATTATTCATAAAATTTCTCCTCTACCAAACGCCCTTAGATATCAATGTCCGATCATATTAATCGTCTCTGGGGATAATGGTTTATATTACAGGAACTCACAACCTTTGAATATATATATATATATATATATATATATATATATATATATATATATATATATATATAGGGTCAGGATCATTTTACACCAGTGTAAGTTACATTTTCAATCTTGTCCGTTGATCCCACTTATATCTAAGGGCTCTAATTTTTTAGTAATGTGAGCCATTAGATACAAGTGGATCAATGGTTAAGATTGAGTGTAAGACTTCTAACTCTTACACCAGTGTAAGAATATCATGCCCCATATATATATATATATATATATATATATATATATATATATATATATATATATATATTGTTTATTTTCTACATATCATTTTAAAAGCCTGACAGGAATGATATTTATATTTTGATATAGACGTAAAACTAAAACATTTTATTCTTTCTTAGCTAATTAAATGTTGTATTTTGAAGTCACCCTTATTCCTCCATTAATGGCCTTGTGGTGGGAAAATGGACACCACTATTATTGGTTATATATTTTCCATATGCCTTCGAATATCGTTTTATGTACAGAGTTCCACTAATTTTACACAAATATACATATATATAGAAAATTATTTATCATTTTAAATAGCATAATTTTATATAATTTTTAATGAAACTATGTCATTTTGATGTGTTTTGTCATATTCTATTTTTATAAAATTAAGAAAAAAAGTGAATGAGAGATAATGTAAAAGCACATCAAAACGACGTAATTTCATTAAAAATAACATAACTTTATGTTATTTAAAATAATAAATACTTTTTTTCGCACACACGCGCGCGCACACACATATATAAGATCTTTTGAAATCAGTGTCAAATTTAAAATTTAACACCTCTTCTAAGAGTCGTTAGATCAAAAAAGATCAATGACTCTGATTCGTAAGAATGTGATACCATTGATCTTTTTTGATTTAACGACTCTCAGATGATATGTCAAACTTCAAATTTGACACTGGTGTCAAATAATCCTACCCCTCTCTCTCTTCTCTCTCTCTCTCTCTCTCTCTATATATATATATATATATATATATATATATATATATATAGAAAAGATATACTTATCACTATAAAAGTTTATCATCCTTACAATCAATCTAATCACTATTAATTTTCGTTAATCTAACGGTTATAATTTATTGAAAATTATTGGGTCATTCTTATTAATTTCCAATAAGCCCAATAAATTATAATCAATAGATTGACGAAAATCAACAGTGATTAAATTGATTATAAGGGTAATAAATTTTTATGGTGATAAATATATAATGCCCCAACAAAATATATAAGATTACCCAAATAAGTTATATTAATGTTTTATATATGAAGAGGATTATATTTATAAATTTTTTGTTTACAAACTTTTATAAACTACACTATATACTCCCGGAAGTATATTAGGTTATACTATGTACTTCTAAGAATACATAGTATAATTTATAAAATTTTATAAAAAAGATTGTAAACGAATGATTTCCTTTTATATATATACCAAATTCTACCTCGACATCCTCTCTCAATCTTTATTTATTAAGGAAAGGGATTGTATACTACGGAATAAAATCCAATGAACATTTCACTTCTTATCCTTAATTTAAATAATTTTCTAACTATATAGCTATCAATTTGTGCCCATTAAATCCTGAATGAGACTCTATGATATGGGTATGATGCATTTATCTAGTTAATTTGTAAAACAGGATATATAATGACTTAACACTCTTTGAGAGTTACGTCCAAGGTTAGAATCGTCTTATGATGGGAAACTCAATTAAAAAGTCAATTTGAGTTAACATATTTTTTATTTAAAATAAGAGGAAGCTTGTTATCAAAAAAAATAAAAAAAAAATAAGAGGAAGCTTATTCTTATAATCTATTTTTGTTTATAATTTTTTGTAATTATTTTAACAATTGATTTTTGTCAATCAACGATTTTTATTTCTATCAATTAAATTTATTAACTAATTATTAATTTTCAATAAATGATAACTGTTGATTGACAAAAATTAATGGTTAAGATATGATTATAATAGATTATAAATAAAAATAGGTTATAAGAATATCTTTTCTCTTAAAATAAATATAATTAAAAGCTAAAAATTAAATTTCTCACAAAATAATCAAAACTAAACAAGCCTTAATTAGCCACTTATTTATTAGTTGAATTGGCAAAATCTATATATACACGTTGGTGTAAATGAATCGGGTGAATTGACGCTCTAACCTAAATAATTTAGATGTATGTAAAATGTTTTAAGCATGACATTATTTGTTAGCCTGATATAACTTAAATTTTAAGTTTTGCCTGACTTATTATAAGGTTTGGCATGGTCTATCACGTCTACTAAACATTCAAAAATGACATATTGCGTTCTATAAAATATTTGTAATGATTATTTTATTTATTTATTTTTCTTTTATATGTTTAAGTTGATGGAAAGTCAAAATGCTACGACATGTGAAATCACATCACAATCCAAAATATTATTTTATTAAAAAATATAATTTGAGCCTGAAAACTTAGAGGTCATGCATTTTAAAATAGGTGTTGTGGCCTGAATTTTAAAGAGATATTTTAATGAATTCAAATCTATATTATTTTTAAAAAGATTCAAATTAAGCCAAAAGCAAGGCAAGCTCTAAAACCCTTACCAACCATTTGCATCCCTAATGACATGCATGAAGAGGAAGGATGGGGCTAGGCTTATAAGTGTGTGTGTCTATATATATATATATATATATATATATAGAGCTAGGATATTCTAACTACCTATTTTTTCTACTACTACTTCACTACCACTTTAATCACCATTTGATTAAAGGAAAAGTTGAATGAAGAGAGAGAGAAAAAATAACTTTTGAATCCAATGGTAATTAAAGTGGTAGTGGAGTGGTAGTAGAAAAAATAGGTAGTAAAAATATCCTACCTCATATATATATATATATATATATATATATATATATATATATATATATATATATATATACCATGTTATATAAGAGAAGCCAATTTCTTACACACACAAAAGAGAAATGAGTCTCACCTCTATTTTTTCTCTTTCCTTTTACTTGTGGGTCTCACTTATAATTTTGTTTCTACTACATGAGAGAAATTTTTTTCTACTACATAAGAAAACTATTTCCCTATATATATATATAGGGGTTTACATTGCTGCAGCTGCTGTACGTGCAGCAATCAAATACTTGCCATATATATACTTGAAAGCATTAAATACGGGGAATCATAACCATACAAAGGATGAAAACATTAAATGTGGGGAATCATAACCATACACCTGTCGTTATTGTACGTAAAACGACTGCAGAAATAATTTTACCATATATATATATGTGTGTGTGTGAAAAATATTTCTATAGTCACTTTAGATAAGGTTATCTACAGCTACTCTTCATAACTATATATTAACGGTAGTACATAGTTATAACATTAAAGTTATTTTTTTTCTCTCTACTCGATCATTTTTCAGAACCTGTCTGCTGACGTGGAGAGAGAGGAAAAAAACAACTTTAATGTTATAACTATGTATTACCGATAATACATAGGTATAAAGGATAGTTGTATACAACCTTATCTAAAGTGCTGTAGAAATATTTTTTCCAATTATATATATATATATATATATGGCTTTAATGTTTATACAATAAATGTAGATAAGTTATCTACATTCACTACAAACGATGTCATTTTGGGTTGAAAAATAAAAAATTATAATGAGAAAGATTATTATATATGTGTGTGTGTGTGTCAGTAGGGTGAAAGTGGGTCGGGTCGACCTACAGGGGACCTATTATATATAGTCAAATAGAACAGACTCGGGCTTTTAAAAAAGCATATTTAGAAAGTAGGTGATAAGCTTTTTTTTACATGCCGACCTATATCATATTATTTATTTTAAATAAAATAAAATAATATTATTTGTAGTAGTACCAAATGATGATAGTTCAGTTGGTGTATGTGAGCTAAGTAGGTGGTGGAAGGACTTAGGTTTGTTCCCTCACCAATACTATATTTGAGAGTGGCATAAAATCTGTATTAATCTCTACAGTATCATCATAATCAACATTTAGTGCTGGAGAAAGATTTATTAATGCATATCGTTCTAACTTGGCTGAAGATATCATCCAAGCTTTAATATACGACGAAGATTGGCTACATAATAAGTATGACTTGAAGGAAAAATAAAAGGTATAAATTTAATCAATTGAAATTATTTTATAATTTAATTATATTCGATTAAATTATAATAAAAATGTGACTTTATTTTTTATGTAGGAGTAACCAACATCTCAGCATGTAGATTGCCTATATAAATCTATTAAAAGATTTTTTGTTTCTTAATCTTATTTTTTTTTTGTTTCTATTCTTTATTCTTGCTTTTTGTTTTCTACATTTATAAATTGTTTGCCAACTTATGTAATATTGGAATTGTATTTGTAGGGGAGAGAAGATAAAGAGAAGTTTTTGGCTACTACAAGCATCATGATGTATTTGTTGGATTCATGTAGTTATTTTAATTTACGAAATATAAATTTGTTTGTTAGATATGATGAAATATATATTATTTAATTATCCAAATTGTTGCAAATGTCTGCAACGGCGTACACAAATTTTTGGGAAATTTATTTTAACTACATCGCATAATATTCTCGTTTAGCAGTTGTGGATCCTTGAAAAATTAACTAAAGTTGTGGATCCTTGAAAAATTAACTAATCGCCGATACCCTTTGTCTTATTTGACACTGTTGTCAATTACAATACATAAGATAGGTTTTCTATTAAATGCTGGGCCTTGGAAAATAAAAAATTAAAACGACTAATAAGTTAGTGATAGGCTTTCTTTTCGTTAATATATCTGTATAAATTTATGAATGATTAATATAAAATTTTGGGAATTATTATTTATTAATACATTAATATATTTTTTTAAAAAAATAATTTTTAATAGTAGATATAATATAAGTCTTTTATTGATATGTTATCACACTATCTGTTAAAAAAATTAAACTTCTTCGACAATAATTGCTTTTAACCGTCCAACTTTTATAATTTGATATCACACAATTTGATGACAATGCATGTAAAGAAAATAAATCTTGTAATTATAGTACCAAAATTGAATCCTTACATTTGATACATACTTATTTTTCTCGGAGAGATTCCTAAATAACACTATTATGATGCACTACACTTGTTTATTAATTCTCTTCAATGCACCTTAGGCAATCAAGCTCTTAATTACTTTTACTTTTTTCATTATATATTCTTATTTTTTAATATATTTAAAATTGCCTTTAATTTTTTTTTTATGGAGGTGCTATCCTCAAATCCCGTCACTAAGTGTGCAGACATAAATAAAATTTTCTGGGCCTGCCACTAATTTAGTTTGAGTATTTTGCTTTTGAAAGTGACTTAAATGCATATTGTGATGAGTTTTGTTATGATTCATGGTTCTGTTTGGACGTTGAAATTGTGATTTTTATTTTAGTAATAGAATTTGAGTATTTTATGAAGTTGATTTATGATTCTGCTTGAAAGTTAAAAATTAACAGACTAACGGGTCAAGTCAGACCATTTATTTTTTTATAAACGAACCAAATCAGGCTAACAGTTAGACTCGTATTAGGCTCAGACCAGGCCAAATTGAAATATTTTAGCATAAACTTAGGCTTTTCGAGACAAAGCTCTTTCCAGTTCCAGCCCAGCTCACTTTCACCCCTGTGTGTGTGGGTTTACATTTCTCTAGCCACTTGACGTCCAACAGTTAATTATTTACCATATATATAGTGACAATATTAAAATGTGAGAAATTATAATTATATAAAAGATAAAAATATTAAATATAAAAAATTATAATCATACACATATCATTGCTGAACATTAAGCAGGTGCAAAATTAATTTTACCTAATATATATTGCAAAGGAGGTGAATTGGAAAATACTGCTTATTTACACGTCTCTTCATACAAAGATATTTTTCCAAATGTTTCAGTCAAGAAACCTTAATTGGCAATAGCCTCTTTAGCTATTCCTCAACTACAGTATGGTAATTGACTGAGCAAATCCAACAATTACAAAGACGAGATTTTGAAAGGCCTAAATTTCCATTTTATATTCCAAGGCTGTTCACCAAATGCAACCTAATAAAGTAAGAAAGATTATGCACAGTTCATGAAGATTTAATCTAATAAATTAAAGAGATAGGTTATACTTATAATTTTTTTTACAACCTCTTACAACCATATCTTAACACCGTTGTTTTTTGTCAATCAACGATTATGATTTTCGTAAATTAAACTCATTAATTAATTATTAATTCACAATAAATAATAACCGTTGATTGACGGAAATCAACAGTGTTAAGATATAGTTGTAAGAGGTTGTAAAAAAAAAGTTGTAAGTATAACCTACCTCTTTAATTTATTAGATTAAATCTCCATGAACTGTGCAATTGGTGTCAGAATGCATTATGAAAGGATGATAAGACATCAAATGATAATAGTTCAATTGGTGTCAGAAAATTGAATACGCGAGTGTGAGAATATATATTCAATCCTTTTCAGTATAGTTTTTGAGAGGAGTTTAGAGCTTTAATCTCGAAACTCGTCCTGAATCAGACTAATTGGAAAGCAGTGAACTGATTAAAATATCTAAAAAAAAACAGCTTTTTTTTTATATTTTTCTACTATGTAAAGGAGCAAAGTTCGATATTGTTGCATTTTTGTTTTTGTTTTTATTTTTTTGCTTTTCTGAAGCCATAAATGACTAAAGTTTGTGATTTAGTTGGTAAGCAACCATTTTTGGACGATGCTGTCTTGTGCAATAGAACTCGCCTCGGACAGGAATTATTGAATCAATTTATATTAATTTTTTTCGAGGTTTAGATATGTCTTGTGCAATAGAACTGTTTAGTGTAGATATTCATTGAATAAATGAATAAAAATTTCAAAATCCTTTTTTCATAAAAAAAGGAATAGATGTATTCTATTATCGATACTACTTTTTTTTTTTTGGTAAATTCAATACTACTTTTTTATTTGGTACATACGTGTAGAGTGCAGAAGGCCATACAAAGGAGAAAATTGAAGCCTACTTTAATTTTTCTTATAACCTATAAATGTTCAAGTTGGCCATTGGAACATAGTGGGCTTGGGAGTTAGTGGTTAATGGAAATAATTACACAATTACAATAATAGGAACATGATCACCTTGAAAGCCGACTTTGTTGTTTTGGTATGATTTTTGGTGGGTGAAAAAGTGAGTAAAATCTCGATGCAAGAGAAGCAAAGCTAGAAATGATGAAAAAGAGAAATGAGAGAGAAAAAGAAAAGGAAGATGAAAATGCATGGTTCCAAAATCCAAAGCCTTTGCTTTGGAGACAAGAAGCCAAAATTATATGGCGAAGGTCCCCACTTGATTTAACACAATCACACTAACCAACCAACCTTGGTCGGTGTCTTCCTATGCTTATGGGACCCTATTTGATCAATTTTGAGAAGAAGAGGAAAGAATATAAGCCATTTTCATTAAAAGTATCACCCATGCTTTTTTAATACACCATTTTTTCTTATTCCTTTCTTTTTCAAATGATAAGAGTCCAATTAGGTTAAGCCAATTTTCAAAATCAGTATTTTTTTTATTTGTGTTTAGAAAACAACATATTTAGAGTATTATTGTGTAAAATTAAAAGAAATAAAAGAGCTTACACCCTGTCTAAAATTGAGGGGCGGTTTGGTAGAATAATAAATTGTAGATTATCACGAAACAAAGAGAATTCTATTTACCTACGGTTAGTACAATGATTCTTAAGTTTTTCCTACAAAAATGAGATTACTGCGAATTAAAATTGTAAATAAGAAACTAATGAAATAATACCACCAGGTGGGTGGTATTATTGGATTCACATCTGATGGAAATTTTTACATAATATATAGGACACAAATAACACTGTTTAATATTTTCATGACTAAAATGCCTTATCTTGTTAAAGATCTAGCCGTGATACTCCGTTTTACAAAATCATGAGTTTCTCTCTTCCCTTTCATGACGCCTTTACTAGTCCTTGTCCTCCAATTTCGGGGTTGAGAACGATTTTGGGTTGCTATGGTTTGAGAATGAAATTAGTTTGAGAACGGTAAATTTCATTTAGGAAATTTGAATTTGTTCTCTAATGTCGCGTTTTGATCCTTTTGTGGTATATCAGAAATATTTTTTCAAAAATTCATCAAATGTTAATTTTGTAAAACCAGCCTATATTCTCATAAATCATTGACAATCAATCAAACATAGAACCAGAAAACTTGAGCCAACATTTCTGAGAATATTTTGACCTACAAAATACTTTTTGATAAATTCACTTTCCCAGCACATTCCTATAAAAAATAAAAAATAAAGTTCCCCTACGAAATGCCCCTAATAGAAAATTTCAATATAATTGAGATAGCGGATGGATTATATACTTACGTACGAGTCAAAGGGTGCAAGTGCAATCTCTTTTAATTTCAAATATCTGCAATTCCGAAACAAGAAAATCATGTGATTCTCTTTATTGTTGACCTTTTCTCCTTAGATATCATTCTAGACGTGAAAAATTTCTGTAAAAAATTTCTGTATAGATACAAAAATAATTTAAGTAGGACACAGTTTTCTTGTAATACCTATAACATTGTTTCTTTCTTAAGTCGGAGACTATAACATCTACATCATGCATATGGCCAGTGGCCACATATATGCATGTTATAAAAAAATTACAAATAAAATTATCAGAGTAAACAATCTTAAAATACTTTTTACTTTTTTTTTTTAATAACAAAATACGCTTTACGCAATTTTATCATACACACATAGGAACAATGGGCCTTCGACCTTGCAACACCCACTTGATCACCCAAACTTCTCATGTGACCCAGAAATAGAGATAGAAAGAGAGAGAAAAGAAAGGCTGAACTTTGCAATGAGGGGCCGAACTTGGTGTGCTTGCAACATTCCTAACATGAACCCCATTACTTAAACAGAACAATTTTGGTTGGCAGCCTTTGCCTCCTCTTGTCTTACTCAGTTGTGACTGTTGTCATCGTCCACAATAATGGCATAAAGCATAGCTTGTTCTTTATTGAGTATATCCTAAATTTAACAGAACAATATTATTACGTCAAGCCTACACAATCTCCCTAAATTTAACTTATGTGCAAAGGTGTATCATGGATATAATGGTGGGGCATATAACTGTTTGGGGTCATAAGAGGTGGGAGGCTTGCGTAGCTAAGTTGGAACTTCTGACATACCTTAATGATCAGATCATATATCATTCCCTCCTATAGAGTGCTTTGCCAAAATTACCCATGAGCATTGGCAAAATTTGAGCACTCTTATCAGTTTCATAATACTCAAATACACAAATATATAGTTGCCCCGACACTTTTTTTAAGTGATTCCACCCAAAAGTTTTAGAGCAAATACTTTTAGAAAAGTTGGAAACATGTAATATTTTGTAATGTAAAATTCATCTTTTCATTTTGTGTCGGTGTTACTTTGTTAATGTTAACATGTCGTTTTTGACTTTGTGAATTTGTGCGCCATTTTATGATATCATTATGTTAAATTCAAATGGTGATGAAAACTTTGTTATGAAATATTCAGATTATTCAGTAGTGAAGGCATAACTAATTTGTGTTACATTTGTTTGAATGATATAAATGGCAACATCTTTCAAATACGAAGTCATTACTTATTTATACTCATGATTTGATTTAAGTTTGACTAATCTCGTATAAACTTTTCCATTTATTAAAGGGGCATATTATATTCACAAACTTTTTTGTTTATAAATGTTTACAAATTACACTAAGTACGACCGGTCATACCTTAATTAATCATGCAGTGTACGACCCGTCGTACTTAGTGTAATTTGCAAAAAAAGTTTGTAAACGGATCTTATCCTTTTATTAAACTATAGATAAAATTCAAACAAGTGCTTTACTTCTTATATAAAATTATAATTTTAACAAGTTTTAATTACATGAAATGAATAGTGTATATATAATGGAAAAAGTATTTCTACAGTCACTTTAGATAATATCATCTACAATTATCCCTTTTTTAACTAAGTTTGACCAGTCATATATAGTTATAACAATAAAACTGTTCTTTTTTTCTTTCTCATAAGACATTGTTGGCTGACGTGATGGAGAGAGAAAATGCAATTTGTTCTTTTTTTCTTTCTCCTGAGACATTGTTGGCTGACGTGGTGGAAAGAGAAAATGCAATTTTTATGTATGACTGGTCTGACTTAGTTAAAAAGGATAGTTATAGATAATCTTATCTAAAGTGACTGTAGAAATGTTTACCTCATATATAGTTAGGGTTTTATAATTCTCATGTTGAATGAGAATTGAAATATTATGTTGTAGAGATAAAAAGCATGCGAGACTCATGTGCTAGAAAAGATTATATGTAAGACCCATGTCAGCACGGAAATAGAAAGGTGTGTAGGAAAATTTTAATTCTCATGTTAAATGAGAATTATAAAACCCATATAATTATCATCAGAAATGTTAAATTCAATGATAGTGCAAATAATGTTATTCTACTACTCAAATGAATCTTTTTATGTTTAAATTCAATAATCTTTTTTTTTTACAGGAAAAAGATAAAAAAGAATTCTTTTTTTTTTTGGGTTCGGTTAATAACTGTTTAAAAAAAAAATTTTGCACATCTCACAAAAATCCATTCTCCTCTCCATACCAGTTTATGTACCACATCTTTAAATATTCGAAACAAAAAAAAGTTTATGAACGCTGTAATGAAAACCTTAATGAGATGAGACTGTGTTTTTGAATTGTGATTTGTGAAGGATTCCAACAAATTTAGTATAGCATATGCATGAGAGTGGGATTGTAGGATTACAGCGAGTTGGCCCTTAAAATCAGAAGGGCTCAGAAATGACTGATTGGCCCAATTCACTTCTTGATGGGTTATGCGTGCTTTCCTGGACTGTATAAAACAAATAAAATATAAAAAGCTCTTAATTTTTTTATTATTATTTAATAATCAAACAAAAAATCCTTAATTTAAATCAAAAATTATGAAATTTTGAAAAGGAATGATTGTTAAGATTTATTTATTAAAACTTGAAAAGTTCTTTGTGCTTTTACTAATCTTTAAGATAATTGATAGAAGTTTAATTTACATAATTTTTCATTTGATAGGTTATAAAATAAAATTAAAAGCTACACTTAAATCTTGTTCCATTTCGTGCGTAATTAAAATCGTGATACTCTTGTACAAAAAATATTTGGCAATGCTCAATATCTCAAAATAAAAAGCTGGGGCCGAGGAAAGGTGTTGGGAAGCTTCGGAGTAAAATGCTCTGTTGGGTACTTGGGTCTGCATGTAAAAGAACGCTATTTATTATCCATTTATAAAATGAGATAGGTTATTGTGCCTACTCTTATTTTACCTACCTTTGCCTACCCATTCAATACCGTAAGATTAAAACCTCATCCAACGGTAGATATTTATGAAATAAAATAAATATTTTTTTCCTTTTCTTTCTCTTCACTTTCTCACGCATCCTTTCTCTCTTTTGCACTTTCTCTCTTCCTCATTATCGATGAAAAAATTACATCATTAATACAACATCGAAACAAAATACAAATAAACACAAAACACAATACAACAATCGAAACATTCAAATAAACGAAACAACATATAAACGAATCAGATCCCAACACATTCTTCATCAGTTTTTGTATGCTTAGTGAAATTAAGACCTGCTCTATGAACCCTAAGGAATAAGCACCTGTTGGAGATTTTTGTTTAGAGATACGCAATGAATATTGATTTTGGTTACCGGATGTGTTTTTAAATCTCTATTTTTATATTCTAATTAATTACATATATGTGTTTATCTTCCGCAAACAGCAACACGATTTGCTTGCTGCTGTGAATGGCGCTGAGATTTTTCTGCTCAACAACATCATGTTTATGCTAAAACTCTTGTCTGCACTACAAATAAGCCCCTTCTCTGAAATCGTTTGTGTTTTTTGTTCTGTGGATTTATGATTTTTTGAAACAATTACCATAAGGATGAAATCGTCGTTTTTGATCCACGCCCTGGATTTTGAAACAATTACTTTGGATCCACACCCTTTATGCTTTTTGAAACAATTTCTTTTGATCCACACCCTTTATGGTTTTTGAAATCGTCTTTATTCAACCTTTAGTAATTGTTATAAGGATGTGAAATTCTTTCAATCGAAATCGTTTCTATTTTATTGTTGATGATTGGTTATTCATTATTTTATTTTGTTTTATTTTTCAAAATATTGAAACGATGATTGAAAAATCACACAAAATGTAAATCACGATCCATATTAGCGATGTTGGCATTCTCTAGAACCATCATACGATGATTTCAAATGCTGTGGTAATTGATTTCAAATGCTTCCGCGCCGTTTATCTGGGCAGAGATTAACGATAAAGGAAAAAAGAAGAAGATATATGGCAGCGAAAGAGAGAAAGGGGAGGAAAGAGAAAGGGTACGGGAGAAAGTGAGAAGAAAGAGAGAGAAAAAAAGATTTATTTTATATCACAACTATGGATCGTTGGATGAGATGATAATCGAACGGTAACGAAAGGGGTAGGCAAAAGTAGGTAAAATGGGAGTAGGCACAATAACCTATCCCTTATAAAATTATGAGAAAAAGTGTATCATTTTAAATGACACATCTTATATCCTTTTATTCTCACAAAAGAATGAGATCCACTCCTTTAAAAAATTTTCCACCAATTCTCTCTCTCATGATTTATCTCTTTCTCTCACTTAAAATGACACAATTTTACATACTTCAAAATGATACACACTTTCCTCTAAAATTATTTAGGGAAATAATTATCTCATGTTGCATGAGATAATTATCTCATGCAACAGAGACAAGATAATAGGGTCCACTATTTTTTCTTTTTTTTCTTTTTTCGAAAAAGTAGTGGACCCCACTATCTTGTCTCTGTTGCATGAGATAATTATCTCATGCAACATGAGATTAATAGATCCCAATTATTTAAGTTGAAGACAACTCAAGATTAGTAATTGACCTATTTGAAGATTTGGGCCCACCTCTAAAGGAAATAAACCCATTTAGAAGTAATCAAGCACCAAGCCAAGTGGAGTGTCTAATGGGTCAGTAGCTACAGAATACAATAGTAGGCCCATTTATAAGGAAGCAAAACCTAATTCCCAAATGCACATTGGAAGTTTGGTAGGAGCAGCGGCGCCTTGTAGTAACTCGCAAGGAGGGGCAGTGGTTCGCCGGTTACGGAGGTTGGGAAGGGGTGATGTTGGAGACGAAGAACATGTAGAGGAGAAACTGCAGGGATTTTTCCTCAATATTCTTCTCACGAGAAACAAATGTTGTAATTGAAAAGGAGAAACCCAACCAGCTACTTACGCTATGTATGCTGGGTTCCTCCTTTCCAACTACAGTATTTCTTTCTTGCATATTTCCTAACAAGCTAAAGAAGCCATACATAAAAAGTAAATTTTCTCATCACTTATTTTTTTTTTTTATTATTTCGTATGCTTTCTTCTTCTTATTATTTATTTTAGAGTTGTTTTATTTTTATTTTTACTTGTTGGGCTTGGCCTTTTGGGTTTAATTTAGGATTTAGGTTATGACTGTCTCTCAACTTTTCTGTAGTAGGATTTTGTTCTATCTCCAAGTCCACAATCAATGGTTAACAAGCTCAGGAACCTTGGATTACCTTACCTATTAGTTAGTTGTTATTAAGGTAGTCTTTTCTGTTTGACCCTATTTCTAGGGGAACCGTTTTGTTCTATGAAAAACAAAAGACAAAGTAAGTGAATTACTAATCCTTGACATGATAAAACATAATCAAAACACACTTCGTATATTTTATTGAGGCACGGTATACTTACCGTTAATTTTCGTTAATCTAACTGTTATAATTTATCGTATTTATTTAAAATTAATAAATATTATCAAATAATTTTCAATAAATTATAACCGATCGACAGAAATCAGTGATTAGGTTAACTGTAAAGGTGATAAACTTTTTTGGTGGTAAATATATCTTTCTCCAGTTTATTTGGTACAAATACACGTGATAGATTTATTTTGAGTAAAGCCCATTGTATTTTAGGATACCAAAAAAAAAAAAAAAAGGCCCTTTTAGATGTCTAACAAAAAATACGATTCCTACTTTCGTTTCTTACAAAAAAAAAAAAAAAACTTATATTAGTCATTTTTTTAGGAATTAAATTGAATCTTTATTTAATTTCTGCGGGTCACATTTTCTAAGAATTTGAATTGTAAAGGACCAAAAGTTAATTTTTTTTATAAGGGATAAAAGAGATCATATTTTTTATTGGAGATCCAAAATAAACTTTATTCGTTTATTTTTCACGAGTAGTCCATTTCTAGGGGCAAAGCAGCCTCCGACACTGGTGATCCTAAAAAATAAAACAAAATAAAGGAAAAATTTCAAAAAAAAAAATCATGTAAGTTTCCAATTTCTTATCCCATTTTCAAAAATTTGAATTATTTATATTTATATTTTAAGTTTTTTAATCACTTATTCCCCAGTAAGTAATAATTTTTTTTTAAAATTAGGAATGGAAATAATTCAAAATTTCGGAAATAGAGAGATTTTTTAAATTTTCCCTAAAATAAAAAATAAAATAGGTTGCCTGCGGTTGTACGTGGGAATAAGTTTTATAAATCTACCAGATTGCTACTAATCAAATTTTATAATAATAGATTGAAGTCAATTTTGTTAGTGATAGTCCTTCTTGTATGTCAATTATGACTTTATGGGCGTTTGGTAGAGTATAAACTTAATAGTACTAAGAAAACATATTTTAATTTCTTTGATATAATGGGATGAACGATCAATAATGTGAATAAAATTATTATTGGTATAAAATGATTGTCACTTTATATATAATATGTGAGAAAAATTAATAGTAGTAAAAGGCATAATTCATTCTAGATTATTAAAGTAACAAAATGGAATAAGCAAATGAGAGTACAAAAGAATGATTACCTCTCGCACAGACACGTTCAGCGTGCGTTGCACGTATAGATTCTGCAAATCAAAGTGATCAAGAATATGGAGTAGGTGTTTCTCCAGGATTGACTTTGTATTAGCAGTATTGACCCTGTGATGGAGAATCCTATCTCATGCTCAAGTACGATGTTTCTATGGAGACCATTTGTTATGTTCGGGGATCACCATTTTTTAGGTGGTCCGTTAATATAAATGGAAAAGTAAAATTAAAAAAAAAAAGAAAAAATAATATAGATAAAAGGAAAAAAAATTGGTGTTATAAGAGCGAACATCAAATTATTAGATGGTCCTGAATCATAAAAAATATTTCAATTTTCATGGTGAATTCTGTTCTCTTTTATATTCGTATGGATATTTTCTGTCAAGTGGTGCCGCACACATATTGGAATTTCCTTCATAAATTGAGCATTAAAGTTGTGAAGTAGTTGTGTTCCAACAGGAATTTTTCCATAGAGATAATTATTTTTATGAATGAGTATGTATTCATCCATTTAAAATTAATTTTTAAATCATTTAAATTATAAGAGTTAAGAACATCTGTGTTTGTATTTTCAAATTTTGTTTTGAATTTGAGTTAATAAATTCGGCTTTAAATAAATTACTTCTTAAAGGTTATTTTTAAAACTTACGTAAATTTATTTTAATCTTCAAGATTGAAATAACAGCATAATAAAAAAAAAATCATATTATTTCATGTAATCAAAAATTGAGTAACAATATCTTATATAGTATAAAGTAATGTTTCGATATCATATGAAGAAAAAAAATTGATTTCGTTCTTTATTAGGATTTGACTTCAAATAATATTTTAGATTTGAGTTAATTAATTCGGTTTTAAATAAATTATTTTTCAAAATTTATCTTTAAAAGCTATGTAAATTAATTTTAAATCTTCAAGATTAAAATGAGAGCATAATAATAAAAATTCTCATATTATTTCACGTAAATAAAAATCAAGGAAACAATATTTGATGTAATACGGAGTTAATGTCTCGATATCATAGGATAACTTAGAAGAAAAATTTGGTAATACATTAATAAGAAAAAATTGCAAAACCAAAGAAATATTTGATAATAAAATAAGGAAAAATTGCAAAACCAAAGAAAAACTTGGTAATAAAATAAGGAAATTTTGCAAAATTAACAAAACACAATCATTCTAAACCTTAAAATTATTTGCTCGCTTCAATACAAGGTACATAGGAATATCTATATAAGTCATTTAAAAGTCTTGAATGAGAATAAATTTAAAAAATAAACTAGGATCTAATCAATAATTTAATTAATAGAGTATGAACAGACATATTAGGCTTAACCAAACTAGGATCTAATCAATAATTGACATGGAGATTCCTTAAATTAATTAATATCAAGTTTCTAGATGTATCAATCCTCTTTATTTCTTACGACTCAATTGATTTAATTTATTAATGAAATAAACTTTATGAAAGTCTTAAATGAGAATAAATTTAAAAAATACTGTAAAAACTAAGAAACAGAGTACGAAGGGCATATTAGGCCACTCAGAATTTAACCTAACTAGAATCTAATCAATAATTGATATGGAGATTCCTTAAGTTAATAATTATCTATGTTTCTTGATATATTAATTCTCTTTGTTACTTACAACTCAATTAATTTCTTAATTTAATTTTTTAAAATAAAATAACGATTTAAAAAGTCTCACAATAGATTAAAAATAACCATTAATCTCTATTCTCAGAGAATTAACTAGTACAATATTTTTTATATATAAATTTTCAATATATATATAAGGCTTAACAATTTTCAAGCTGCTTGAGATAATATTATCTCTGACTATTAAATCATAACTGTACAAAGATAGATTAATGGTGATAAAGGAAGAGAGAGAAAAAGAGAATCATAACCCTTCAAATGTGAATCCATTAATATATGGAAATAAATAAATAAAACGACGTAGTTTTGGAGTGACCGGAGATAAACTTATCTCAAGCTACTTGATAAATGTTTTTCCCATATATATATATATATATATATATATATATATATATATATATAGGAAAATATTTCTCAAGTTGCTTGAGATAATATTACTCTGGCTACTAAATCATAATCATACAAAGATAGATCAGTGGTGATAAAGGAAGATAGAAAAAAAGAGAATCATAATCATTCAAAGGTGAATCAATTAATATAAGAGAATAAATAAACAAAACGACGTAGTTTTAAATGGTCAAAGATAAATATATCTCAAACAGCTTTAAAAATATTTTTCTCATATATATATATATATATATATATTATATATACCTCAACCAATTAATTTATAAATAGAAAATTCAAAGAGCAATCCGGACAGTAATCAACACTCAATTGAATAAATAAAAAGAAAAAAGTGTAAATTAATAAAAATCTAATATATCATTATTCATATCAGCTAGAAAATTTAAATATCATGATTAAGGGAAGAAGAAAATAAAATAATAAAATAAATCCATTCTTATATGTTGCATATCCCTTGCTTAGAGCGGGCGTGATTAGGATTTTATTGCATTCTTGAAGAAAATGCAACTGATTCGTTCTTGATTATGTTTTGATTTCAAATAATTAATCTTTTAGATTTGGGTTAATTAATTCAGTTTTAAATAAGTTATATTTTTTAAGTGTATCTTTAAAAGTTACGTAAATAATTTTAAATCTTGAAGATTAAAATAAGAGCATAAAAAAATATCTCATTATTTCAGGTAATAAAAATTGAGGGAACAATATCTGATATAAGATAGAATAATGTTCTGAAGTCATAGATAACTTAGAAGGAAAATTTGGTAATATAATAAGGAAAAACTGCAAAATCAAAGGAAAATTTGGTGATAAAATAAGAAAAATTTACAAAATCATCATAATCCCTAAAATTATTTGTTCACTTCATTACAAGGTACGAAGGAATTTCTATATAAGTCGTTTACCATCACAAGTGATGCATTACAAGAATCATTGAGGCAACAATGCATTCTGCTACTGATCAATTTTCGATGACGTTTGGAAGTATAACTAGGCAAGTTAAAGAAGAGGAAGACAATGAAACAAATAGCAATCATGAAAATCACCATGCTACAACATCAAGTCATGCAAGTGTGAAAAAAATGTATCCTTGCAAGTTTTGTAATAAGAAGTTCAGCACTGGAAAAGCTTTGGGTGGGCACCAGAATGCCCATAGAAGGAAGAGAGAAGCAGCAAAAAGAGAAAAGATTCTTAGCATGACGTCTGCTCCTAAAAATTCACTCCCCAATTTTCAATCTCACAGTTTTGGCTTTACTTCACCTTATGTGCAACTCAAAGATGACTCATATCGTAATTCATGGCTAGGGCAACAAATGGTGAATTGTGCACAACCAACCACGCATGGGACAACCTTGATGTCCCACGAATCAAATCAATTTGCTTATTTTTCCATGCAAGGAGGAAAATCACAAAGTTCAGAGCAACAACAACAGTCACAAAGATCTCAGAGTTCTACCGCAAAGGAGATTGATTTCATTAGCAAGCTTGCACATAATAAGAAAATTTCTTATCAAGCAAGCAATTCTTCAAGGAGGCCTCGTAATGAAAATATAGAGGTGATTGATTTGACTCTCAGGCTTTGAAGTCCTCAGGCAGATCTAGATCAATGGAGATAAATTATCTTTAATTTATCAATTGTATTTTTTGGGGGATAAATTAGGATTTTATTTATTTTTTATATTTAATGTTTGTGTTGACGTTCATTTCTTAGTAATTTTTGTCGTATATGTTTAATTTCCTTTATATATATTTCAGTTATTTTTCTTTTCTTTTACATTTGTTTACTTTTCACTTCCATGCATGTTTAATTTAGTATTATTTTTATGGAGTTTATTAGTCTCAAATAATAGGAAAACAAAATTTTGTTCCCGCACACTAAATCAAAAGCGGGACCCACCAAGAAGGAAAAAAAAGAGAGAAAACAGCTCACTTATCAATGTGAGTGTAGGAGAGAGTTTGATTTTACTATTATTTGAGATAAATAAAACCCTATTTTTATATATCAAATATGAAAAGTGAATATTGATTGATTACTTTATATGATTTTATTTAAATTTTAGTAAAATAAATTAATTTGATTGCTAAGTTGGATCCAAGAATGAAGAACACCAACAATGAATGGAATATGAGAGTATAGCCCGTCGTTATAATTCGACTAAGAAAACAGAGAATGAATTAATACTCTTAACAAAGAAACAGACCCCTTCGGCGATCGATGGTCATGAAAAGCGTTATTGTTAAAAAATAAAAGGAACATGAAATGGCATCCAATTAGACTCAATGACTCACACGATTCAGGTTTTCTGAGTAATGAAGAAGTTTCATGGCAGAATATGCAGAATCCAAAATAAAGTTGATGCCAGCCAAGTGCTGAATGTGGTAAAAACTTTTTCTCTTAATTACCCTTCGGGATTAGAAGAAAGGATTAAGATTTAGGCAAAAGTTCCACGCACCATTTTCTCTCAGCTTTGAACGACAACAACTACCTACCAATACTTTGAAATCAAATTCTTGAATATTTGCCACCATTTATTCCCAATATTCTGAAGAATCTCTCTTTTACAGTGCGTTGTCATTCTCTGCAGCTATTGTGGTCTTATGGTCTTAACTTGCAACCTACTCTACTCATGTGTAATATGAATACTTTAATATTTAAATTTCTATATATAGTACAAGGATTCCCGATTGTATGTAGAAAAGCTGCTTTGTTAGACAAGGAGAAAAGACATACATAGTGGATTACTAATACTTAACATGATAAAACATAATCAAACCACACTTGATAGATTTTATTTGGTACAAATACATATTATAGATTTATTCTTCATCAGTAGTACACATCTTGGTGCAAAGCAGCCTCTCAGTCACAGACACGGGTGCCATGTATGTCCTGCAAAATAGAATACAACGAAACATAAAAAGGTCTCCAAAATTTCATGAGCAGTGGTAGGAGACAAGCTTGCCTGCGGTTGCAAATTGCAAGAAGTTTTGTTTATCTACTTATCAAATTTTATAATAATGTATTGAAATCGATTCTTGTTACTGATAGTCCATTTTTTATGTCAATTATAACGGTGAATTCTAATTGGAGCTGGCACTTCTGAGTGTGAAAATAATTAACAAATGAGATGAGAGTATGAAAGAACACAAGTAGTTACCTCACACTAAGACACGTTCAGTGTGCGTTGCACGTGTAGATTCTGCCAATCAAAGTGTTCAAGAATATGGAGTAGGTGTTTCTCCAGGATTGTATTAGCAGTATTGACCCTATGAAGCCACAGAAACCTGTGAAGAATCCCATCCCCATGCTCATGTACAATGCTTCCATGAAAACTGAATTATCATCCCTCTCAAGTGCTGGTGGTTTCTCTTCTTTTGTTTCTTCATCAGGACATTTTCTGTCAAGTGGTTGTCCACACAGATCGGAATTTCCTTCATAACTTGAGGCATTAAAGCTCTGTAGTTGTGTTCCGACAGGAATCTTTCCACACAGATGATTGTTTGAGAAATCCAACATTGTGAGACGATCAATCTGAGCTAGACTTGAGGGAATTGTTCCTGAAAGATGATTTCTCGACAAATCAAGAAATTCTAGGGACTTGAAGTTTCCAATACTTGAAATGATTTCCCCGCTGAGATTGTTTCTTGATAAATTTAATGAAATCAACCCAAATAAGTGCTCAATTTCTGTTGGTATTTCTCCCGTGAGATGATTGCTCGAGAGATCAATGCTTTTTAAAAACCGATCAGCATTTTTGAAGCCACGATCTACACCTTTCCACATCAAGAATAGGTACAAATCCCAGAATGTTAAATAAGAAACATCTCCGACTTTGTAAAGAATATACCAACGATCGGTTGAGCTGGTAGTGTCCTGAGCCATTGCAGTAAAATTCATTATGCATGTTGGGATTCCTCTTGATAAGTTATTTCGTGAGAGATCCAATACTTGAAGTTTTCTTAGAAAACAGAGATTTGAGGGTAGACTTCCGTAGAGGTAGTTGGATCTAAAGCTTAAGATTATCAATTGTTGTAACCTTTCTCCTATCCACAAAGGTATTGGATCATAGAACTTATTCTCTGCAATGTCCAACAAGACCAATTTGGAGCAATTCTTCAAAGAGGAAGGTAATTGTCCACTCAAACTATTATTTCTTAAAATCAAAGCCTCCATATTAGTAAGGGCACCCATTGAGAAGGGAATATTTCCTGATAATTTGTTATTGCTCAGGTCCAGAAACCGTAACGAGTTTAGATTGCTCCAACAATCAGGCAGCCTACCCGTTAATTCGTTGTTTGATACATCCAAAATTTCCAAAAAGTTAGCTGTGCTTTTGCGGCATACAAATGATGCTAAAGCTGAGAATCTATTATTAGAGAGATGCAGTGCTGATGCTTGCAACAAAAACATGGGAATGGAACCTTGAAATTGATTTGAAGACAAATCTATTTCAGGATTGTAGGTAAGGTTGAGTATCACATTCGGAATCTTGCCCGTGAGATTGTTGTTTGCAAGATCCAGGTAAACTAATGCTTGCAATTTGTCCCAAAACCAGATAGGTAAGGGATCCCCATTCCCGACATTTGAATTTGAGATGTCGAGTGTCTGTAAATGATTTTGAGTCTGGAGCCAATTAGGAATTGTAGAATCCAGTTTGCAAGATTGTAGATACAAATATTGTAATTGGAAAGGTGGAAGCCAGCCACTACTAACCTTCATAGTCAAGTTATCAGACAAGCCTAGGCCTTTCAATTTGGAAAGGTTATTGAAATGGGATTCAGAGACGATACCTTCCAAAGAATTTCCATCCAGGTACAAATACTCTAACTCCGTAAGCAATCCAATGCTTGCTGGTATTTCCCCAATTAACTGATTGTCACTAAGCCATAACCATTGCAAAGATGAGAAAATTGAAAGGTTAGGTAACGTGCCAGAAATTTGATTTCTTGGTAAATACAATTCCTGTAACGAGGATCCAATGCATTCTGAGGAGTTATGAATAAAACTTGAAAGCTCCCCACTCAACCGATTGTCATCAGCCCAGAATGCTTGCAAGGTGCACATATTCCCCATGGATTTTGGGATATTGCCTTCTAGATTGTTGTATGAGAGATATAGATATTCAAGTGAATGCATTCTGTTGCCAAAATCATCGGGAATGGTACCTCTTATGAGGTTTCTGGTAAGGCGGAGCTCTTGAAGATTGGAGCTGAAGTTAAGCACCCAGTGGAATACAGTTGGTGATGTCAAATAATTGTAAGAGAGATCAAGGATAGTAAGAGAAGTGGAAATATTCAAATGGGAATTAGACAGAGGAAGAATATCAGCATCAGAAAGGCCACAATCACTTAGCCGTAATTCTTTAAGGCTCGGAAGCTTACCAAGGAATTGCAGCGAGTGATGAGAAGAATCGTTGAGATTCTGAATTTCACTCAAGTCAAGACTTGTCAAGGAAGGGAGATTTGAAAGCCACTCATTATATGCATGATCTTGGTTGTTAATTCTAAGATTAGAATTGTTACCAAGTCCAAGAGACTGCAACATTGAAAGATTTCCAAGTTGATAAGGGATTGCTCCAACAAGATCGTTGTAGCTAATATCAAGACACCGCAATTGGGAGAGATTTCCAAGTTGATAAGGAATCTCCCCAACATAACCACTGTATGAGAGATTAAGGTATCTCAATTTGCTGAAGGAGCCAAAGAGTTTTGGGATGTGACTACTAGTGTTTAAATAACTGAGGTCCAGATATGTGAGATGTTGCAGCACAGTTATTGAAGGATTGATTTCACCACTCAGATGGTTTGTTTCCGAACCCTGCAGATCAAGCCTTTGAACATAGCCTGTTTCATTGATGCATTGAACTCCCTTCCATTTGCAACAATCTGCATTTGGATCATCCTTCCATGTTGACAGCATGCCACCGTAATCTTGGAGGCCTTGTTTAAACATGAGGAGTGCATTTCTCTCCCTCTCTATGCACTTTGTTTCTCCATCCTTGGTTGCTATGTTGAACCCAAGGATGGAGAACACCAACGATGCATGGAATATCAGAATATAGCCCCTCATTATAATTCCACCAAGAAAATAGAGGATCAGTTTATAATACTCTTGAAAGCTAAACAAACCCTTATATAGAATGGGAAAAGTGTATGTAGTTTTAAAGGATACTTTTTAAGAGAGAGATAAACATAAATGGGTGTGAGTCACATTGAAAATAAATAAAAACAAAAAAATAAAGGTGTAGGCTTTATCTTTTTTTGTCTATCTCTATTTTAAAAGAATATAAGTTTGTGTCATTTAAAATGACACACATTTTTTCCAAAAAAAAAATTATGTTAAAAAATGGCGTATTTTTTTCTTCTCCTTTTTGTTATTCCCTTAACTTTTTTTAAACTTAAATTCTTAGTTGTTTCTTATTTTAATAATGGGTTTAAAGTTTCTAAAGCTACTTTAAATAAGTTTATTTAATGTTAATTAAAATACACAGATAAAAGTGTATCAGACTCATTTTTTTTCCTCTTCTCTTCACATGGGTTCATATGGATCCCGCACATTTTTTCTGTATATTTTGGTGAACATTAGATAAAGTAATTTAAAGTAAGGTTCGCTTTTTCTGCAGTTACTGCAAATAAGTTATCTACAATAAGCCCAATACGACGTCGTTTTGGAGCAGAAATCATGGTATTTTTGTAATTTTAATTTATTTCAGGGTTATAATAGTTTTTATATTTATAATTTTTTAAGATTTCAATACTAAAACGACGTTATTTTGAGAATAAATGCAGATAACTTACCTGCATTAATTTTTTAAGATTTCAATACTAAAACATTTTTCGTAACTTTAGAAAGTTTAAACCATATTTTTTTTCTTTGTGGTAGCATTTTCCACGTTATGCTTTTATCATAATTGTTTATTATTTGTGTTTCATGAAGACAATATTCCTTAGGATATTTTTAAGTCAATATTAGGTGCATCAATATCAACAAGAGAATCTTATGTTTGATTATGACAATAATTTGTGCATTGAATGGATGAACAACGCTTGTATGTGTTATTTTGGACTTTTAGATTTATTCCATAGTTTAGGGCTTTTTGGCCTTTTAGGTTTATTTTCATTTTATTTTGTTATGCCTATTTAAATCATGAAGAACACCATTGTTATTGGGTTATTTTTGGTTAATAAAATTTAGAAAAGAGAAATAGTTTTTTCTGGCAATCCTTGTCTTCATTCTTTTTTTTTGTGTTTAGCCAATTGGTTACTGATTCGCCATTATTTGATAATCAGAGCTCTAGTTGTCACATAAATGGCTGAACTAAACAATGGCAGTTGAGGTCATGGACGACGGGGTTGAGGCGACGATAGTGGTAGAAGGCGTGGTAACACCCTTAACGGCGACGATGAATAACCACACATCTACGCATGAGACGCCATAATTGTAGCTGCAATAGCAGAACAAGATATACGAATTCAGGAGCTAGAACAACTGCTTGCCCTAACATAGTTGGACGAGTCAGATTAAGGAAGGAAGTCTGAAATATTATCTCATGTAGAGGAAAGGAGCAAAAATCCATTCTGGAACCTGGAGCTACAATGACGAAGTCAACCTGGTGAAAAATCATTTTTTGCTAATATTGGGGTGAAGATTGAGATCCCGAAATTCAAAGGCACCATTCATCCATATGAGTTTATCGATTGGTTACACACCGTCAAAAGGGTCTTTGATATTAGAGACTTGGCAGAAGACCAGAAGGTCCTTGTCTATTATGAATCCAAAGAAGATAAGAACAATAAGTATCCATTCTATGATGAGGTCCTTATCTATGATGAATCTGATGAAGAGCAAGATAATGAGAATCCCATTATGGATGCTCCAGTTTATGACGAGTTTCTTATCTACGATAAGTATAATTGGGAGCAAGACGATAAGAATCTAGAGACGAAAGAAATACCTTATAGTGATTTCGGTGGAAAGTCAATTACTAGAAATTCTAATATATCTAACAAAGCTGAAGTTCTATCCAAAGATGCCAATAGAAATGATCCTTCATTCAAGCCGTCTTTAGTTTGCAAACAAAATTATGAACTTGGACACAACGAGCATAACAACCCCATGCTCCATGGAGATAAAGATTTAGCTTTTAGCATAAGTTTAATTGGAGATAGTCAGGGACAATGAGACTTGATTTTACCTCAGACAGAATTTTTCTATGATGGATCGCAGGTGCGACCATTGAACCAAACTATACGCAATAGTCTTTTTTGGTTGTTTATGGATTTTGTCCACCTACTTCTTCGGAACTCGCATTATTTCTAGTCCCCAAGCAGTTTAGTTTAAATAAATGCAAATGAACTTACCAAGTATATCAAAGAATTGCATTCACAAGTCCTGTCCTTAATTAGGAAATTTGATGATATTGTTACAGAAGAGTTGCCACCTAAGTTACCACATGAAAAAATTGATATTGATATTGATGAAGAGATTCGAGGACGAATCTTTTCCTAGCTGAGGAGGATGATGCACCTAAGATTGACTTAGAAATATTCATGTGTTCTTATGTGTGTCATTTTGGGCTTTTTAGGTATATTCTATAGTCTAGGGCTTTTAGGTTTTTTTCATTTTATTTTGTTATACTTATTTAAGGCATGAATAACCCTATTGTTATTAGGTTGGCTTTGGTTAATAAAATTCAAAAAAGATAAATAATACTTTCTTTGTTTTGAGTCTTTCTTTCTATTTAGTCAATGATGTATTGCTTCGGCATTAGATACAATCTCAACTCTCATTGATGGAAAGGAAAAAACAATTAAAAAATAAAAGACTTCAAAACGTTTGGTCTTTTTAAACTCCAAAGTCTTCAAAATTGAAAATAATTGCATCAGTAGTTAACTCAAAAGCAAAATGCGCGTGGAATGGAAAAAGGAAACGGTAAGTGGATTCATCACGACTTTATACAGTTCAAGGTCAAAGGCAAAGGAAATAACATAGTATATAACTTTAGATGTCATGCGGGGAATGATACACTCATGGAATTTTGAAACAAATTGATTATCAATTCAAATAAAAAGAAAATAATTGGATGATTGGATTGACATCTTCGTTAAGCTTGAAAGGAAGCTGAATGAAAAAATCTTTGTTCTTCCATAGAGGATGAAGATGAGAGAATCCCTCATAATTATTTGCACACAAAGACAAAATGCGATTGGCAAATAATGCTCAAGCTCAGAATACTATTTTGAAAAGACTTGATACTAAGTAGAATGGAAAAAGGAAACGGGAAGTGGATTCATCATGACTTTATACAGTGCAAGGTCAAAGGCAAAGGAAACTAACATAGCATATAACTAGAGGACATATGGGGAATGATGTGGTGTTTGATATACGAATTTTTTTTTAATTAGGAAACAAAAATTTCTGGAATATAGTAGGAAATTTTTTTTCCGTATAAATTACGAAAATGTGTTTGGTAGGTTCAAAAGTTTTTCAGAAATATTGGGTTAATTATATTTATGTTATGAAAAAATAAAAATATCATATATCATCTGATATTTTTATTTAAAATTCTGTAGTTAAAATTGAAATGGTGGGGGAAAAAACTTTCCGGGAATATTTTCAGTTTTCTCATATCAAATGTTGGAAAAAAAAATTGTCCCACCCCACTTTCTCAAGATTTCTAAAACAATATCCATACCAAACAGCCCCTACGAAATTTTGAAATAAATTGATCATCAATTCAAATAAAAAGTAATGGCGATTTCTAGGAATATTAAAGGAATGAGAAGTTTTTTTTTTCCTCTAAAAAATGAGAAAATATTAATTTATACCGACATAAATAATTTTGGATTAATATAATTTTATGGTATGAACATTTAATCTAAATTCTAAAGATGAATTTTTTCTAGTGCCAGAGTAATTTTAACATATATCAATGTGAACTAATCACTCAACGAATGAAATAGATTGAAATAAGTTTGTTAATATTTTCACCTCACGCCCGCTTCGATATAATTATTTCCACTTATTTACGGTTTATTTGGATCAACTTTTGAAGAAAAAAATTACATTTTATGTCTTGCTTATTTTGAAAAGGATTTTTTTAAAAGGTAAAACTATATTACATTTAGAGGTAGAATATGAAAAACACTTTTAACTAAATATATTATTTAAATGTTAAAATAAAAAATATATAAAATTACTAAAAAAGACATGTAAAACAAATTTTTGTGGTGAGAGACAGTGGAAGAGGTGGCAGGATGGTGATGGTAGTGGAGGTGAAGTAATAGTGGTGGCGACGATAATGGTTTGGATAGTGATATAATGGTAGTGAGATGGTGGAGGTGATGGCAGCGATGACGAATATGGTGATAATGATGACCAGGGTATGGTGGTGACAAAGATAACAGTGGTAGAGGAGGTGGTGGTAACAATGACGGTAGTGACATCAATGAAGGTGAGATTGGATTTATGATGGTGATTGTGGCGGTAATGACAACAACGATAGATGATGGCGGGAAATGTGAGATTAGTGGACTTGAGGCAAGTTTTAATTTTTTTAAAAATATTTGAGTTTTAACTTTTATTTGTTTAGAAGTAAAAAAATTTAACTTAAAAAAATGCTTTTAGTTTTTTATTTTTTTTAAAGCATACATTCAAAAAGTACTTTATTACGAGAAGATTCAAAAAGTACTTTATTACGAGAAGGACTTCTTCTTTCTTTTCTTTTTTTAAAAAAGATTTTGAAGAAAAACTAGCTCATCTAAACATTTCACGGCTGTTTCCCTCTGACTATTTTGTTTCGACATTCCTGTGTTACTTAGGGTATATTTGGTGCATAGTATAAGATAAGACCTGATAGTATAAGACCTGATTGAATTTTAATACTATTCAGTGTTTGGCACGGTATTGTATAAAATAATATATTGTATAAGATAATATCATCTAGTATTTGGTGATGCACTGTATAATACTATATAGGATAAAAATAAATATTTTTAATAAAAATATCCTTTAATAAAGAATTTATATAATTCTTTAAAAAATGTCATATGATATTAATTTTTATAAAAATTTATTGATCATCCAAAACATAAATTAATTTTTATAAAAATAAAAATATTCAATATTTTAAAAATTAGTATATTGAAAAATTAATTTTTATTTTAATATATTAAAATTAAAATAATATATTAATTTTTGAGAATTACACTGGTCAACGATGTTAATACACCGACCTCTTATCAGGTCTTATCCCTCCCCCTAGGCCAGATTAAGTTATACATCATTTTGATGTATTAAGAGATCATGTTATATAAGCTTATACTATACGATGGTCACAACAACTAAAAATGTCATAATATATAGTATAAACTTATACTATCAGGCCTTATACGTCACACTAAAAAGGCCCTTGTGATCATAACTTGCAACCTACTCATGTGTACACACGTTCGTATGAATGTTTTTATTTTTTATTTTTTTTGTATATAACATAGGAATACTTTAGCACCCAAATTCTATTGATAGTATAAGGAGTCTGCACTGTACATAACCTAAAAAAAAGTTGTTTTTCGTAGAAAGGGAAAAACAAAATACACAGTGGATTACTAATACTTAACATGATACAACATAATCAAATTTAAAGCAGCCTCACAGACACGGGTGCCAAGTAGTTCCTGCAAAATAGAATACGACGAAATATAAGATATCTCCCCTGAGATTGTTCCTTGATAAATTTAATGAGATCAATCCAAATAAGTACTCAATTTCTGTTGGTATTACCCCTCTGAGATGATTGCTTGAGAGATCAATGCTCGTTAGAAGCAACTCCTTGTTGTTGAAGCCACGATATACAGCTTTCCACACCAAAAGTAGGTAGAAATTATAAAAGCTAGCATATCCGTACTAGGAAAAATACGCATGCTGCATTAATTCACTTGTGTTTGTACCATCCTGCGTCATTGCAGCAAACTTCTTTATGCATGTTGGGATTCCTCCTGAGAAGTTATTTAGTGAGAGATCCAAAACTTGAATATTTGTTTAAAGACAGAGATGTGATGGTAGACTTCCATTGAAGTAATTCACTCTTAAGCTTAAGGTCATCAATTGTTGTAAGCTTTCTCGTATCCACGAAGGTATTTGGACCAGACAATTATTTTCTCCTAAATCAAAAAAGGCCAACTTGGAGCATTTCTTCAAGGAGGAAGGTAGTGCTCCAATTAAACTATTATTTCTTTAAACCAAAGCCTCCATATTAACGAGGGAACCCATTGAAGATGGAATATTTCCTGATAATTGTTGTTGCTCATGTCAAGATACTCTAATGGGTTTAGATTATTCCAACAACCAGGAAATTTACCCTGCAATTGATTGTCTAATACATCCAATATTCCCAAAACTTGAGCTGTTCTTTTGCTACATAGAAATGAATCTAAATCTGAAAATTTAATTTTAGAGAGATGCAGTGCTGATGCTTGTGATAAAAACGATGGAATGGGACCTTCAAATTGGTTTGAAGCAGACAAATATAGTTCTGGATTGTAATTGAACTTGAATGGCAAATTTGGAATAGTGCCGGTGATATTGTTGAATGAAATATTCAAGGTGTTCAGAGATTGCAATCTTCCCCAAAACCATTCAGGTATGGGATCCGAATTCCCAACATTTGAAATGTCTAGAATCCGTGAATCATTCTGAGTCTGAAGCCAATCAGGAAAGCTAGAATCCAGTTTCCAAGATGTTAGATACAAAGAATGTATCTGGAAAGGAGGGACTCAACCAGAACTAATTAACCTTGATAGTCAATGAGTTATGTGACATATCTAGGAATTTCTTTTCTTTTTTTCTTTTTCTTTTTGATACATACATATCTAGGAATTTCAATTTGGTGAGATTGGTGAAATGGAACTCAGAGACAACAACACCTTTTAAAATATCATTGCCAATTTAAAGTTTTTGAAAATTGGAGCTCAAGTTAAACAGCCAGTGAAAATGGTTGGCGTTGCCAAATAATTGTAGGAAAGATCAAGGATGCTAAGAGAACTGGAAAATTTCGAATGAGAATCAGTTGAAGGAAGAATATCAGCATCATAAACACCAACAGTGCATGGACCCCGTATGCAATAAAAACACCAACAGTGCGGGTATAGCCCCCCATAATAATTCAACTAATAAAATAAAAAGTAAAATCTTTTTTGGGTTCCTAACAAAAAATATGATCCCTGCTTTAGTCCCGTACAGAAAAAAAATAGTCTCGAGGTCTCTATGAAATTCAAAGTGGACCCATTTTAGTTCTTTCGAGGAACTCATGTAGGTCTTTTTTGAATTTGTGAGGATCACGATTTTAACTTAATGGATTAACTTTGAATTTTTTAAGGACCTCGAAACTAATTTTTTTGTTTGTTGTTGAATATGTTTTTTTGGTGACGATACGAGGTATATCGGTATAATGCTCCTAGATCTAGACAAAACATTTTATATAAGGGTTTTATTATTCTCCTTCAACATAAGATAGGTATCTTATGTTGTAGAGATAAAATGAGTGGGTCCCACCATTACAAGAAAAAACAAAAAAGAAAAAGAAAAAGATGAGGTGCGAAAATTGAAGTGAGAGAGTAGGAGAGAAGTAATCTTATGTAAAAGGAGAGTAATATTTCCCTATATATAATTAAAGAATTATGCGATGACTAGACTTTTGGGAGTAAGACTTCATGTGCCAGTGGAAGACTGACTTCATGTGCCAGTGGAAGACTGAGTAAGAAATACCACTTTGAAGTCTTTGGAGTTTAGAATTGGTAAAAAAGAAGCAATGTGGAGACTTGGGAGTTTAAACTTGGAAAAAGAGAGAATTAGGAGACTCCCCATGTATCTGGTTTTAAAACCATTTCTTGCGCAGTGTACTGTTCATCCACTTTGTACTAAAGTATAGCTCAACAAAAGTCAAAAGCAAAATGCACGAGTGGAATGGGAAAAGGAAACATGAAGCGGATCCAAAAAGGCTCCATGGCTGTTATGATTTAAGTCTTCTAGCTCCTTTTACAAGTCAGAAAATTAAGCGGACAAGAGAACAAGTGACAAGATTCCTTGGAATGGATTAAATGATACAATCAACTATTTTCTATGTTAATGTTCTCTTCACTAGACCAAATATAGAAGATCTATACAGGAAAACAATTTTGGAAATTTTTTAAACATATGGAACATCATAGATGGCACTTCTTGACCGAGGGCCATTCCTTTTTTTGAGACCCTATTTCTAGGGATTTTTTTTTTTTATTCAGTGCAATACATAAAAGCTGACCTAAAACTCAAGTTTATAAATGATGGTAGAGGATAAATTTTTCGGTGTGGAGAAATCATGATTTTCAGAAATATGATGGGAAAATTATTTTTTTGGGAATGGGAATGTTATCGAAAAAATTGTTTGGTAAATTAAAATATTACTTGGATTTTGTTCAAAAAAAAAAGTGTAAATTTTTTCTAATAACATCTGGGATTCAAAAAATATCACCATTTTTATGGTATTCTTGGATACATTTTACAAGAAAAATTGTGCACAACAAAATCCTGAGAAAATCAGATTTTCGAAAAAAAATTCAGAAACCTTATACCTAACATGGGTAAATAGGATTACCACTATCACTTTTCCGGAAATCTCTAAAATATCCCCCTACCAAACACTCCCTAAGAAAAATATAAGAATCATGTTGCAGAAATTTCTGCAACAAAAAAATGTGTATTACGGGTAGTATATAGTTATACATAGTTATACAAGTATAAAAAAAATTAATATTATAACTATATATTACCTGTAATACATAATTATGTACTACCCGTAATACATAGTAATAAGAGATATAAAAAAATAACTATATATTATCTATAATATATATATTTTTTATTTTTTTACAGAATATCCTACAACAAGACATCGGATGAACCCTTTCTCTTATAACTCAAACTTCAAATCAGATTAGTATGGTCCATTAAGATTTCAGATACATGTGGGTATTAAAAAAAACCCTATATATACAGAATTATGATCAACAAATTTTTATTTTTATTTTTATGGACCATTTTGTCATTCCCTTCTTCTAGGATATAGAAGCCAATAGATAGGTAAATTCACATTATGCGAGGAAGATGTGAAGATAACACTTAGGAATAGGACTTCATATATGTGTGGAAGATTTGGAAAAGGATGGCATTTAGACGTCTTTGGAGTTTAGACTCATTGAACCACTTTACATTAATTTTTCCTCGGAGAACTGAGAACATCCGTTCAATCTTATCCGGATTAGAATTAAAAAATAAATAAAAAAATCAACAGACTTCCGCAATTTATGAGGCAAAATGATGATTTTGCAAGTGGAATGGAAGAAGGGTAACTTTTTTCTTTATGGTTTTTTTTTTTTTTAATTTCTTTATGGCTCTTAACCTGTACAGCGTGCTCAAACAATACATATGTATTAAGACAGGGAAATGATCCGTCTTGATTAGTGTATGACTGGTCAAACATAGTGTAATTTGTAAGAATTTGTAAACAAAAAATTTGTAAATATAACATTTTCCATTAAGATATACTTATTTTGTAACCCAAAAAAAAATACTCATTTAGTTCAATATGGTGAGACGTTTAATTATTATTATTCATGTGAAAGGTCTAATTTTACTTGACTGTTCGAGATTCTTGTGTTATTTATGGTTAGGGTTGGCAAAAACGAGTCAACCTGTCGGGTTGGCTTGTAACCCGTCAAAAATGAGCCGGGTTGGATTGGCAAAAATGAGCTGTCAACCCAACCTGAGCCAGCTCGTGAAAAAATGAGTAAACCTGCAGGTCAAACGAGCCAGCTTGCGGTGGTAATGGTGGTGGAGGTGATGACATGGTGGTGGTAATGGTGGTAGCGGCGATGGCAATAGTGGTGATGGCATGGTAGCAGCGGTGGTGGTAATGGTGGCATGGTGGTGACAGTAGTAGCTGCGACGATGGTGGTGGTGACAGCAGTGGTCGCAACGATAGTGGTGATAATAGTAGTGGTGACAGTAGTGGTGGTGAAGGTGACGACATGGTGGTGGTGGCAGTGGCGATTGTGTAGTGGTGGTGGCAGTGGCAATGGCGTGATAATGGTAGTGGTGGTGGCAGCGACAGTGGTGGTAATGGTGGCATAGTGGTAGCGGCGGCGGTAATGGTGGTGGTGGTGATGGTAGTGGCTGCGATGATGGTGATGATGATGACTTGGTGGTGGCCGTGGCGGTGGCATGATAATGGTAGTGGCGGCGGCAATGGTAATGGTGGTGGTAGTGGTAATAGCAGTGTCTACGACGATGATGATGGAGATGACATGGTGGCAGCGGTGGCGACAGCGGCGATGGCGGTAGTAGTGGTGGTGGTGGTTGGTGACGGTAGTAGTAGTGATAATGGTGGTGACAGTGATGTGGTGGTAATGACGATGCTGGTGACGTGGAGGTGGTGGTGGTGGTGGTACGACGATGGTAGCGGTGGTCATGTCGAGATGGTGGTGGCGATGGTGATGATGGCAGTGGTGGGGAGTGTGGTGGGGAGTAATTGAGAGAGATAAGTGTTTCTCATTTTGTATCAAGGAACAAAAAAGCAGAAATTTTTTAATTCTTTTTTCTCTTCCCCCACACAAAAAATAAACTGGTTCATCTCGAGAACAAAAAAATAAACCAATTTTACCAAACGAGTTTTCTATCCATTTCTATTCTCGGGAGCAGAAATTAGAAAAAAAATTGATTCTGGGAAGGTTGTCATGCACACTCATAATTACTAGGAATGTGGTGTGAAAATGAGTTTGGTAGGAAAGTTAAAAAAAAATTATTTGGTAGGCCAAAATATTACCGAAAAAATTGGATTAAGATTACTGAGTCTATGTTTGGTTAAAAATAAAATATTGATGGAAAAGTGGGTTGAAAATACGAAAATAACCTTTTTATTATTTTTGAATCTTTATCTTTATCTTTATCCAACTCCACACATTGCAAATGCAAAAGAATTCTTCATAAGGTACTCTCTTAGCAAAAAAGCGCCAGACAACAACTGCAAATGCAAAAATTAGTACTGGAAATTGCATTCCGTCACCTAGAAAATGCTTCAGAAAAGACATATGCAAAAATATGGATAAGGGTAGTTTGAGCATAAGTCTCAAGCATTCATATATGGATAAGGTATTATGGTCAGATTTTTCGTTGCCTTTTGTCCATTTAGCAGTCTAACTCACAATACCACATTCAAAGTGGTTTTATTGAGCAGTGATTTCTTTCCATTTTACACACAAATGTCAAAGTCTAGGGAAATGTGTTTCCTATCAAAATTTTGTAATATTCTAAACCAAACGTGGAAAACAAAGAATACCTATCTATGATGCCTGGGTATCTCCTAAAAAAACCTCTACCAAACACCACCTTTGATCTTTTCCACTCTTCTTTCTTCTTCCTCGACAGACCTGCACCCTCCATGTTTTTTTTTTCTTCAAATTCTCATCTCCTTGATTACTCATTAAAACACCAAGCTCACTTAACAAAAGTTTACCTTAGGACCTCACTAGTAAAGCCCTAGTATTTATTCACCTTGGTAGGCCATACTTTGTGATATTTTTCGCCTCCAAAGTGGCGGTTAGTCATGGTAGTTAAAATCTCGATTTAAATCTGCGCTTTTACGATTTCACGAATTTTTTTAATCAAAACGATTCCATCAAAATTTCAAACGCTTTTACGTTTTTACGATTTTATTTACGTTAGCATTTTACATTTTACAATTTTTTATCCTCCTTTCGATTTTAGGTAAAATCCCAATTTTAACTACCACGGCGGTTAGTCGGTTACTGTTCACTCAAAAGGGAAAAAGTGATGTTTTCGTGGATTCAAAACTTAGAGATGAACCTTTGCGTAGTGTGGAACTTGTTAGAGTGTTGGGAAATAGCAAATGGTTGCATTGAAGCTTGAAAACATGGTTGATTCTTCAAGTGTGCATTTCGACCAAGAGAAGAAAATGTTGCTTGAAGTCATGCTTGATGTTGGGTGAGGATTGAAAGACAAATACAATATTAATGCTAATGTTACCAAGGTAAGAAACACCAACTTAGTTGTAAATTTTGCTAGGATTCCTTTATGTATGATTTTCGGCCATTTCATGTAAATATGTGTTGGAATTGTGCTTTGAGTTAGTTTGAATGATTGTGAAGATGTCTTAGGTATTATTATGCTAAATGGATTGATTGGTTAGTTGAGGAACTTATAAAAATATGGTGAATGGCCTATGACACCAATTAGGCCATATATGTGGAAAATGAGTGAAAAAGGTTTGGGGTGCGCATGACAACCTTCCCGGAATCAATTCTTTTTTAATTTCTGTTCCCCGGAACGGAAATGGATAGAAAATTCGTTTGGTAAAACCGGTTTATTTTTTTGTTCCCGGGATGAACCAGATTAATTTTTGTGCTGGGGAACAGAAAAAAGAATCAGAAAATTTCTGTTTTTTTGTTCTCGGGCACAAAATGAGAAACACTTATCTCTCTTAATCACTTTCCATCTCTACCATCATCACCACCACCACTATCATCCCAACACGACCACTGCCACCATCGTCGCCGCCATCGTCGTACCACTAGTGCTGTCGTGACCACCCCCACCACCACGATGCCACTGCCACCATCACCACCACCACAACTACCACCGCTGCAACCACCACCAACTGTCACCGTCACCGTCACCACCACCATCACCACTACCACCATCATCGCAACCACTGCCACCACCGTCACCATCGGCATCACCACGCCAGTGTCACTGCCACCACTACCATCGCCACCACTACCACCACCGCTACCATCACTGTCACCAACCACCACTATCATTGTTGCAGCCACCATCGACACTGTCATCGCTGTCGCCACCAACCACCACCACCATCGTCACTACCACCACCATCGCCACCATTACATCACCCCGCCACTACCACCACTGTCGCCGCCACCATCACCACCACCACTATCACCCACCGCCACCGCCGCAGCCAATGCTACCACCACTACCATCTCCATGATGCCATCACAACCACAACCACAATGCCACCGCTACCATTGTCGCGGCCACCAATGTCACAACCACCATTATCACAGCCACTGCTGTCACCTCCACCACCACTACCATGCCACTGCTACCATTGTCGCCGCCACCAATGTCACACCCACCATTGTTGCAGCCACTGCTGTCACCTCCACCACCACTACCGCCACCATTACCATCACCACCACTATCATTACTGCAGCCACCACCGCCACCACCATCGTCACAACCACTACTGTCACCACCACCATCATCGTCACCATTACACCACCACCGCCACCACCACTGTCACCTACCACCACCTGCAGCCACTGCCACCACCACCACTATCTCCATGATGCCATCACAACCACCGCTACCATGCCACCGCTACCATTGTCGCCGCCACCAATGCCACCAACCACCATCCCCCCACCATTGTCGCAGCCATTGCCGTCACCACTACCACCGCCATCGTCGTAGCCACTGTCATCACAACCAGCACCACTATCATCACCACGTCACTGCCACAACCACCGCCGTGCCGCCGCCGCCACCACCATCATGCCACCCCCCGCCACCACCACCACAACCAAACCATATGAAAAGGAAAGTGATGATCCAAATTTTTTTATATTTAATAGGAATTATTTTTTATTATATTATTTGTTGTGTTATCAAACACAATTCTCATTCTTGGAATACAAATAGAATATGTTATCAAACACATTTTTTTCTCAGAAACTGTTTCAAGGAACAGAAATAGAAAAGAATTGTTTCTTTTCAGAAACAGTGCTAGGGAATAGAATGATTGTCATGCACACCCTTGATAACTCTATTTTGGTAATGGTTAGTGTACCTTGGTTGACGAAGCATATAAGGGATGCAATTATAGGCCTTAGAAAGCATAAAAACTCCATTGACCCTTTGTATGTATATTTCGGCCATTGTAGGGTAATTGATGTAGAAAAATTGGTGAAATGGTAATTGATACCTAGGAGGTATTCTTATATCATCTCAAGTGTACGAAAGTGTAAAGAACCAAGTTATTCGCTTGGTTTAGGAAGAAATGACATTATGTGGTCCTATTTGATAATTAGAAAATAATTAGTTATGACTTGTGTTTTGACATATATTGGCATGAAAATATGTTAAGGGATGTTGTGACATGAATGAAATGGTATTAAACCAATTTGAATGTCATATACAAAAAATTAAGGAATCATTAAAGTACGTAACACTTGAAATGTGACTTATATGGTGTTGATTGATATTGATTCCTAATCTAGGTTTGAGCCTAGAGATATTGAATTAAAAGATCAAGTATTGGAAGGAGGTACACTTAAATTGAATAGTCAAAATCTTAAATAATAGTATTTTGAATGGAAAAAGTTATATTTACAAAAAATTTATTTACAAACTATACTATTTATTAAGGATAGTACATTTCAGCACACAATGTACTACCCCTAATACATAGTATAGTTTGTAAAAACAAAAAAAAAACCTTGTAAATACAACCCTTCCATTTTGAAAATCAAATCAAATGATGAGTGAAAAGCATTTAGCCCAATAGCCTAAACAGCGCTACAGCAATTGCGTCTTGCGCTATTGGTATTGTGAACCGTAAAAGAAATATCCACTTTAGCCGTAAACCAATATCCTAAACCCAATTTACAAAAAAAAAAAAAAAAAAAAAAATATCCTAAACCCACCCACCAAAGAATGCTTAGACAGTAACATCCACTGGCGTTTGAAAAACATTCATCTACAATAGCCTAAACAATAACCCATTAGTTCCCTTTATGAATGAAAAAAAGGTGGGATCGTACGCATGATCCCAACGATGTTACGGAGATTATGATTTTAGGAACGATTTAAATCTCGATTTTAACAACATTGTCTCGTTGACTCTGTATCTCCGATCGAGTTAATAATCGCTCCAAGTAAAATAACATTGGTTGGCCTACGTTGCAGTTAGGGGTGTAAATGGGCCAAGCCAGCCTACAGGGGCCTATGACCTGGCCTACGAAAAGCCTGGCTTGTCCTGGCCTACGAGGTAAGAAGAGTAGGTTAAGGCTTGTATATGAGCCTTGTTTCTAACAAGGCCGTAGGCTAAACATAAAATGCCTGGCCTTTTAGCCTGTAGGCCGGCCTGCTTAATATTTAAATAAAAAAAAATATTTTATATATTTATTTATTTATTCTAAAAGTTAGATAACCTAATTGTTTTTGTTTTAGTATGCCAAGAAAAATTCAATCTTTGTTGTCATGAATTTTATAATATGTGTTCTTGTTAAAAAATCTGTTGTAGAATTTTAATAATTTGGACACATGCTAGAAATATTGTTTAATGAATAAGATATTTCATTTTTTTTAAATTTAATATGCAATATGGTAGGCCTAAAAGGCCTCATAGGCCATGTAGGCTTTTTATTTTTTAATAACAGAGCAGGCTTGGCCTTTAAACTAAGCCTTTGATAGGCTCATAGGCCAGATAGACTCAACATTTTTGTGTGTAGGCCTAGGCCAGGAAGGCCAAAGCCTGCCCTGCCCTGGCCTATTTACACCCCTAGTTGCAGTGACACGTGACACGGGACATGACACGACACGACATTCTGATATGTTAATGCTTAAAAATGTTAGATTTTGACACGTAGGACACGTTTTGATATTAAATAATATTTATAATATATATAATATAATTTATATTTAATATATATAGCAGCCCATAATAATCATATAACCAATCAAATATTTAAATTTCATAACATAAATATAAGGGGTAGGATATTGTAACAACCAACTAGTGTTACTACCAATCAATTTCACCGTTAGATCGTTATCTTGATCCAACAGTTATATTTATTCCCATCTTTGTATGATTATGATTCTCTATATTTAATAATTTATATTTATTTTCACCTTTATATGGTTATGATTTCTCATATTTAATGCTTTCACATTAAATATGGTAAATCATAACCATACAAGGATGAAAATAAATATAACCGCTGGATCAACATAATCGATCTAGCGGTGAAATTGATTGATAGTAACATGGGTAATAACACTAGTTGGTTGTTACAATATCTTTTCTCTAAATATAAATCAAAAATAATAGTTGATTGAAACTATTCATTTCAAAAGAAAAATCTGAAATTTTATTTTGAAACTTTTGTTGTCGAAGCCTTACAAATTTTAATTAGAAATACTAAAAAGTAAAAATTTATTTCTTTATTTATTTTGAAAAGGTGCTTGTGTGAAGTAAAGTTCCATCAGATTTCCACTCTTAGGGTCATGTCACGTGACATTGACTATTCGATTTGAAAATGACGTGTCGAAGCAATTTAATGGTTTTGCTGCTCTTTTCTTCTAATCTCTGAAAAATCCACATAAGAAAGCAAAACAAGTTTTGAAGCGTTAGAGAGAGAGAGAGAGAGAGAGAAGTTGTTGATCGAAATCAATGGCGTCGATGGAGAAGCAAGAAGGTAGTGGCAGCGAGAAACCAGCAAAGAGAAAGCCTGCGTTCACGAAATTTGATCAACTGAAACCGGGAATCAATGGCCACACCTTGGTCGCGAAGGTGTTATCTTCTTCAACACTGTCTTGCAGAAAGGGAAGATCCTCCTTTTCCCAAAACCTTCGACTCACTCTCATCGCAGAGTGCCTCATCGATAACGACACATGCACCATCATCTTCACCACTCGCAATGAACAAGGTCGCACAATCGCCACCAAGGTGTTAAATGAGTGATTGTGATCAAATAACGAGAACACTTTTTCACTTGTTAGAGAATCCAAATATATATAAGATACAACTCGGTTATTAGGTTCCTAAGCCATGCTTTCTAAAGTTGGCCAGCGACTTCATTTTTAAAAATGCATTTTAATAAAGGGATTGATGTTTATACTTTTAAAGGATATATAATTATGTTATTTTAAGATAGAATGAGATATACAATGAAAATCATATGGGGAGAAAGTGAAAGATTTTTTTTTAATTTAAATTTTAAAATAAAAATATTAGTTTTCACTATTATCTTCCTTTAAAAGGATAAATATTTTTTTTTAATAAATTCAAATTTTCTCTATTTACTACACCAGCCAGGCCGAAGACAGAGCAAATTATAGGCCAGACTATTGACCCGTTTACATCAAATTAAAATTAATACATTCATAACCTATGAATTAATAAGTATCTAATGCATATGATAATCACTTTTTATGGATGAATATATACTCAGTCATTTAAAATTATTTTTTAAATCATTTAAATTATGAGAGATAAGAACCAGAGATATTATAATATTTCATTGAAAATTATTTTAGGATTGAGAATTAATAATAAAATAATTTATAAAAAAATTAACTTCGTAAAAGTCTTGAATGAGAATAAATTTAAAAAATAACAAAAACTAAGAAGTAGAGTATGAACAGACATATTTGGCTTAACCAAACTAGGATCTAATCAATAATTGATATGGAGATTCCGTAAATTAATTAATATCAAGTTTCTTGATGTATCATTCCTCTTTATTTCTTACGACTCAATTAATTTAGTTTATTAAAAAAATAAACTTTGTGAAAGTCTTAAATAAGAATAAATTTAAAAGCTACAGTAAAAACTAAGAAATAGAGTATGAACGGGCATATTAAGCCACTCTGAATTTTAACCTAACTAGAATCTAATCAATAATTGATATGGAGATTCCTTAAATTAATAAGTATCTAAGTTTATTGATATATCGATTCTCTTTCTTACTTACAACTCAATTAATTTCTTAATTTAATTTTTTAAAATAAAATAACGATTTAAAAAGTCTCACAATAGGTCAAACATAACCTTTAATCTATATTCTCAGAGAATTAATGAGTACAATATTTTTTATATTTAAATTTTCAAAATTTATATATAACTAAACCAATTAATTTATGAATAGAAAATTCAAAGAGCAATGCAGACAGTAATCAAAACTATATTGAATAAATAAAAAGAAAATAAGTGTAAATTAATAAAAATCTAAATATATATCATTATTCATATCAGCTAGAAAATGTAATATATCATGATTTACGGAAGAAGAAAAAAATTATATAATTAATCCATTCTTATTTGTTGCATATCTTTTGCTTAGAGCTGTCATGTCATGATTAGGATTTTGTTGCATTCTTGAAAAAATGCAACTGATTCATTCTTGATTATGTTTTGATTTCAAATAATCTGTTGCATTTGGGTTAATTAATTCAGTTTTAAATAAATTATATTTTTTTAAGTTTATCTTTAAAAGTTACGTAAACTAATTTTAAATCTTCAAGATTAAAATAAGAGCATAAAAAACATATCATTATTTCAGGTAATAAAAATTGACGGAACAATATCTGATATAAGATGAAATAATGTTTCGATATCATAGGATAACTTAGAAGGAAAATTTGGTAATAAAAGAAATTGTAAAATCAAAGAAAAATTTGTTAATATAATAAGGAAAAACTGCAAAATCAAAAGGAAAATTTGGTGATAAAATACGGAAAATTTACAAAATCACCAAAACAAAATCATCATAAATCCTAAAATTATTTGGGCACTTCGGTACACAATAGGAAGGAATTTCTATATAAATAATTTGTCATCACAAGCGATGCATTACAAGAATCGTTGAGGCAACAATGCATTCTGCTGCTACTGATCAATTTTCGATGGCTAGTCAACTTAAAGAAGAAGAAGACAATGAAACAAATAGCAATCATGGAAATCACCATGCTACAACATCAAATCATGCAAGAGTGAAAAAAATGCACCCTTGCAAGTTTTGTAATAAGAAGTTCAGCACTGGCAATGCTTTGGGTGGGCATCAGAATGCCCATTGTAACATTCCAAGAGGTGGCAAGGGCAGGGAGTGATCGCCGGTGCGAAAGGGCACGAACAATGAGCGGCTCATGCCAAATCTTGCAGCTTGGGGGTTCATGAATGAATCGAATCAACACCCGAAAGAGAGAGATTTCAGAGACTGTGCTGGTATGGGACGGTACAGTTATGAATGACTTATAAGAATTAATTGGTACTACCTATACTAACAATATGCATCTACTTTTCGGTAGCTCGGATCGGAAGAACTCCACAGTTAAGCGTGTTTGACTTGGAGCAATTCTGGGATGGGTGACCTCTTGGGAAATTTTCCTGGGAAGTGTGCGAGTGAGGACAAAGCACGCTGAAAAGTCTCGTGTTAGTGTGTGGGAACAGTCGTTGATCCTTGCAAGTGGCCGGACGTTACACCCATAGAAAGAAGAGAGAAGCAGCAAAAAGCATGCCGTCACACCCATAGAAAGAAGAGAGAAGCAGCAAAAAGAGAAAAGATTTCTAGCATGTCGTCTGCTTCTAAATACTCACTTCCCAAATTCCAATCTCACCATTTTGGCTTTACTTCAAACCAAAGTCAAATTGGTAGCCCGACAGTAGGATCTCAATAATTGTTCGAGAATATGGAAAAATCTTATTCACTTTGTGTGCAACTCAGAGATGACTCATATCGTAATTCATGGCTGAGATAACAGATGATGAATCGTGCACAACCAACCATGCATCGGACAGGCTTGATGCCCCACGAATCAAATCAATCTGCTTATTTTTTCATGCAAGGAGAAAAATCACAAAGTTCAGAGCAACAACAACAGTCACAAAGATCTTGGAGTTGTACCGCAGAGGAGCTTGATTTTATTAGCAAGCTTGCACATAATAAGAAAAATTTTGATCAAGCAAGCAATTCTTCAAGGAGGCCTCATAATGAAAATACAGAGATGATTGATTTGAGTCTCAGGCTTTGAAGTCGTAAGGAAAATCTAGATCAATGTTGGGAAATTATCTTTAATTTATCAATTGTATTTTTTGTGGGGTAAATTAGGATTTTATTTATTTTTTATATTTAATGATTGTGTTGACATACTTTTCTTAATAATTTTTGTAGCATGTGTTTAATTCCCTTTATATATATATTTCAGTTATTTTTTATTTTTTTTTACATTTGTTTACTTTTCACTTCCATCCATGTTTAATTTAGCATTATTTTTATATATCAAATATCGAAAAGTGAATATTGATTGATTACTTTATATGATTTTATTTAAATTTTAGTAAAATAAATTAATTTGATTGTTAAGTTGGATCCAAGAATGAAGAACACCAACAATGAATGGAATATGAGAGTATAGCCCGTCGTTATAATCCGACTAAGAAAACAGAGAATTAATTAATTAATACTCTTAACAACGAAACAAACCCCTTCGGCGATCGATGTTCATTAAAAGCGCTATTGTTCAAAAATAAAAGGAACATGAAATGGCATCCAATTAGACTCAATGACTCACACGATTCAGGTTTTCTGAGTAATGAAGAAGTTTCTTGGCAGAATATGCAGAATCCAAAATAAAGTTGATGCTAGCCAAGTGATGAATGTGGTAAAAACTTTTTCTCTTAATTACCCTTACAATTTAGGGCTTAGAAGAAAGGATTAGGATTTAGGGAAAAGTCCCACACACACTATTTTCTCTGAGCTTCGAACGACAACAACTACCTACCTAACTGCCAATACTATGAAATCAAATTCTTGAATATTTGCCTCCATTAAATCCCAAGATTCTGAAGAATCTCCATTTTACAATGCGTTGTCATTCTCTGCTGCTATTGTGGATTCATTTCTTTCTCTTCATCAGCCTCAGTTTTCTGTCACTTTCTGTTTCTTTCTTGCCTTCAGAAAACGTCACCCTCTATGGTGACGCCTTCTTCGCTGACAATGCCATTAGTCTCACCAAGGAACTCACTTGCTTTTCTTCTTCTTCTTCTGGAATGGGAAGAGCTTTCTACGTGTACCCTGTTCGCTTTCTTGATCCTGTGACAAACTCCACTGCTTCTTTTACATGCCGCTTCTCTTTCTCAATCATTTCCTCTCCTTCTTGCCCTTCTGGGGATGGCATTGCTTTTCTCATAGCATCAAGCACCGACTTTGCAAGCCTCTCACGTGGTTATATGGGTCTTCCTGCACCTGTTTTGAACCAACAAGATTCATACTTTGCTGTGGAATTTGACACCAGTTTTGATCCTTCACTTGGTGACACCAACGGGAACCACATTGGCATTGATGTCAGCAGTGTCGTATCTTTTGCTTCCGTGGATGCTCTTTCTCGTGGAATTGATATCAAAAGTGGGAAACTCATCACTGCGTGGATAGAGTATAGAGATGCCATGAAAATGGTTCGTGTGTGGGTTGGTTACTCTTCAACTAGGCCTCCAACTCCCATTCTTGCTTCCCAGATAGACCTTTCCGAGAAGTTCAAGGAGTTCATGCATGTGGGTTTCTCTGCCTCTAATGGACAGGGCTCAGGTATTCACCTTGTTGATCATTGGCAATTCAAAACTTTTGGTTACTCCCTTTCAGTGAGTCCTATGGATTTGGTAGAAGAAGGAGATTGCTTCTTGTGTTATGCAGGGGATTCAACTACATCCACCCGGCACAGTGATGCACATCACAGAAGGAAAAGGATTGGGGAGATGGCTCTTGGATTGGGAGGCATAACAGCATTTGTGGTGTCAGCATTGGCAGCAGTGGTTGTAATCTGTGTTTTCTTGACAAAGAAAAAGGGTGTTGTTAGACAGATTAGGGATGGCCAAAGTTGTAGATTTCAGACATCAAAAGTGCCCACGAAATTGTCACTTTCAGAGATCAAATCAGCCACAATGGGGTTTAATCGAGATAGGCTTGTTGGGGAAGGTGCATCAGCAAAGGTTTATAAAGGATCTCTTCCATTTGGAGGAGATGTGGCAGTGAAAAGATTTGATAGAGCTAATGATTTAGGCTGTTTGCCCAATCCTTTCGCCACTGAGTTTGCTACAATGGTGGGTTGCTTGAGGCACAAAAATTTGGTTCAGCTTAAGGGATGGTGCTGCGAAGGAAGTGAGTTGGTCCTGGTTTATGAGTTCCTACCAAATGGGAGCCTCAATAAAGTTCTTCATGGAAACTTCAATTCTTCAATTGTCCTTTCATGGAAGCAAAGAGTTAATATAGTTCTGGGTGTTGCTTCTGCTCTTACCTATCTTCACGAAGAATGTGAGAGGCAAATCATTCATAGAGATGTCAAGACCTGCAACATAATGCTTGATGCAGATTTCAATGCCAAGCTAGGGGATTTTGGACTTGCAGAAGTGTATGAACATAGTTCTATTACTAGGGATGCTACTATACCAGCAGGAACAATGGGGTATCTTGCTCCTGAATATGTTTATTCTGGTGTTCCTACTGTGAAGACTGATGTGTACAGCTTTGGGGTAGTGGTGTTAGAAGTTGCAACTGGGAGGAAGCCTGTGGAAGATGATGGCACTGTGGTTGCTGATTATGTGTGGAAGTTGTGGGAAAAGAATAAACTCATTGAAGCTGCTGATCCAAGATTGATGGGAAAGTTTGATGCATTAGAGATGGAAAGGATGCTTCAGGTGGGGCTTCTTTGTGTACACCCTGACTATGACAAGAGACCAAGAGTGAGAGAAGCAAGTAGAATTCTTAAGAAAGAAGCACCACTTCCCTCGTTGCCTCCCAGCAAACCAAGGGTGATAATTAGGCCTATTTGTCCAAATGATACACCCGAAACACAAAATGTTATCGGAGATTGGCTCAGTACAGATGAGGCTCCATATTTCACACCTAGGAGTCAATTTAACTAGGACTTGTACATGGAAGTCCAGATTATTTTAGATTTTTGATGTGTGAGTAAACATTGTCTTCAGGGATCTAAGTGATAATGGGTCTTTGTAATGCTTTCAGCCACAAGAAAAAGTGCTTGTTACTTGTTTAATAACAATATCTGATTGAAATTGGTAACCAAGTCTTTTTGGTTTATGTCTCTTTGAAATCAATGACCATTTAATCTAATGTTGACCCATCTTTGCTGCTGCATAATTTTTTGCAAAACGGTTACTGAGCCCCTGGTTTTGCTGATGTCTGAGATGGACATTTGATGAGCATAACATCAATGGACATTGTTTCAAACTTGTTATTAGTCAAAAGTTCAAAAGTCAAATGTAAAACAAAATTCAATCATTTGTTAAATAAAAATATATAAATATTAGTGAAAAACTAAAGAAAGCGTTAATGAGTTGTACAAAAATACAGACTTTTTTATTTTTTTTATAAAAAGCTATATTTATGGAGAATTCTTATCTTAGAAAAACATATTCTATTCTAAGTTTTGGTGACTAGCTGACAAGAAACTAATGAAATGTCAGAAATCAAACTAAACTTGTATAGACTGCATGCATCTAGAGATTCAAGTGGGTGAGCAACAGGAATTTGGGAACTACCACTGAATTTAAAGATGAGATCTAAAAAGGTTGATGAGTCGCATGGGAAAGATGTATGAATGTGTATGACCAAAAAGAATGAAGTAAATTTCCACTTGCTAGCAGTATTTAGAGAAACTCTGGAGCTGGCAGTGACCGTTGCTAGTAATGGTGACTTCTGATATGGTATCTATTTTTCAGTACGCATATTACAATTATAGGTCAAAACACTTTTTCAATGTGATTCCAGTATCTGTTGATTCTTATTTGTGAGTCTTGTGTCATTAAATTATCATAAACGAATACCATTAATTGTTGCATCTGATCATTACCATTTTGATGTGCAGGTTTAAGTACTAGCTTCCAAGTTATCTAACTCTATGCAGAGACTATATATGCCCAAACTAGGTATCATTTAAGAATGAATAAGACATATTTAGCACTTTTGTGAGAGGCATATTGTTAATAATGTTGCAATTTCCCTGTCTGCATCAAATAACTTCAAAAAAGTGGATGAGAGATGGTAATATTGTTAATACTGGGAGTGCATCATATTGTTAATATTTTTCTGATTTCAACTATATTTAATTATTAGCATTTTATCCTCAATGTACACATTCATAGTTTGATAATCAAACTACAATAATCTGTCACTTCTTAAACGGCAGAGTGAAGTGGCCTCACCCAATTATTTTTTTTTTTATATATTAACTTTAATTATTTTTTTGAGGCAAGTAAGTTTTCTTGAATATTCCTAAAAGCTTTGGATCTTTAGTCCAGCTACGAGACTGATCTCGAATGCGAGGCAAAGTCAAAGGATTAAATTCTTATACCTCTTCTAAGATTGACATTGATAGGAATGAAAATGAAGTCCTTCCCTACCCACTTAGCTCTACTATTATTGGGCTACCTCACCAGGTTATCTAATACAACAATCAGCTAAACCTTGGTTTAAAACGTTTTCAATGAATTCACATGAAATGGTACTAAAGCAAATCCAGGCACCCTGCAAAAAATAAATAAATGGGAAAAGTAATACATATTATTATTTTAAGTTTATCACTCTCATTATTTGTTTGATTATTGTTAAATTAATTTAAAAATAATGGTTAAAAAATTTAAAATCAACAGTTAAAAAAGAGAAAAAAAAATAATAACTGTTAATTTCAAATTAATCTAACAATAGCTAAACATGTATTAAGAATTAATAAGTATAACTATTCTTAATAAAATTGAAAGGTTTTGGACAAATTAAAAAAGAAAAAAAAATTCGGTACGTTGATCACAAATAGGTGGCTACATAAATATCCGCGTCTCCCAATTAACGTTAGAGGCATAAAAAACCAACATATCTACAGCAAAGATTTTCAAATCCAAGTAGATCTAATACTGATAAGTGCCACGAAGTATAACGGGGTTTAATATTGTTAACCTAGTAGGAAATAAAATTTTCTTACATATATAATGTATAGGATTTATATTTTTTTTTACTTTACTCTGTAAGATTTAAAAGATTGGTAGGGTTTGTACTTTGCTCTGTAAGATTCAAAGATTTAAAATAAATATTCAAAGAAAAGATATTCAAAGATTCCATAAGATTGCGTCATAACTCATGAGTAAATGTATTTAAAATAAAGGAAAATTTCAAAAAATCCCATGTAAGTTTCTTCAGAATCACTTATCCCTCTCCGAAATTTTTAATCATTTACCCTCCTATCTAAAGTTTTTTTATCATTTACCCCCTAATTTGATTTTTCATCCAAAACTATAGTTAACAATGTTAATTATTTTATAAAATACCAAAAGTACCATTTAATTAAAAAACAAACAACATTGTTTGTCGATGGATATTTAGGCATGGGACTACGAAACTGATTTGAACCATTATAAAACTCACCTGAGAATTCACGGTCAGATTCCCAATCACCACGAAGTGTGTCTAGGGAGCAATTCTTTCACAAACCCATCAATTATTATCGGAGGTTGTGGTTCAGTATGTAGCTTAACAAAGCTTCCCGAATTAGTATTTAGAATAATTTTACAATATGCACGACTAACTTCAAATTGCCGAGCATGATCCCCAAAAATAGTCTTCTTTGCTTTCTTCCTTGCTCGGTATAGCTGCTGAATTCCTACATCATATCCAACATTTTTACTTACTCTATTTTTCAATCCACTCATTTCTTCCTTCGGGTTGGATCTGAAATCCTCTAATAATTTTGTTGATAAGTACTTGGAAGTAATAAGACTGTTTGAAGCTTGTCTAGTACATGTGTGGATGGGTTTTCATATTTTAATTTGAAAAGTGTTCTCTCCACCAACCACCAATGCATGTACTAATTGCTCTTACGAGAAATTTATTCACACATGTATTCAAACCCACGAGAAATACACCACTCCTTCAATGCATCTTAAAATTTATAAACATCACCAAACTCCATTCCATGTGCCAATTCAATCTTACCCCATCAGTGTCTTCATTTATAATTTCATTCATTTTGTCCTCATCCAAAACATCACCATCGAATATATCATCTGCACCCCAATCCTTTCCACCATCTTCAAACTCAGCATCATCACCATCTTCAAACTCAGCTTCATCATCATATTCAAATTCAGTTCCATAAATATGTTGTGATGATGGAAGACCTATATCATAGTCATCCATTGCAATCTGCATACCAAACAATATATATTTCTCAACTTACTTTTTGTGATGATGCAAAAAAAAACTGCAAAAATATGTTGTGATGATGCAAAAAAGACTGAAAAAATATGTTGTAATGATGCAAAAAAATTGCAAAAAAATAATTGAAAAGATTAGAGAAAAAGAATACTAAAAGAATAGACAATTCTTCACGACTTTCATATAGAAAGACGCAAATGCAAGGTAAAAAAAAAAAACTTCAATATAGAAAGACGCAAACACTACAGTTGGCTTCGTCGAACTTCAATATAGAAAGGGTTGAGTTCTTCACCAAAAGAAAAAAAGAAAGGGTTGAGAAAAAAAATTAAAATAATATTATAGTGGATTGATGCTCTAAAAAATTCTTTATGCCTAATTAGAATAATATTATATAGGGAAAACGTTCCAAGAAGGTATTTCTTGTAATATAAAGATTCTTACTATAATTTTTGAAATAATAGATGACTTTATCTATTAGCTTATAAATACTGCATTTTTCTAATATAAAGATTCGTCGAACGAGATGCTATTTTCAGAAATCGAATACATGCAGAAAAGGATAAATGTTTCCCTTGTATCTATCTTTTAATTTTTCAACACAGATTTTTGTATTTGTTTGTCTTTCCCAACACTGAAACAAAATCAAGTTAGGGTTTTGATTGACAAACCTGAAATTGCTCAAATGATGTGTGCACCGGTGGATAAGGATTCGGTCAAATCATTTCGTGTGTGCAGAGAAAAGGAGAAGCCAAACCGACGTAGGTGTGAAGCTCAAGGACTATAGAAATTTGCAATTGGAGCAACAAAGGCGATGACAAAGAGAGGATATAGCAACAACTCTCAACACATAAACACCGTCAATGTTTTTTTTAATTAAAGGGTACTTTTGGTATTTTATAAAATAATTAATACTGTTAACTGTAGTTTTGGATGGAAAATCAAATTAAGGAGTAAATAATAAAAAAACTTTAGATAAAGAGATAAATGATTAAAAATTTCGAGAAAGAAGATAAATGATTCTAAAAAAATTTACAACGACGTTTTTGAAGTTTTCCCTTAAAATAAATTAGGTGTGATTCTCTGTATCAAATTGCCGGATTAGTGAATAGATTAAAAATAAATATTGTATTCGAGCTTGGGCTTTGATCTTTGTACTTTGGAGTTGCATAAAGCTAAAGGAGTGGTAGGTTTTGTACTTTTCTCTGGAATCTGACCTTTGAAAACCTAATGAAGAGAATTCGCTCACAACACTCTCAGTCTAACACAATGGTGGGTGTCTCTCCCTCTCTCTCTCTCTCTCTCTCTCTCTCTCTCTCTCTCTCTCTCTCTCTCTCTCCCTCTCTCTCTTTCTTTCTGTCTCTTTCTCTCTCTCTCATCCTGCTGTTATGTTGATTATGTTTCTTGCATAAGGTTTTGTTACAATTATGCATGTTATAGATTGATGATGTCACTCAGTCATGAACCTATCCGTGTTGTCTAATTTGGATTTTCTAATTGATGACGATATATTGAATTGAGCAGAAGAAAAAATTCTTAATTTTTTGTAGCTGCCATTGCAAAAATATTTATACTCTTATCTCTGGCAAAAATATTGGATCCCAGAATGGGGCAAGTTTTTTTCAACATTTTGGAATTGTTCTTTTTAACCATACATTGCTCAAAAGCAAAGGCTAGTTATGATTTAGAGCTTTTGTATGCATATTTGGAGTTGCACTTTTGCTCTTATGAGTTATGAACCATTTGTGTAAAACTTTATTCGTTTTGTAGGATACTGTTTGTCTCAAGTGTGGCCACGAAGGTTTTCCGGAGACATTGGTCTTCTGCATGAAGTGTGAGGCTTATGCTCTGCATAGGTACTTATTGTTTACTATCTCTTTGCATTCTTGGATGCACTTTTAGAATGTTCTTGTCATCAATACTTAACTGCAGATGCCACTATCTCTAATGCCATTTGTACATTCTTTAAAATTTCTGTTTGAGACTAATAATTGGAGTGATACTCACTGCTTGATATTAATACCCTGCCCACCTGTTTGAGTATAATACCTGTTTGAGTATAATCTGTCGTGTTTTTTTACATTTATCATATCTTACATGATTTTGGATTTTAGTTAAAATTCATTCCCCAATAAACTCTGACTAGCAAAGGTAGGGGTGAGGGCAATCATTGTGCATAGCCTTACCATTGCATATTTGCAAAATATATGTTTTCTGAATTCGAATATGTTTTCTGAATTCGAATATGTTTTCTGAATTCGAACTCGTGACCTTTCAATCACAACGAAAACAGTTTTACCACCGTTCCACCCTCTTTTTATATTTTAGTTAAAGTGCTTTTAAAATTATGATTTACTTCTGTAGTGGGCTTTTATCATCAGTACATAGCTGTAGATGCCTCTACTTTTTATTGCCATATGGACGTTCTTAAAATTTCTTTTGGTATTGAAGGTGAGACTTGGGAGTGTACCCATTATAGTTGGGTTTGGGTTAACCAAAGGATTACTGAATAGATACACAACATATTTTTTATTGCCATTTTATTAGTACCCTGAACTTTAAATCAAATCTGATTTTTTCTCCCATTCTTTTGTGAATAAAAAATTTGCAGTTTATAAAGTTGCAGTTTCATCTTCTTCAAGGCTTTAATTGGCCTCTGACTTCTTAACTTTACTTTTTTTCAGGTACTGTTTGGACGGGCCTGTGATTTTTATTGATGATGTTTTTTGGTCTTGTGAGGATTGTGAACGAAAGGTAGCACTACCATCTTCTCTTCACCAATCTACACTTCTCTCATCTGGAACAACTGACTCCATAATTTTGGTAAACAATGCAATCCAAGCCAAAAGAGAACTGAAAAGCTGCATAAAGAGAAAGAAGAAGGCAAAGGTCCTGTTATCTGATAGTCGCAATTCACCTGAGATTATCAACTATGAAGAAGCAAGTGAGTTTAAAAATGAGTGTGGATCAATTCCTAGAGATGCAGCTAATGATGATTTAAATTGTGTAGGATTAGATTGTCATGTTGATGCACAGCCTATTGCTAATCCAATCTGGAGGTATGAAATTTGTTTTGCTACTTTCCCTTGAAATTGGTAAACTTCTATAGCTGTTGTGGTGAATATCATCTGAAGTTGAATTTTCTGGATAATAGGGGAAGGTTGAACGTAGGCCACAAAACTATTGGACTTCTTGCCCATTTGTCCAATTTAGCATGCTCCAAAGTTTTGGGGGAGACAGAACTTTTCCCAGAGGTGCTTCGTGCAGATTTGTTTTACAGATCCGAGGTGTGGCCTAAAAGTTTCAACAACGGGGGCCCAACTGATGAGAGCATTGCTCTTTATTTCTTTCCTGAGAATGAAGGGTAATTTCTCCGATAATTTTTACTTGATTTTACTGTGCTCTTTCTTTAATTTGGTATATTCTAAATATTACTTTCCCTACAGAGCCGAAAAGGTGTTTGACATGCTGGTTTATGACATCATTCGCCTTGAACTTGCCATAAGATTTGTGGCTGAAAATGCAGAGCTTTTAATTTTTCCTTCTACTGTGCTGCTGCCAATGCAACATTGGAGTGAGTTTTGTTTATTCTAGCTTTTCAGTGGCACATTCCAATCTAATTTGTTTATAGAACTTAAGGATACATTTTAATTTGAGTTATCCTTTGGGCAGGATTTCATGATAAGCATTACTTGTGGGGTGTCTTCAGAAGAAGGCAAACTTCACTTGAGACAAATGATGCTGTGTCCAGAAAGAACGCGGATCTTGTAAAGATCTTAACTTAGCTTAACATTGGTCCGTCGAATACTTTGAGTAATAATGGTAGCTATGGTTCTAATGGTTAGTACTCGTGTGATAAGCATGATCTGAATTTAGAGTGAAAGGAGGATGTGATGAAATTAAGAGTTGGAATGACTAGTACTCTTTTTGTGTTTTCATTGTTTAGGACTGATGCTTGAATGTGTTCTAAAAGCCCTTCTTAACTGCCTACACGGCGGTAGCCATTTTGTACCAGTGTTGATTTGTTAAAATTTTGGTCTACCTATAATGTTTATAAGTTTAAAAGATGGATTCCCTGGGTTTTTGTTTGGATCAAAGTATATAATAATGTGTATAAATAGGTGGAAATTGTGCAATATACAGTTTAATAGGCTATTACTAACTGATGGGCTATGATTAGTGGGCCCAAGTTCAGCAATGCAAAAGAGTCCATAGTAGTTAGTTAGAGGAGAGAGATGATGTTATATAAAGTGATTTGGGGGTGGGGTTTTCAGTATGCATGTATTCAGAATTGGTTAGTGGGAATTTGAGAGACCTCTAGGGAACTCTTGAGCCTAGGTGTTTGGTTTGAGGGGGAGTTGAGGCTTTCTTGGGGTTTATTTTCTGCATATTAGTGTATGTAAAAGAGGCATGACCTCCATTATCTCTATAATTTCAATGTTATTTTTCTGGTTCTATCACTAACTCATCCCAATATATGTTAGGGAATTTATCATGCTTGGTGAAAAATATATGCAGTGGTAAGGAGAACTAAATCTACCATTAAAATTTAAATTAATTAAATTTAATGAAAAGAATCCAAAACACCCCCTGGCGCACGCTCGCACATGCAGAGAGAGAGAAAAAAAGAAACTGAGTAGGAGAATTTCTTTCTTTCTATTTGTGTTATTTAATTCCTAATAAGCTTTTTTCTCGTTGGAGGGGAGAAAGGTATTGATAAGAATTAAAATGCAGCTCCAGTAATGTAAATATTAATAAAAAAAATCCCCACAAAAAAAAATTATAAAAATTATGCCATGCTTATAATTCAGTTGCAAAATCCAAACGGGATTAGAAAATTCAGTTTAAAATTTAATAATTTTTCAACTATTTAAATATTACAAAAATGTATGCATACCGAATAACAAAAGTGACATGATATGGTAGCGATGATGTATAAGAAGCCGAATCCAGAAGTGTCATAATATTTTGGACCAGTCATTTGGCAGAAATTATTTTTAGCTCCCCTTGGGATTGGATGCTAGCTTTCATTTTCACTTGTATGCTTGTTCCTTGTGCAGTTTGCTAATATATGTAGCTTCCATGTATGTGTCTTTATATCAGAAAAGAGAACTCATGTGTAAAGAAAATCTGAATTTGAATTATGAAAAGTATGTACAATTACAAGCAGCTACCAAAATATATAGGAGCTGAAATACACACTGCAAAGAATAACAGTTACAACTGTAAGCAATAACAGAAAAGGTAATCAAGAAAGCTAGCCTAACAATCTAACTAATTTATAACAAAAAATGGTTATTTATTCTCTGATGATTAGTGGCACATAAATACACCAAGGAGATTGCATGAGGAGAAATTGGTGCCATTGTATTTGGAGTGATATTTGGTTTTGGATCCGATGTTGGGCTTGAACTGACAATCAAGAAAACCTTTGATCCAATTTATTTCAGCAAGAGAATCCCCAAAAAGAATAATATCGTCAACGTAAACAAGAAGAACTATAAACGAAGTAGCAGAGACAAGGGTGAACATGAAATGATCAGCAGTGGTTTGCTTATATCCAAGCGAGATAAGAGTTTATGAGAGGTTGGCATATCACTGCCTACTTGCCTATTTCAACCCATATAATGATTTACGTAGCTTGCACACGAGATTTAATGAACCAGAAGGAACCGAAAAACCCTGAGGAAGCTACATATACACGTCTTTGCGAAGGTCACCGTGCAAGAAAACGTTGACATCTAACTACTCAAGGTGTCACCCTTTAATGGAAGTAACAACAAGTAAAGTTCTTACAAAGGTTAACTTCGCGGCTAGGGAAAAATAATGAAATAATCCACCCCTTCCATTTCGGTGAATCCTTGCGATACCAAGCACGCCTTACAGCGTTCAATGGAACCATTAGACCGATACTTTATCTTGTATACCCATATATCCTATGGGTTGTTTCCCTTCAAGTAACTCGACCAACGACCAAGTATCATTATGAGAAAGTGCAGATAACTTAGTCTGCATCGCCTTAACCCAATTATCATGCTTAACAACTTATGTGTAAGTGTCAGGTTCAAAGAGTTTGTAAAAATTAAGACAAAAGTGTTTGTAGGGAGGAGAACAAGAATCATATGATAAAACAGATGATATAGTATGAGAAGTATAGGGAAAAATAGGAACAGAGGTGCCTGGTGTTGACGAGTCATGCTAAGCAATTGAAAGACTATGGTGATAGTCCATTAGATAACGAGGTGTGGTGCAAAGACGAAAGGAACATCAAAGTTGAGGATTCCTAGATGATGCAGATTCCAAAGGTGAAGGATGATCATGTGCCAATGGTGTTGTTGCATTCATGGACATATTAGTGGGCGTATCAATAAGGTTGGAGTGATGTTGTTGAAGGATAGATTGGATAGTTTGGGTAGAAAAGAAAATATCTGGTTGAGGGTTAAAGTCATAAGGTAAAATATAATGGTTGTGAGTGGTGTAGTCTATGGTGTCGAAGGGAAATTCATTTTTATAGAATATCACATGTTGAGAGACAAAGATTTGATGTGATGATAGATCATATAGGAGAAAACCTTTAGTGCCATCCTTATAACCCAAAAATACAGACTTACGGATCTTGAGTAGTTCGATTGGCTTTAAGTGTGGAAGCATAGCACATCCTCCCAAAGACACAAAGATGAACCAGAACAGGTGGCTGCTGATATAGTAATTCAAATGGAGATTTGTTATCAATTGTAGGGGAATAAGTTCTATTAATGAGATGGGTAACATGAGTTACAACATAAGACCATAATGATAAAGGCAGTGAGGCTTGAAAACACAATGCTCTAGCAACATTGAGCAAGTGTTGATGTTTTCTTTCAACCTTAGCATTTTGCCGAGGTGTTTCCACATAACTTTTTTGGTGGATTACACCCTTCTGCAGAAAGAAATCTCTTATAAGGAATTCAGATCCATTATCACTACGAAACACCTTCACAGTTGTTTGAAATTGATTCTCAACATGAACAAAGAAATGTTGAATGTTTGCCCGAGTCTCTCCCTTATTTTGCATTAATATTGCCCAAGTAAATCTTGAGAAATCATCAACTAATATTAAGAAAAATCAATAACCATGTATTTTGCGTGCTAAAGGGTCCCCAGATGTCTCCATGAAGTAAGTCAAATGGTTTTGTGCTTTTAGTTTGACTGGAAGAAAAAGAGAGACATTTTTGTTTTGCTAAGTGACAAGTGTCACAAGGGTATACATGAGGTGATGAATGAATAAAAAGGAATTGAGATGACATTTTATTCATGACTACATCAGACACATGCCCTAACCGTCTATGCCATAACAATGAGACATCTGTTACATGAGTTGATCTATTAGAACTACATTTATTCAATCCTTGAATTGCATTACTTATCCTCTCGTCATAGACTATCACATATAAATCCTTCACTTGCTCAACAGTACCAATTATCACCTGGGTTGGAATCTGTTTAATATGATAGAAATGACCATAAAAGGTTATACAACAATTAAGAGAATCAAGTAATTTGGTTACAGATATCAAATATACATGGAAATTTGGTACATAAAGAACATTTAATAGAGTTAGTGTAGGTGACACAACAACTGAACCTGAAAAATATGACATGACACATGAACCATTGGGTAAACTAATGGCTATAGGTGTAATCTTTCGAAGAAAAGAAAAACTCGAACTGAGATAGCTAACATGATCAGTGGCACCAGTGTCAATGATCCACTGTGTGTGTGTTATACTTGTGAACTTTGCATTAGTGTAGGAAACACGTGCAATGTTTGCTATATATGCAAGTTGAGTTGTGATAGTGTTAGGATTTTGAAGGAGTGAGACAATATGCTAATATTGCTCATATGAAAGTTGAGGATGAATGTGAGTATTTTAAATTGGTTGAGCAAGATCTATTAAAGCATTCTCATTGGTGGTAACGTTGGAAGCACTATTAGCAGCATGAGCATCTGAATTCCTCGAACGATATCCTGGTGGATAGCCGTGTAGCTGATAGCAAGTCTCTACTATATGGTTCAATCTGCCACAGCATATGCAAACTCTATTTCCATAGGTTGCTCATCCTCTAATACTCTTTCCACGACCCCTGTCATTCTTTTCTGCCTTCTGATTAAAATTCCTTCGTCCTCCATTTGTACCTGCGCTATTGTTAAAGGCAACAAAATTCTGAGTAGGATTAGTTAAAACTCCATTGCTAGACTTAGATCCAAACTGCCTCTCCTGCTGGGCAACCATAGAGAAGGCTTTGTTGACATTTGACAATGGATCAATCATCATAATTTGTGATCTAATAGACGAGTATTAGTCATTGAGCCCCTTTAGAAAACAGATATTATGATCTTTGTCGCGATAATCACGCATTTCCAGCATTGCTCCACTATCACAAGAAAGATCACACTCACAAATAGGAAAAGGTTTCAAGTTCTCAAGCTCATCCCACATGGTTTTGAGCTAAGTAAAAGAATTCACTTACAAATGGGTATAAATTTATCTATTTAAATCTTTCAAACTTAACACATTGACTTTGAATATTTTTACAATAATATTTATCATTTTACTTTTAACTTTCGGATAAATTTGTCTACCCGTATTTGTACTCCTTAACTATCATTTTTAACTTGTTGGTGACTTTAATTCATCTAATTAGACTTCTCTTCTAATTAATTCTTCATTAATTATTATTATTTCTTAACAATTCATAAATTTATAATTTATAGACTAGGGTCATTATAAGTTCCATATTGGCTAGAGATAAACCAAGTGAGAATCATATAAGTATGAAAAGACCTACAAACCTATAGTCTTAAGATTTTGGGTTGAGATGTCGTGTCGGTCTACTATGATTTGTCATTTGGCCTATTAATAATAGAATCATTTATAAAGGGTTTTGGCTCCCCTATACCATTTTTAACACATATGATGGAGAGGTTAATAATGTTATAAATTTTTCAGTAACTGCTATGCACTAAGGCAGGCAAGTTTGACAGCATCCATTTCTTACAAGTATTATTGTGATAGATATTGAGACTTCGCAAATGAAATGCTTTGTAAAGCCATGTTCTGGTAAAATAAAAATGAAAGTAAATATTATTTTTAGTTCTCAGCAAATTTTACGATATCCGCTTTAGTCCTAGCAAATAAAAAAATCATTCGTGGTCCCTAAGAAATTCAAAATGGACCAATTTAGTTGAAATCGTGGTCTCTCATAAATTCAAAAAAGACCTACATTAGTCCCTCAAAGGACTAAAATAGAACCACTTTAAATTTCTTAGGGACCACGAATAGCCTCTTTATTTGCTAGGGACAAAAGCGGGCATCGTAAAATTTGCTGAAGACCGAAGATGGTATTTACTCTAAAAATGAAAGGGAAATGATATCTCCGGGCTTAGTTTGCTTGATGAAAGAAAAGATGCATGATTAGTAGGTTTGATTAAAAAATAATAATCTGAATAAAATTGATATTATAGATAATCCAGATAAAAGTGATTACGTGGTCCTCCACAAATCCAGTGATAAATGTATTAAAAATAGGGTTCATATTTTCTTATGTTGCATGACAGTATGAGAGAAAAAAAATAGAGACAAATTAAATGTAGGTCTCACATTTTATATTAAAAAATAAAAAAATTAATTGGCACTGAAAATGAACTTTCTGCATGAAAAAATTTTGCTCTTCTGTCGCATGTTGCAGGAGAGCATGATTTCCGTTAAAAATATAAGTATAAATAATAATAAAGGACATAATTCCATTTTTGTTGTATTAGGATTCATTATTTAAATTAAGATAAATTACATTCCATTCTTCTCTTTAATATACACAAATGATTTGTTTTTAATATTAAAAATAAATTTTGTACATGAAAATTTTCTAAATAAATCTGTTAATTGCCGCGAGCTCCTACGATTTTCTCCTTTTAAGACTCTTAAACACAAGTATTACAATTGGTTCATTGTTTCGCAACTATTTCGATTTGGTGTGAGTTCCGTGATTAAGGCTTTAAATTCCTCCCAAAGACGATATTGGAGAGAATCGAACATGTACTCTCACTTTTTCAGTTTCCTTGCGCCAACTGAACTACTATTAATTGATTAACATAAAAAAATTATATTAATTAAACTGAACAGCAAATTAAAATGAATCACATCACATTTTCTCAAACCTATTAAAAAACTAAATCATTTGTTCTAAACTGGTTTAAAAATCACCCCATCAAACCAAACCATGCCCACTCTTATTTGAAACTTAAAATAAAACATAATTTTAAATAAATTTACTTTGAAACTTTGAAATCTTCAATTTTAAAAACTCAAAGTAAATAATCAGAATACTCAAAACAAGACAATAGTGACGTTGAGAGTTGAAGAAATAAGAAAGCTGCCATAAGGAGTTCGATTAAAATAAAATAAATCATAGAATACTTTTTCAAAATAGATGAGAGAATAATGTAATTTAAACCTTTTTTTCTAAGAAAAGAGTGTAGCATTTATTCTTTAATTTATTTACATTATTATAATAGTAGAAAATAATTCAACGAAGATAAGGCTTAACGCCAATATAATGTATAACTTTCTTATTTTATAATAATTTATAGGATCTGGTTTTTAATCAATAACGCTTAAAATTAAGTTACCACCGCCGTTAAAATTTTTTCTTTACTTTAATTTTAACGGGAAGCGCCGAAGCGCATGTATCTGGGTGGGAAAAACGAATAAATAAAATATAAATAGATAGCAGGATGAGTAACCTCTGGGCTGGGCTCCTTCTCCTGAATAACATGTGGGCTGCATAACATTGTTCTACAATTTAGAAACAATTGAAACACCAAACTGAGTCCACCAGTTGATATATAGCTCAAGAACTTGAAGAAGCAATGGAGCATTTTTTTAAGAGAAGAATAAATCTTATATTGTAGGAGAATTCTAATCTCATGTCATAGATATATTAAGTGTGAGATCCACCTATTTAAAACAAAAAATATGAGTGACACACACTTTTATGGTGTGTGTAAGAAAGATTTGTCTTCTCATGCAACATGAAAAAAACAAACTCCTTTTTTAATGATGCATCGCAGCATATGTATGGGGGTTTTAATTTAACGAAGTTACTGTAGCCTAGTCTTGAGCATAACAAGCCTTTGTCCCTTGGGCTAAACAAAGTTTGTTCGGGTGGATCAAGATTTGGGGAGAAACACTTCAAAGTTGTGAGTATTTGTCCTAATGTATAAAGGGAGAATTGTCTTAAAAGAAAACGTGCAGGATTTGATCCATGATGTTGTATTGGGGTCATTACCATAGATGCTAATGCCAAAACTGCAGCAGAATCGTGGCATCCCAAGTGTTACATTCATGGACCACCATCTCCTTCGTTCTTTATCCCCACTTAATATTCTCTCTTCTAAAACAAGTACATTCATAAAGAATAACTGTACATGTTTCACCCTATTAGAATTGTCAATAATGTATTTTTTATTTTTTTTTTAACTTCGACAATGTTACATGATGGAGATTAGTTAAATTAGGAAGGGAAAAAAAAGCTCTTTTAAATTAGAAAGCACCGAAACATGTATTTTTAAATTAGAAAAAAAAAAAGCTCTTTTAAATTGTTGTTTATAAAAGTAAGCAAGAAAATTGTGTTTATTTTTAATTTTAATTTTAATAAATTATGAAATTCAATATATTTCAAATTAAATTAAATATTAACATATATTTACTTGTTTATTTTAAAATGAAACACATTTTAAGAGAATAATATCCCTAATTACAATCATATAATTCCATCCAAGCACCAAAACCTGAGAAGACACCTAGAAAAGTAGTTTGCAATTAGATCACTGCCTTAATGGTCCCAAAAACCAATTTCGTTTTCATGTCAAAGAGATTTGTCGTGGGCCTGAAATAATCAGGAAAAAAGAGCAAAAAAACATGCGAGGAGAATTAAAATAATCTTCAAATGTACGGGCTTGAGTAAAGAGCAAGTTTATCTAACTTTTTCTTGGACGAGTGCAAGCGTCGGTAGCATTACTAGTTGCGAAATGGACCTAGTTTGATTCATACCATACGAGAGCATGAAAAAGGTTAAAGTAACCTACTCACGTGGTCCTTGCACACATGCCCCCACCCAAAAACCAATAAAACAAAATAACTGCAAGTCACTTTATTCAAAGAAATTTAAGTAACTTTACAGCGGGCTTGCCTCCATTACCACTATAGGTACATGAGTCTCTGAAATTGATTGTGGCTTTAATGTACCAAGTATTACACTATATAAGCCGTGCTATATCAGGCAATATGCTTTTCATAAGGATCAGATCGCCTACAGTATTTTTTTTGTTATTGGTGGCAGTGCAAATATATGTGTTATGGGTTATGGTGATAATAATGGAAAACCACATAATTGTATGTAACAAAATGTAATCATAGAAAATTAGAATACAATATGCCAAATGGGTAAATCGCAGAAAATTAAACCTGAGCCTAGTATTTATAATGTATCTTAAGACAATTTTGCTCCATTAACATTGTCTAAGATTCGTGGACAAATGTCTTCTAGGATAGAATAAATTATCTTTGTTTTGACGGTGGCATAACCAAAAAAAAATTATCGACGGACACAACAAACACTTGATCAATCGCAGACAAAGACAATAAGTGAGAATTAATTTTGGCAAAGTTTCGGTAAGAAGTCAGGAAAACAAGATATTTGAATTTACTAAGTACTAATATATAAGAGATAAACGGTCACTAAAGACACATCAAAGAGGTGCGACTATCTTAAACAAAGAGACACGACTTTTCAAAAATAAAGAGACACAATTGTTCGAAAACGAAAAGACGCGACTCTTCCAACTTCTTATTCATCACAATTTATACAACAATCCCCCCACGTGAATAAGAAGTTTATCCCCCTTTACCATTTGCATCTCGGGCCAGGTGCAATCTACAACTGATCAATAAGTAACAACTGCATCGTGATCGGCGAACACATTGATTTATAACCATCCTATTGAGACCTATTGGGTTTATGTGGTCAATTGATGGACGTGATGTCTTGTAACCGTCGACCTTGGGGTGTAAACCAAGACGATAGGAAACACGCCATTGTTTCTCAAACGTGGTTGGTCCTTTATTTGTGTTCGCTTTGGCCATGGACACCTCCTGATTCTGTAAGTGTATTAGTGGATATGACCTTGTCATATTCTCACATATATAGAGTGTCCGCAATAATCAAAATATTAATGAACTTAAACTCATTCCTTTCAAAAAAAACTATACATTAACTCTTTAGTTACATCTTTAATTAACGGATCCATAATAACACCACTAGAGAGTAATTGTCTTACGATATCATGTCTCCAATACATATATATATATATATATATATATATCGAGACTTTCCATTATATATAACACTCCTTACAATTCTGACTGCTACCTCACTATCATAGTGGATGCACTTAGCAAATACTGATTTTAGCCAATTCGAAATACCCTCAAGGAAGTTACAAAGCCACTCGGCTACCCTACCAACTCTATTAAAGGCAATCAATTCTATCTCATGGTTGACCTTGTAATACATGTTTTCTTAGATGATTTCTAAGACACAACACCCCCACTAAGTGTGTACATATACCCATTTGTGGACTTGGTGTCACTAGAGCTAGTGATCCAATTTGCATCACTACATCTTTCCAAGAATGCAAGATACTTCAAGTAATGCAAAGCATGGTCTTAAGTATGTTCAAATGACTCGAGATACATGTCACTTCTCTTTAACTATTCCCATTTGGGTTATGACATGCATAGTATACAGTAGCATATTCAACATATATCTTAGCTTGACTAATATTTTCGAAGAATTCCTCGATATTACAACCATATTCACATGTATTTTCAAGACCTCGGACTGATACACAAGAAATTGATAAGCACTATTATTAAGTGCATATCAATGAACACACGTCTTAGGTTTGATCTTAACCCTTTTCGGTTTCAGAATCGCGACCCTCGCCAAATATCCCCACACTTAAAGATAGCTTAAGGCAAGTTTTGTACCTTTCCACATTTCATAAAAGATGTTCATTGTCTTCTTATGGGGTACTCTATTTATCATGTAATTAGTCGTTAGAAAGGCTCCGCCCACATATTATGTGGTAAACTAAATGCCAATAACATTGCATTCATCATTACTTTTAACATCCAAATCTTCTTCTCCACAATCTTATTAGATTGCTATGCATATGAGCAATCATTTGGTGTGTAATACCACACTCTAAACAGAACTCCTCAAAGGGGTTGTGATAAACCTTTAGTTTATCATATTTTTAGGACTAATATTACATGATTTACATAGTCAAAGGCATGAATACTTAGGATTATAGTGAAAAAAACATGAAAGTTGGATTTTGATCTAACATAATTTGTTCTTGTGTGTTTTGAAGGAAAATTGACTTAAATTGATGCAAAGGAAAGAACTTGGAATAGGAAATGGAATATCAGAGAAGTCTTGAAATGCATCCAAAGAAGCAAGTGTAACATTGAAGAAGTGCGTTACAACGCTCTATAGAGCGTTATAACGCGCTAATTACATTGAAATTATAAAGGAAAGCTTCGGGAAGAGAGCATTTTAATGCGCTCCAGAGCGTTACTACGCGCTTCATCAAAGAAAATTCCCATTGATGAGAACATTACAATGCGTCAGAGAGCGTTAAAACGCTCTCCTATAGTTAGAAAGTGTCAGCAAACGCGTTAAAATGCTCTAACCAATGTTGTAATGCTCTTCTGCGATCCAATAAAGGTCTAACTCGTTTTCACTTAGAGCACATATTTCACTCATATAAAAGAAAATTTCATATCCATTAAGAGCAGTTTTTGATGATTGAGAAAAGTGAATCCTACTTTGGGGAGAGAAACGTGTCTTTCATGCTTTGGAGCATTGGGAGTGGGTTGAATTCAAGAACAAGCTGAGAGTTTTGAGGATTCTTCACGCCATCACACTAATGGAGTTTGGAAAATTTTCTTTACTTTCTCTTGCCTTTGATTTTGCAATGCTAGGCTAGATTTTTATGTAGTTAAGGGTAGATGGAACCCAATTGAATTCTTATGTTTATGAATTAAATTGTTTCTGTAATTTTCCTTTTTATAATTGAATGAATTTGTCTATGCTTAATGCTTTCTATGAGTTTGCTCCTTATAGATTGATTTAGGGAAATTGTATGACAATACGAATGTTGGTGCATGAACCCCAACTTGATAAATTCATCATATTCCTTGTGATACAGGAACAGACATAGGGTAATTACGTAGTCGTGTGATTCTTGATATTAATGCATGTTTTCTTGAGGAATAGCCGAGAAATTAGGATTCTTTTAAGATCACATATAATTAAAGTAACAAGGGATTAAGCTTTAATTAATTTAGAGGAATCAATTTAAATTATATTAAGGGCGGCTACTTAATTGTTTAATTCATAACATAAGAAGGATATTGGAAAAAATCAAAACCTTAACTTGGATTTTCTTGATTGTCAAAACACACTCTTTTTAATTTCGGATTCTTATGTTTTTAATCAATTTTAGTTTTAATTCAAAGTTCTCGTAATCGTTTGTCTAAATAAAGCGCGAATAGTGAACTAGAACTTGGAATATAATCCTCATGAGAATAATCTCGTACTCGCGTACACTTTTATTACTTTTACAACCAGAGCACTCGCTGAAGTCGTAACAAGTTGTCATAATTTCCTCCTTGACCGCTCTCTATTGTTTTTAACTTTCAGTTTAACATTAATTGGCTATACCACATATACCAGATAATAAACTTCGTTTAAACCATAAAATGATACACAATTGTCATGACATTTAAGACATTAAAATCATGAGCAATTGAACTAAAACATACAATTTGAAATTAAATCAACTTAAATATTTGACCACTTTTATCGTCAATAAATTTATGATGCTTTAATTCCAAAATGCAAATATTGGGAAAATAATTTAGGATTTAAGATTTCACATTAAATCTTAGCTGCATCAACACTTCTAAACACAACTAGTTTGAATATCAAACTAAGCACTATAAACAAAGTTTACGATAAGGACTCTTATTTCAATATAATTTTTCAAAGTCAATACATTTACTTTGGTCAAACCATCACTAAGAGATTTTTCAAGTTCTCATATTATCAAATATTTCATTACATATAAGACTTTTATATCCATCAAAGCAAATAATGCATTTTAGGCAAAAAAATTATTATTTGCCAAAATTATAATGTTGGAAGAAGGAGATGTTATGCGCTGTTATGATTTGAGTATAAGTTAGTTTAGATATGTCTATACATTAAGATAGTTTAGTTAGATATTTTGTATCTGGTTGTTACAGATAGCAGTAGTTGCTATTAATTAGTGTAGTGTAGTTTAGTGTAACAATATGATAAGAATGAGTTTAAACGTACGTAACATAGATGTCTATTTAAGAGACATCAACTGTGTATAGATAATCAGAAAAATATAATGCTATTCAAATTACAATTTATTATGGTATCAGAGCCTTTCCTACAAAACGCTTCTGCAACGTTTAAACTCTGAATCAAGAGTGCGAAAGCTAGCCCAGCTCGACATGGCGAAAGAAGGAACAAGTAAACTGAAGCCGTCAGACCCTGGATCGCCCTTTTACTTGGGTGGTTCAGATAGCCCAGGGATCATACTGATGACTGTGGTACTGAGAGAAGAAGCCAATTATGAAAATTGGGCTAAGCTCATGAAAAACGCACTCAAGGCGAAAAACAAAATAGGTTTTGTGACAGGAACGGTAGAGAAACCGAGTGAAACAGATAAAGTGGAATGGAGGGCCTGGGAGATGTGCAATTCAATGATTAATGGGTGGATACATAACACCATTGATCCAAAATTGCAACCCTTCATAAAATGTTTTGATGAAGTAAAAGATCTTTGGGACGAATTGAAAGAAAAATATGCAGTGGAAAATTTTTCACGGCAGTATCAACTCAAAGCTAGCTTAGCTAATAGCAGACAGGAAGGTCGCAGCGTCAGCGAGTACTATATGCAGTTGAGAGCTGTGTGGGATGAAATCGAGGGAAGAAAATCCTGCAAAGCATGTGTATGTGGAGAAAATTGCACTTATGCAAAAGCGGTGGAGGAAGAAAGGGAGCATGACCGTATATATCAATTCCTTATGGGCCTTGATGAAGCAGCCTTACGTTCACAGATCCTAAATAGCACACCGCTCCCATCGATGAACAAGGTGTATGCTATGATCACACAAGAAGAAACCCATCGTTCAATCATGCGAACTCAGGTGGATAAGACAGAGGCTAATGGATACGCAACTCGGACAGAAGCACCACAGAAGAAGGACACATTTGTTGACCGCCCTCCACGTCCTCCATGTGTGCATTGCGGGAAGACCAATCATGAAGCTTCCCGCTGTTGGCAAGCGTTCGGGTATCCTGATCGTGGTGACGGCTATCCTAGTCGTGGTAATGGTAGGGAAAGAGGACGAGGACGGTATGGTGGCGGAAGAAATAACTCGTACAGAGGTCCCTATTCAGCTTCGCACGTTGCAAATGCTGCCCAAACAGAAGAACCACAGGAGCAAGCTAATGCGTCTTCTGTTTTGACGCCAGAAGTAGTGACACGTCTTTTGTCTTTGGTGGACAAGCCTACACCATCAAATGACAAATTAATTGGTAACAATATTGATCATAATTGGCTTATAGATAGCGGCGCGTCTAGACACATGATAGGGGCACTTGATCTACTCCAAAATGTTACAAAAATTGCACCTTTGGCAGTTGGGTTACCAAATGGAGCAGTGACGTATGCTGAGAAACAAGGAACCGTTTCTCTAAGTCACAATCTTTTATTATCTAATGTCTTGTTTGTGCCCAAATTAAAATGCAATTTAATTTATGTATCTTAATTGCTGCACCAACGAAACGGACATGTAACATTTACTGATGCTAGTTGCATTTTGCAGGACCGCAAGCTGAGGATGGAGATTGGATTGGGTGACTCCAAAGAGGGTGTGTATGTGTTTCAACCAAACCAAGCTTCAGCATTGGAAGCTCGTTCCTGTGAAACGATGGAGTTATGGCACAACCGGTTGGGGCATGCATCACCAGAAGCAATGTCTATGCTTTCTTTTTCTAATATTTTTCGAGTTAGTCATAAAGAAAATAGAGCTTGCGATGTGTGTTATCGTGCTAAACAAACTCGTTCAATGTTTCCTCTTAGTGACAGTCGCAGTAATAATATATTTGAATTTCTTCATTGTGATACATGGGGACCTTATCATACGAGCTCCTCATCTGGTGCACACTATTTTTTAACTATTGTTGATGACTATAGCCGAGCAGTTTGGGTCCGTTTGATGAGTTCAAAGAGTGAAACCTTTGACTGCTTGCGAAAATTTCTTGTCATGATACAAACTCAATTTGGAAAAATTGTAAAAGGTATTCGATCTGATAATGGAATGGAATTTAAATCTAATAAGATGCTTGCTTTGTTTGCTGAAAGAGGTATACTTCATCAAACTTCATGTACTCACACCCCACAACAGAATGGTCGCTTGGAACGAAAACATCGACACATTTTAAACGTGTCTCGAGCACTGTTATTTCAAGCTCAGTTGCCAATCAAGTTTTGGGGTGAAAGTGTTCTCACAGCAGCGCACATCATTAACCGAACTCCTACGAAAATTCTTCATGGAAAAACCCCTCATGAACTACTATATGGGATTGTTGATGATTATAATCATTTAAGGGTGTTTGGGTGTTTATGTTATGTTGCCTCCCAGCCCAAACCAGCTGACAAATTCAGTCCAAGATCGCGAAGGTGTGTCTTTGTTGGTTATCCATTTGGCCAGAAAGGATGGCGGGTTTTTGACTTGGAAAAAGAAGAAATTTTTGTCTCACGCAATGTTTGCTTCCATGAGATAGAATTTCCTTTTGCTGCAGAAAACATGGCTGCCACTGATCGACATTGTGCTAGCACACCATTTCCTTCTTTTATGTCTGAATCTCCAATGTTACAACCTTCCAGCGCTGCTGTCAATGAAGACCGAAGACCAGCATCTTCCACGCGACTATGCAGCAGCAGACGTAGATATGGATGACAGGGGCAGCACTCATTCTGAGGAATCTACACCAGCTGCACCAGTAGAGGATCCTGCAATGGTTGTACACGAAGTGGAAGAAGGACCTGTTATCCTGCAGACACATGAATCTGCTCAGAATGCACATCAACGAATGTCTCGCATACGAAAGCCTCCATCTTATTTGCGTGATTACACATGCAACTTGGCTGAAACACATACGCAAGCCTCCCCTATCACTCCATCTGATTCCTCCTCAGGTAAGCGGTATCCAATTGCAAATTATGTAACCTCCAATAAATTTTCTCACAATCATCAAGTATTTGTTGCAGCCATCGATGCAGTGAGCGAACCACATTCGTTCAAGGAGGCTCTAGCAAAAAAGGAATGGCGTGAAGCCATGGCACAAGAGATACAAGCACTTGAAGATAATCACACTTGGCACCTTACAGATTTACCCGCGGGGAAGCATGCACTCCTATGCTAGTGGGTGTATAAAATTAAGTATCACTCCAACGGGTGTATTGAGCGATATAAGGCCCGGTTGGTGATAGCAGGTAATCACCAGGTCCCTGGAGAAGACTTTCATGAGACTTTCGCTCCCGTGGCAAAGATGGTCAGTGTTAGAACCCTCCTGGCGGTTGCAACTGCAAAAGGATGGTCCCTTCATCAAATGGACGTTCATAATGCGTTTCTTAATGGGGAGCTTAAAGAAGAGGTGTACATGCGCATTCCACCAGGCTTTAATCACGGTCAAGACCGTAAGGTATGTCGTCTTCAAAGATCGCTGTATGGACTGCGTCAATCTCCCCGAAACTGGTTTGCCAAGTTACACACCTCTTTTCTCAAGTTTGGTTTTGTTCAGTCTCAAGCAGACCACACATTATTTACTTTACAACGTGGGTTTACCTTTTTAGTCATTTTAATCTATGTTGATGATTTAATTATAGCAAGCAATGACTCTCAAATATGTCAAGAGGTGAAAGATTATCTTAATAAGTGCTTTAAGATTAAGGACTTGGGTCTTTTGAAGTATTTTTTGGGGTTAGAAATTGCCCGGGACAACGAAGGAATTTTTTTGTGCCAACGAAAGTATGCATTGGACATTCTCAAGGAGACTGGTTATTTGGATTATAAATCAGCTTCCTTTCCCATTGAACAGAATCATCGATTGGCTTTGGATGACAGTCCAGAGTTTGGTGACCCAAGTCGTTACAGGCGGATCATAGGCAAACTGGTTTATCTCACTATAACTCGTCCAGATCTGAGCTATGCAGTGCATATCCTTTCTCAATTTATGCAAGCTCCAAAGGAAGCACATTATGAGGTGGCAATTAGAGTTCTTCGATACATCAAATCCAGCCCAGGTCAAGGAATCTTTCTCTCTTCCACAAGTGATCTTCGAATTCATGCCTTCTGTGATTCGGACTGGGCTAGCTGCCCCATTACTCGCAGGTCTATTTATGGTTTCTTTATACAACTGGGGAGTTCTCTTATATCTTGGAAGACCAAGAAGCAACTAACAGTGTCTAGTTCCTCAGCGGAAGCCGAATATCGTTCCATGGCCGCGGCAACAGCTGAATTGACCTGGTTAAAATCCTTCCTTGCTTCTCTTCAAATCTCTCTTGACGGCCCAATGGAGTTGTGTTGTGACAATCAAGCCGCCATGCATATTGCTGCAAATCCTGTTTTCCACAGACGCACCAAGCACATCGAAATCGATTGTCATTTTGTTCGGGAACAACTATTGGCTAAAACTATTCAGACAACTTATGTTCGCCCCAACTCACAACTTGCAGACATCTTCACTAAAGCCCTTGGTCGTGCTTCTTTTCTTGCTTTTCTTTTCAAGTTGGGCATTTCATGTCTTCATGCTCCAACTTGAGGGGGAGTGTTGGAAGAAGGAGCTGTTATGCGCTGTTATGATTTAAGTATAAGTTAGTTTAGATATGTATATACATTAAGATAGTTTAGTTAGATATTTTGTATCTGGTTGTTACAGATAGCAGTAGTTGCTATTAATTAGTGTAGTGTAGTTTAGTGTAACAATATGATAAGAATGAGTTCAAATGTATGTAACATAGATGTCTATTTAAGAGACATCAACTGTGTATAGCTAATCAGAAAAATATAATGCTATTCAAATTACAATTTATTATATAAAGTCAAAATTACATATACACATCAAGATTTTATGACTATATCACAACAAAAGAAATTGCCAATGATTATTACAATTTCGAAATTCTAATTTTTAAGAGTCAGAACAAGTCTCAAAAATTATAATTACAAAAAAAATAGAATTAACTATACAAACCTCCAACACATTGTTAATTTAATCTAGAGTCATGTAATCTCACTTTTAATGAAAATAGACATGAACAAGTTAAAATTATCAAAGACACATACAGAGAAGAAAACACTTAATAACTTTGACCACAATATACGATGATGCCAAAAAAATGCAGTAGGTGAATTAGAATTATAAACATTAAAAGTTAAAGATAATACGAAAACACCATAGAACAACGAATTATATGTGTTTGAATGTGAAGCTCCAAACACGAAGACCGAGAGGGAAATTGAGATATGCATTCAACAGTCCAATCAAAGTATTATAAGAAAGTCTGTGTACCTAAAAAAAAGTATCATAAGAAAGTTTTGGCACACGAAAATCGAGACACAAATCACAGGCACAAACTGTGGTATATATTGAAAACCAATATCGATGCACGATTATCGAAGGGTGAATATATATTCCAAAACCAATGTGAAAATCGGAAGGTGCAGTTTGGTACACGGATTTTTTTTAGATTTTTAAAAAATTAAAATTTTTAAATTTTTAAATTTTTAAATATTATTACAAACTGAATGTAAAAATTATATTTTTGAAAATCGAGATTATCGAACAAATAAAAATTTTCCCCGTACCAAACGTCCCCTGACTGCATCCAAGTTACAAATTCTATTCAAAACCAATATGAACACGAAAATTGAGAAGTACATTTAAGCATTCAAGAAAAGACGAAACCGTACAGAAAGCATATTAATACAAGCAGATTAGTAACGTTGTTCCAAAACAATATGGGAAACACGAAAATTCAGACAAACGTGTATGAGATTTATTCAGTAAAAAATCGATATTGATTGAAACGGAAAACACATACTAATAGTGAATTTAAAAAATTGCCTTAAGATTGTTATTGGTGATACTGTAAATATCCGTGTTATGAATTATAGTAATAACAGTGTAAAATCACATAATTGATAAATAAAGTCCAATCACAAAAAAATAGAATGCAATATGCCAAATGAAAAAATTATGAGAAATTAAATCCGAATCGAGTATTGTATATTGTGTATAGTGTTCTTAAATCAATTTTTCATGTCTAAGATTTGTAGACAAATATCTCTAAAGATAAAATGTTTTACCTTTGTTTCAACCATAGTACAATCACAAAAAACAACATCTTGATCAATAGTAGACAAAAGCAGTAAGTGAGTATTTGGATTTACTAAATACCACGCTATATATAAGAGAACATCGAAAAAAATGCGACTGTTAAAAAATAAAGAGGCTGACTTTTAAAAAATAAAGAAACACGATTTTTCGAAAATAAAAAAATGCGACTATTCCAAAAATAATAATTTTTGATATATGAGAAAGGATTAGAACACACACCATCTAATGACTTGATTATTCCAACTTCTTATTCATAACAATTTATACAATATTTATAAAACTATGTATGGTCTTAAAACAGTTCAAACTCTATCATTTTATATTAAAAATGATCTTAATAAAAAATAAAATAAAATCTGTGCTCTCCAAATACAAATGTGTCGCATGCAATTTGTATTCAGACTGAAAGAATTAAAGTTCAACTATGAAAGATTGAAAATGCGATGTTTATCGTTTAGGTGCAATGATGCATCAACTTAATGACTCGGTGTCAGACTAGCTAAAGATGCGTTTTGCAACTTCTCATATTAGAAACGACAAAAGGACCAGAGCTTTCTTTTTTCTTTTTTAATTTATAAAGTAGTAGACAACAATTTCTTCTTCTTTTCTCTCTTTAATTTTGATGTATTTATATTTTATTAATTTTAATAAAATGAAAATAATCTCGAGTTTCTCCCGCAGGTTCATTCTCCAGACCAGTTCGATTCGAATACTATCAAATGATTCAAATCCTATAAAATGCGGCTCTCCGAAGATTTTTTTTTCTGTTCGAGATGCTTATATTAACTCACATTAATGGGAAAAAAGTTTCCGATTTTACTGTAGATAACTTTATCTAATGTTCATCGAAATGATGTTATTTTGAGATTAAAAAATTAGAGTGCTAAAGATTATTATAATTCTAAAATAAATTAAAATTACAAAAATAACATAATTTCTGTCCCAAAACACGTCGTTTTGATGAACATTAGATAAAGTTATCTAAAGTAATAGGAGAAAAAACAAACCCCACATTAATATATTCAATAAGCGAAAAAAGAACTCCCATCTCTTATTCTATATTTAGGCTTCCAAATAGCTTTAAGCGGCCACCGATTGAAACTCAAACCCAAACATTGCAAGTAAAATATGCCCACTTTGAAGGTCTTGTTTTTTAATTTTGTTATTGCAGAAAGTCGTCATTTGAGAGGCAACCCTAGTTCAAAGTTCAAACAGATATATCATGGTACTCTTAAAAACGCGCAAGCACATGAATATAGCCTTAAACAAACCACACAACAAATAAAAATTTAAAACCAGGGTCTTTTCATGATTTAATTCAAATTAAGGTAATGTTAATTCAAAACCAGAGATATACTGTAACATCATAAATGATGATCATATCCGTTGCCTCTTAAACCGCAATAGTCTAAAACACTTCTGTAGATGTAATTGCGCCTACATTTTGTTTATCTCTAAATTGGGATGAAATTTTATTGTGCTGGGTTGGATAGCTAGTGATAATCCTTTTGAAGAGAAGCTTGTGCATATAACCTCTTTCAGAGAAGAACTTGTATTTTATCCTCTTAGGGCAAAGAAATAGTGTATACCTTCAATGTTTATTAGAGATAACTCTTGTAATCTCATTATTTATATAGTGGAAAATTTTCTGAATTCATGTCTTATGGTTTACTCCTATGTATTAGGAGAGATTTTCACGTTAAAAATTTAAAACGTACTGTGTGTTCTTCCTTTTTCTTCATCTTCGATTTTTTGCTTTTTTATTTTTTATTTTGCGATTTTGACTGACCTGCCAACAGATTGACTTCAAAGTGCCGAGGTGGTACACTCCACTTTAAGACCTATCACCTCCGCCCTGATATTTGAGGGGACCCATCCCAACAATAACAATACTCCATTACCGAGGCTCTTTCACTTCCGTTGCAATTGCGATCAAAGTGTCACTTTTTAATAAATTTTCTATTCAAATACAATGTGTAATACTTTTTACAATATTGAGACGTGTCATAATTTGTTACGAATTTTGTGGCCAATAATTTTGTGACATGTGATCATATAACATATCAAATTTGCTATCACTGATAGGAAATTATGACACATCAGTATTTTTATGTAAAAATGTGTCACGTATCATACAATCATTGAGGAAAGTAATTTGCTACAGTCATACGAATTATATCATGTGACAGTTTGGTAAAAAGTACTGTTCACGTGACATTTAAATAAATTTTTTTGTTAAAAATAATATTTTGATCATGCTTCCCCTACCTTTCCTCTTAGTTGCCAAATTTTTGTATTATTATTCCATTAATACAAAAATCATAAAAGATAATTCGAGACTTTGTATTATTATTATTATTATTATTATTATTATTATTGTGTGAAATTTTTATTCCAATATTTTTTTTTTGGGATAAATTACAAGTATCATTAACAGAAGACAATTATGTTCAAATCGGTAATATCCATATCATTTGTATTCCGTTAATTGTCTCTTGAAACGTCGTACCAAATTCAGGTTCGCTTTTTTCATCTTCTCTGATTAAAACTTTATGACCAGAGTGTGAAAATATAGGAAAAGCATTCAATTTTCACATGATTTTATTATGTAAATATATTTTGTTTATAGATATTCTGAAATTTTAAAGAAATATGGATACAAATTTTTTACGAATTTCACATCCGAAAACACAAATTCAAAGGTGAATGTGTCGGACAACAAAACAAGAATTCGTGTAATTAACGTGACACACGTAAAATAATAATATATGATATGAGCAGTCTGAGCTGTATCTTTTAGCAACCATTGCAAACATACACGTAATTTGAATAAAATACGACATCGTCACAGGTCAAATACTCAGAGAGACTCAGTAATCAATAATATATAAACACCTTAAACAGATATAATATAAATTATTAAAAAACTGTTGAGTTGAATTGATGTTCCATCCTCATCATTATTTAACCATTTTTTAGGTGAATTGGTTGTTTTACTTACCGAATAGAAAAAACAAAAAACAAAAGCATTAATTTATGACAGCATACACGTATACACTTAGCTCTATTTAATGTTCATGCCACTGCACCTCCTCCCTCTTTTATCAACTATTCATTATCTTATATCTTTGCTTTCGTTATCATCATACACGTACATTGTTTTTTGAGAAACAACTTGTTCACAAAATAAACAAATCAGAAGAAAAGAAAAAGGGTTAATAAAACTTACTAATATTGGTTTTGTTCTTTAAACGCAGAAGAATTTATGTATTTCGAGCTTCTTCGTCTGTCACTGGTTTGTTTTTTCCTACACGGCTGTGCATTCTTGCATGTTTAAATGCATTGTCTGTGTGGTTCCATATTCTTCCCTTTAACCATGCATTCATCCTATGTTTTTCTGTGACTCACCACACTTCCATTACATATGTACTACAGGGCCACTTTAAGTTAACGTTTCTTTTGGTTCTTTTCTTTATTTAGGCAAGCACTACACTTGAATCTTATAATTGTTCCCTTCCTACCTTTTTCTTTTCTGAAGTGAATGATTTTGAGCGCGTGAGCAACGTGCCTTGGACTGGTTCAATATGATAATGCTGAAACTGGTTCTTTTGTAGCTTTGCATGCATTGTAAGGTTTTTGAGAAGTTACATCACAGAAAAGTTACATCACAGAAACACAGTGTTCTTTTGAACACTTATTGCCCTTTGAGGTTTGCATGCCATGATCATATCTACTCCTCCTTGTAGTTGGCTTGTTGGCGTCTAACTGTGTATGAAAATTCTCTTTTTCCAAATTAATTCCTCGTACCTTTGGATTGGATTATTTTGCGTCCAAAATACCTTATAATCAAAATTTTGAAGAAAAAAAAAACGACTATTCTCTAAAAATTAAGCAAATCCAAATATGGTATGAATAAATTGTTCATAGAGTAAATATTCTTTTATTGTCTATGTTAACACCTTTTACAAGCTTGTTGAAGACCCCTTTTTTTCCCCAAGTTTTTGTAGAAATTTTTTCTCAGCAAAGGCATAATATCATTTTCCCCCTTCAATGTTACAGAATACCGAGAGTGAGGCTTTGAGCAGCAAGTAGTAGACAAAGAAAATGGAAGGGTTTTTGAGCATGTTTTGTGGGGAACCTGATTGTTCAGAGATTGGAGGAAATCCTTGCAGTTATGATTCCAAGTTTTGGAAAGATCCTTCCTCATGTATCAACCATTTGATGATCATTTGCATTGATGTGTTGCTGATGATTATGATCTTATTTACAATCATCCGGAAGTCTTCACAGAAACCATTTCAGGGTCTAATCCGGGAGCAAAGTTATTCAAAATGGCAGCTACTGTCTGCCATATCCAATAGCTCTTTGGGGTTGATACATTTGTGCTTAGGCATTTGGCTTTTAGAGGAGAATCTGAGGAAAACACAAACCGCTTTGCCTCTTGATTGGTGGTTGCTAGAATTCACTCAGGGTTTGACATGGTTGTTAGTGGGTTTAACAATAAGTCTTCGGCTGAAACAACTTCCGAGAGCATGGTTACTGCTGTTATCTGTTCTAATTTTCTTGGTTTCTAGTATTCTCTGTGCTTTATCCTTGTTTTATGCAATCAGAAGCAGAGAACTGTCCCTGAAAGTAGCTTTGGATGTTTTATCCTTTCCGGGGGCAGTTTTATTGCTATTATGCATTTACAAGGAATCTAAGTATAGGGACACTGACAGAGAAATTGATGAAAGCCTTTGTGCCCCTCTAAATGATGAGTCCAATAAAAATGATTCCGTTAGCCATGTCACCCTATTTGCCAGAGTTGGATTCTTCAGTAGGATGTCATTTTGGTGGTTGAATCCATTGATGAAAAGGGGTAAACAGAAAACGCTTCAGGATGAAGATATCCCAAAGTTGGGGGAGGCAGATCAAGCAGAAAGTAGTTATTTGCTGTTTCTAGACCAATTGAACAGACAAAAACAGAAAGAACCATCATTGCAGCCATCAGTTTTAAAGATAATAATTATGTGCCACTGGAAAGAGATCTTGATATCAGGATTCTTTGCATTGCTAAAGGTAATCACTCTCTCATCTGGTCCTTTGCTTCTTAATTCTTTTATATTGGTTGCTGAGGGTCATGAGAGTTTCAAATATGAAGGTTATGTATTGGCCATATCACTGGTCTTTACAAAGATCATAGAATCCCTATCACAAAGGCAGTGGTACTTCCGCACCAGACTTATTGGACTGAAAGTTAGGTCACTGCTTATTGCAGCAATTTATAAAAAGCAACTGAGGCTAGCCAATGCTGCTAGATTGAAGCACTCTAGTGGCGAGATAATGAACTATGTGAACGTGGATGCTTATAGAATTGGAGAATTTCCCTATTGGTTTCACCAGACGTGGACAACAAGCGTCCAACTATGTATTGCATTAGTAGTACTTTTCCGTGCTGTTGGGCTAGCAACAATTGCCTCATTGGTGGTGATAGTTCTCACTGTGCTTTGCAATACTCCATTTGCTAGGTTACAGCATAAGTATCAGAGAAAACTTATGGAGGCACAAGATGAGAGATTGAAGGCTAGTTCTGAGGCTCTTGTGAGTATGAAAGTGTTGAAGTTATATGCGTGGGAAACAAATTTTAGAAATGCTATTGAGAGATTAAGGACTGTGGAGCTCAAAAGGTTGTCTGTAGTGCAATTGAGAAAGTCATATAGCAACTTTCTCTTTTGGTCCTCACCTGTTTTGGTCTCTGCTGCTTCCTTTGGGGCTTGTTACTTTCTTAATGTTCCTTTACATGCAAATAATGTTTTCACTTTCGTGGCAACTTTACGCCTTGTTCAAGATCCAATTAGAACCATCCCAGATGTCATTGGAGTGGTCATTCAAGCAAAAGTTGCATTCGCCAGGATTGTAAAATTTCTTGATGCACCTGAACTGCAGAGTGAAAATGTCAAGAAGAGGTGTTTTGATGACGATATCAGGGGCTCAATTTTAATCAATTCTGCAAACTTTTCATGGGAAGATAATGTATCAAAACCAACACTGAGAAACATAAATTTGGAGGTTAGACCTGGGCAAAAGGTGGCTATATGTGGAGAAGTTGGCTCGGGCAAATCAACTCTCTTAGCAGCAATTCTCAGAGAAGTTCCTAATACTCACGGAACTGTAAGCATTTTAATCCCTTGTATGCTTATATAAAACACTGCAAAACCTTGTTATACCTTAATTGGTTATAACATGGGTCACATTACCACTTTTCTACCAGCTTTAGTTAGCATATAAATTCAACTTATGGAGTTCATTTTTTACTGTCCTTGTATTTCAGTAGTAATATTAGTATATTGATAGATATCTGATTCTCTTTTCTGAATTACAGATTGAAGTTTATGGGAAGTTTGCCTATGTTTCTCAAACAGCATGGATACAGACAGGTACAATACGGGAAAATATTTTGTTTGGATCAGCTATGGATACTCAAAAATATGAAGAAACGCTTCAGAGGTCTTCACTAATGAAGGACCTTGAGTTGTTTCCTCATGGTGATCTCACTGAAATAGGGGAGAGAGGGGTTAACCTGAGTGGAGGTCAGAAGCAGCGAATTCAACTTGCTCGTGCTCTGTATCAGGATGCTGATATATATCTCTTGGATGATCCATTCAGTGCTGTTGATGCACATACTGCCACAAATTTGTTTAATGTAATGAAAGCTTCTTTTCTTCAGATACTACATTCATATCTCTTTGTTATTTGCCTTTTACTGAAGACGGCTTTGAAAAATCTCAGGAATACATCATGGAAGGACTTGCAGGGAAGACAGTCTTACTCGTGACTCATCAAGTTGATTTCCTTCCAGCCTTTGATTCTGTTTTGGTAATTTCCTTAATCTTAAAAGCACTGGTTATATACATCATAGTTCTTTCTTATTCTTCTCCTGCATATATTAAATAACTGTAGATTTGTGGGTTTCAAAGTTATGGTTTTCCTGATCTTTTGCTTCTTCAAAATTATGAATGGACAAAAGTTATTTCCTTATTTACAGCTTATGTGTGATGGAAAAATCCTACAAGCTGCTCCTTATCACCATCTGTTGACCTCAAGCCAAGAATTTCAGAACCTTGTTAATGCTCACAAGGAGACTGCTGGTTCTGACCGGCTTGTGGATGTTAGTTCTTCCCAGAGAGTTTCAAATACTGATACAGAGATTAGGAAAACATACACGGAGAACCAGTGTGAAGCATCACAAGGAGGTCAATTAATTAAGCAAGAAGAGAGAGAAAAAGGAAACAAAGGATTCAAGCCCCACTTACAGTATCTGAATCAGAACAAAGGATACATATATTTCTCTGTGGCTTCTCTGTCTCACCTTTCATTTGTGATTGGCCAGATATTGCAAAACTTATGGATGGCTGCTAATGTTGACAATTCTCGTGTTAGCACGTTGCAATTGATTGTAGTGTACTTGTTGATTGGGTTTATTTCAGCATTTTTCTTGTTCATCAGAAGTCTTGTTGTAGTTGCTATGGGTCTTCAATCATCAAAATCTATATTTTCACAGCTAATGAACTCCCTCTTTCGTGCACCTGTGTCATTTTATGACTGCACACCTTTGGGAAGGATACTTAGTAGGGTAAGCATATTAAACATTTTTTTTCCCCTCGCAATGAAATGCAGTGAAAGTGCTAATGTTTTGACTGTTATTTCCTTGTTTAGGTCTCCTCGGATCTAAGCATTGTCGATCTTGATGTCCCTTTTGGCCTTATTTTTGCTGTGGGAGCTACTACAACTTGTTATGCAAATCTTACAGTTTTAGCAGTCATTACTTGGCAAGTCTTGTTTATCTCTATACCAATGCTTTATATAGCAATTCGCTTGCAGGTATTGAACAGATTCTTCTATGATTTGGTGTCTGCTTTCTATAATTTACATTGACAAAGCCGTGTATTTTAAATACGGAATGCTTATGTTTTGACAGCAGATGAATAAATGATGAGAGAAAGGTTTCTCCTTTTAAAGGACACAAGTCATGTTATTTTAATTTGTAACAGTATGTATTACGGATATTACATAATTATAATATGAAAAAAAAAAAAAAAATTCCTTAATCACTTCAGCTAACATAGAAAGAGAAAAAAAAATAAAAATTCATACTATAATTATATATTACTCGTATTACATAATATTAAAATGACACAACTTGTATTCTTTAAAAAGACACTTAATGCATACATGATATAGACTAAGGGGTTTGATTTTCTCATGTTAAATGAGAATTCAATTCTCATGTTGTAGAGATAAAAAGTATGTGGGACTCATGTGTTAGAAAAAATTATATGTAGAACCCATGTCAGCACGGAAATCGAAGGATGTGTAAGAAAATTTGAATTCTCATGTTAAATGAGAATTATAAAACCCATAGACTAAACTTTAAAACCAGTATGATTCCACAATTCTATTTTATTAAGTTTATTCAATGAGGAAAATTTTTAAGTTTATAATAAGGGTTCATCTAATCTCATGTTGCATGAGAGAAGATATCTTATGTTGTAGACACACATGTGGTGGGCCCCACTATTTCGATGAGTCTATAAGAGATAAAACTACTCTTATGTTGTATAAGAGTAGTTTTTTCCTTATAATAATAAAGAAAATAATTATCTCATGTTGCATGAGATAATTATCTCATACAACACAAAATAGTGGGGTCCATTCTTTTTTCTTTTTTTGAAAAAGTAGTGGATCCCATAATCTTATCTCTGTTGCATGAGATAATTATCTCATGCAACATGAGATTAATAGATCCTGATAATAAATGCGAAGTGTCAGATGTAGTACAGGAAATGGATGATGAGGGTGAGAAATGGATACACAAAGTTTTGTTATCTAGAAAGCAATCATAAAGAAAATTCGCAGCATGATTAATGCAAGTTATGATGATCAATCACATCATCTCATTTTTCAAAGGAGAGGAAAGAACCCGGGTGCCACTAACTAGTGTTCTAACACAGGAGCTCATTTTTTTAGAGAGTTTAAAATATTCTTTTCTGGAAACAAAAACCTAATAAGAATTTTATTTTGCAGAGATATTACTATGCCACTGCAAAAGAATTGATGCGGATGAATGGCACAACAAAATCCTTCGTAGCTAATCATCTTGCTGAATCTATTGCTGGAGCTGTGACAATAAGAGCTTTCGAGGAGGAGGATCGTTTTTTTGTGAAAAATCTTGATCTAATTGATGTCAATGCTAGTCCTTTCTTCCATAGCTTTGCAGCTAATGAGTGGTTAATGCTAAGGTTGGAAACAGTCAGTGCAATCGTTTTTGCATCCGCAGCACTTTGCATGGTGGTACTTCCACCTGGGACTTTCACCTCTGGTGAGACTTCAGTTTCTATTATCATTGAAATGTAACTTTTTGTGTCTTCTAATAGCTTACAACCGCATGTTTTTGTCAAACTATAACATTATCTCTCATATGCAAGTATTTCATCTCAACATCTGATGTTATTCCAGGATTTATTGGCATGGCTCTCTCTTATGGCCTTTCATTAAACTCTTCCCTAGTATTTGCAATTCAAAATCAATGCACTCTAGCAAATCAAATAATATCAGTGGAGAGACTAGATCAATATATGCATATACCAAGTGAGGCCCCAGAAGTAATAGAAGGCAATCGTCCCCCTGTGAATTGGCCATTTGCAGGAAAAGTAGAAATACATGATTTGCAGGTAAACTAATTGCAGGTTATTTTAAAACTTGAGGCATGAAGTTCAGAAAACTTGGGAGTTCAGCTGAAGTACAATATTTTTTTGTTGATACTAAAACAGATACGATACAGGCCTGATACCCCACTTGTACTCCGTGGGATCACATGTACATTTGAAGGAGGGCATAAGATTGGTGTTGTTGGCAGAACAGGCAGTGGAAAGTCCACTCTTATAGGTGCTTTATTCCGTCTAGTGGAGCCAGCTGGTGGAAGAATCATAGTTGATGGCATAGACATTTCTTCTATTGGACTTCATGATTTGAGGTCACGCATTGGTATTATACCACAGGATCCTACTCTTTTTAATGGCACAGTCAGATTCAATTTGGACCCGTTATCTCAACACTCTGATCAAGAGATATGGGAGGTAATTAATACCTTGTTTTTCAGCATGTGTTTTAGTTAATAACTAGTGGAAATCTTTCTGGTAGTTTATCTCTGCTTTGCACAGCACAAAGTGGACTAATTGTAGTTTCAATGTGAAGGTTCTTGGGAAATGCCAGTTGCGAGAGGTTGTGGAAGAGAAAGAAGGGGGCTTGGACTCCTCAGGTACACTTTCAAGCTCTTGTTGCAAAAACTTTGCAGGGATCAATTCTTGTCTAATTAACTAAGGAGTATTAACAAAACTGTGATACAGTTGTTGAAGCTGGGGCAAACTGGAGCATGGGACAACAGCAGTTATTCTGTTTGGGGCGTGCTCTTTTGAGGAGAAGTCGGATATTGGTGCTTGATGAAGCAACTGCATCAATTGATAATGCAACTGATTTGATTCTGCAGAAAACAATTAGGACCGAGTTTGCAGATTGTACTGTAATCACGGTAGCACACAGAATACCAACTGTGATGGATTGCACTAAGGTTGTTGCCATCAGTGATGGTAAGTTGCATCTTAACTAACTCTTTATCTAATTTCACCACATACTCTTTCATACTAATCCATACATCTTGCTAATGTTGACCTCAAACAATCCTGTCCTAGCAAGTGGACAAGGTAAGATTACAAATAAGGTAGTAGTTCTACTGCATACCATGAGAATTCTAATATACCCTTTGGTTTGACAAACAGAAAATACATGTTTATATTTGAGCAAAAGGGTCTAGTTGAGTTCACCTAGTTAGAGTGGGTAATAAAATATGAAAGTAGTTCTTCTGCACCAAAATGTGAACCCACAAGATATGATCTAATTGATTTTGCATTTATACTTCTATAACATAAAAGATGCGACTAAAGCATTTGATCCTTTCGTTGTTTTCATCTAAGAAAATGAAAATTGTGTGATTGTATTTTCAGGAGAACTAGTAGAGTATGATGAGCCAATGAACTTGATGAAGAAAGAAGGATCGCTGTTTGGACAACTTGTCAAGGAATACTGGTCTCATTTGCAGTCTGCAGAATCACGCTGAAGCTGGAAAACTTTTTTTTTTTTTTTTTATGCAGCCCTTGTGTCTCTTTCTATGGCATCATTAGCAAGAATGTGTTAAAATGTTATTATATAAGGATAAACCGTGAGGAACTAGAGAGTTTCAAACCAGAAAGCTGCAATATTTACTACCAATGAATAAACTATCCAAATTTATCACATAAATATATATATTTAACGATATCAACACCAATTTAATTAACCATTCAAAGTCAAGCCAAATAAAATGCCATGCTAAGATAAGATAGATAAATAAATAAAATGCACGCTTACTTTACCCAGACAAATAAGAGTACGAAGAAGCACACATAACATTACCGTTTGTTGGGGTTTCAATTTCGATCTCTAAAGTGAGATTTTACGTTAATCTCAATTTTCCTTCTCTAGTTGTTCGGTGAGTCTCTCGTTTACGATCACTGCCGCACGCGACGGATGGAACCTTTTGCTTTGCTTCTTTTCGCGGAAAATCAGCGGAATTGGGAAAAACGGAATGAGATTGCCGATGAATCCTTCGCTTTTTGTCTACGCATGCAAGAAAGCAACATTTTTTCACTATTGTATGGAAAAAAAAGAAGGGGGGGGGGGGGGGGGGGCGGGATTTCGCAACCTAACTACTAAGTTTAATCCTTTCAAAATTCAAATACAAAATGATACTGTTAAATTTCAATCACAAGTAACAATTGTAATACACAAACGTTTATCGTCTTCTCTGAAGAGAGTTATGTTTACTGCTTCTTCTTTTTGCTTTTTTTTTTTTTTTTTTATCTAAGTATTGCAGTATTTATAATTTTATATTGAGGCCGGCTTTTTCAATATTATTTTTTGATTTGAGATTTATGTAATAAATTTTTTATCACTTGAATAAAAATGATTTATATTATGCTTTAGTGGGTACATAATTGTTATGGTTAAATTGTCAATTAAAATCAGCTTACCAAAAAAAAAAATTGTCAATTAAAATCTATAAAACTGCAAAGTGAAGGAGAGTCTCTATGACACCTTAATTTTCATATCTTCAGCTCGTGGATAAGTCATAAGACTTATTTTCAGTTAGCTAAAATCTACATATTCATTTGCTTCAGAAAATAACATGAACTTTAAGACGGCTTATAACCGATGTTTTAAGAGATATCACTGAACATCAATAATGGGCTTTAGTGCTTGTTTAATTAGGTAAATGTTTGTACATTTAATTTTAATTGATCTTAATTTTATAAAATTAATTTTACAGAAAAATATTTTTACAGTTATTGCAGGTAAGTTATCTGCATTTACTTCCAAAACAACGTCGTTTTGGTGTTAAAATATTAAAAAATTATAATTATAAAGACTATTGTAACCCTGAAATAAATTAAAATTACAAAAACACCTTAATTTTTGCTCTAAAATAACGTTATTTTGGGCTCAATGCAGATAACTTATCTGCATTTACTGAAAAAAATGAACCCTTAATTTTAATTAAAATAAAGTGATTTTGATAGAAATAATGTTATTTGAATATGATAATAAAATCTACTTTGGATGTTTAATTCTCAATGAAAATATATAAAAATCATTGAAGTGATATTGTAATATTAACATATTTTAGTTAACACATGCGTATTTTGTTGTAAATTATTTATTGGAATGACTTTTCTTGTGCCTCATGATATGGGCATATTCTCCTAATCGTGCTTAAAGTCTTATATAAAGACATAATTATTACAAAAAAATTGCACGATTTATAGATTACAATTTAGTGATATCTCATATTTTCTTTAAATTTCATGTTTTAATCTTTGTTTATTTTTTCAAGGGGTATAAATGGGTCATGCACCTTTTCGGGCCACCTTAGGATGTGTAAAAGAACCAAAAAACTAAATTGGACTATGAAATGAACCGAATTGCATTTAAAATAAACGATTTTCTTTTAGGTAAGTTTCGCTAAGGTTGGCAAAACTGGCCAACCTAGCTCGACCTGACCCAACCCGCATGCAACCCGAAAAAAACAAGTCGGGCTAGGGTTGGCTAAAAAAAAAAACGAGACAGAAAACTCAACCTGACCCGACCCGATTCGGGTTAGAGTTGGCTCGCGGGTTGGCTCAAAATATGGCTCGTGGGTTGCTTGAAAAAATACTCGCGAGTTGGCTCAAAAATTGGCTCGCGGGTTAACTCGTTTTCAACCTATTTAAATGAACCTGTAGTATTAATGCACCAGCTATGTGGCTTTCATCAGCTTAAACAAAGGGTTACAAAATGAGAAATAAAAGCAAAATATTCTAGTTTCGAATTTTCTTCGCAACAAATTTGAACCAACATCAAGAAACAATCATAACCACTTGCTACCGAGTGGGTAAGATATTTGAACCAAACAGAGCGAGCACAACCTAACAATATAAAAATGGCACGGATGTGAGAAGATTAGAGACTTAGGTTCAGAGAAAGAAGAAAGATGATGACAACATGTGTGGGTTTTGTCCATTTTTGTAAATTATATTTTGTATTTTTTTATAAAAAAAAACTCAACCCGCGAGCTGGGCCGTTTGACCCGCAAGTTGGCTCATTTTTTCACGAGCTGGCTCGGGTCGAGTTGGCAGCTCATTTTGCCAACTCAACCCGACTCATTTTTTACGGGTTATGAGCCAACCCGCTCGTTTTTGCCAACCGTAAGTGTCGCGACCCTATGGAACTCACACGGGTGTGCCAAGTGGCATACTCTAGCCTTTCACTCATTAGTCGTTCTCCAGTCATTCATTAAAATACTAAACACTACTCATTAACCACTAAACATTATGTAAAATTTCTACACATTATTAATTACACATACCTATGTTAAGATAAAAAAGAATTAATTATAACAACAATTCACTAATTCATTAATTTAAAAGAAACTCTAAATATTAATTAACATATTTTTACTGCAACAAAATTATTACTATGCAGTAAAAGTAGTATTTACAAAACTACTGCAAAATTACAAAATTACTATTTTTACTCTAACAAAATTACTATTTAGATGCATGATAATTATTTTTCGTTTATTATTATTTTTACTTTAACAAAATTATTCTTCGTTATTTACAAAAAAAATAAAAAATTATTCTTCGTTTATTACTATTTTTACTATAACAAAATTAGAATAGTGATATTTTTACTGCAACTTCACTATTTGAATTTTTAATGTTTAGTGATTAATGAGTAGTGTTTAGTATTTGAATGAATGAACAGGAAATGAGGAATGAGTGAAAGGTTGGGATTGTGCCACTTGGCATACCCGTGTGTGAGTTTTTCAGAAAAAGTCGCAACACTCACCTGGAACAAAATATGTGAGTTCTGCAAAGGAAGGGGTGCAGGACTCAAACTCGTTGGGTCTTCGCAATACTAAACAACTCTCGTTAATAAATATCGGGAATCAAATATAAGATAAGAAAATTAAAGGGTAAAAGCCCTTGTTTGGTGAAAGAGCCCAATATAACATATGATTTACTCAACTAGATAATATCATAATATTTGATCAAGTATTGTCTTGTAAAAATTATGCACTTAAACTAAGAAAAAAGTGTTTCTTCTACAATTATATTATAACCTGAATTAGTTTCCCTCAAATTTCAAACTTGGAGTGGAAGAAGATAATTTTATGTCATATTACATTAATAACTAAAATTAATTATATTTTATGATACATTGCATGGGTTTGGACTCGTTGCTTTCTCTTCAACAAGAATTACAATTAAACTTTTTTTCATTAGATTTTGGTCACTTGCATACATACATAAGCATACATACATAAAAAGATGCTACTTTGTTACCAAATATATATATATGGGTTCGCTTTTTCTGCAGTTACTGCAGATAAGTTATCTACAGTAAGTCAATACGACATCGTTTTGGGACGGAAATCATGGTGTTTTTGTAATTTTAATTTATTTTAGGGTTATAATAGTCTTTATATTTATAATTTTTTAAGATTTAAATATCAAAACGACGTCGTTTTGGGAATAAATGCAGATAATTTCTCTGCATTAACTGCGGAAACATTTTTCCCTATATATATATATGAGGTAGGATCCTTTGACACCAGTGTTAAATTTTAAATTTGACACCTTATCTGAGAGCCGTAGATAAAAAAAGATCAACGATTCTGATTTGTAAGCATGTGACACCATTGATCTTTTTTAATCTAACGGCTATCAAATTAGGTGTCAAATTTAAAATTTGACACTGGTGTCAAAGGATCCTACGTACCTATATATATATATATATATATATATATATATATATATATATATATATATAGGGTTAGGATCATTTTACACCAGTGTAAGTTACACTCTTAATCTTGTCCACTGATCCCATTTATATCTAAGGGCTCAAATTTTTTAGTAATGTGAGCCATTGGATACAAGTGGATCAATGGTCAAGATTGAGTGTAAGACTTCTAACTCTTACACCAGTGTAAGAATATCATGCCCCATATATATATATATATATATATATATATATATATATATATACTTAACCAAATAATAGTAACTCGGTTGGTGTCAGAGAACTGAATATGTGAGGGTGAGAGCGTTTATTCGATTCTCTCTAGTATCGTCTTTGAGAGAAGGTTTAAAGCCTTAATCTCAAAATTCTTCCCGAATCGAATTAGTTGCGAAGCGATGCTACTTAGTTTTGCATGTGCAATGTCACGCCAGGTATATACGTTACTAAAGTTCATTTATGAGTTGTCACGCTGAACATGGCATCACAGGCTTTTGCCTGATGAAAGCGAGGACCTAATGTTTAATGTTCTATGGGATGTCACACTAAATAAGGCATCAAAGGCTTTTGCGTGATGGGCCATAATTCTTGTATTGCTAGTGAGGGCCTAAGATTCAGTCCTTTAAAAGAGAAGTTAACAACTATTAGACTTTCGTCTTTTGCATTTTTTTTTTTTTTTGGGAGAAAGTTATCTTTATAATTTTTTTTTACAAATTATGTTATGTATTATGGTTGTATACTGTATGTTAAAATGTACTGTTCCCAATACATAAAAGTTTGTAAGAGTTTATAAATAAAAAATTTATTAATATAATTTTACCTTTTTATGTGTGTCTTAAACAAATATTTAAGGGTGATTACATATATCGAGGAAGAAAATAGAAGGATGTTAAAATTGTTCTAAATAGAAATATAGCCTCTATTTTGAATGATTTGTTAATTTTTATGTAAGTTATATTCCTCTTTTAGAATAAGCTTATCATATGTGACAAAAACTCCTCTAAATGACGTAATGATTATCATAAAGCTAATAAGAATATCTAAAATTTTAAAAACATATGTCAAAATTTATCATGATACATTGCTACTGGTAAAAGAAGCCACTCAACTTATTGAGCTGGAAATCAGCACCAAGTTTGACTATTTTAGACTTTTATATGATGTGGTGTTTGTGGATGATCATTTTTCCATTTGAGAGGGAAGAATAGGGTATCGAAAAAAAAAAAATAGTGCATATCTAGTTTTAGGTGCCACGATCGTAGGTATACTCCTTCTCCATTTAGAAAATAATAAGGGCATAAAGAGAAATAAATAAAATCACATGATACATATAGTATTAAAATTTTCTTATTTAAAAAAATAAGGTATTAAATTCAATATCACCGTGCAGTGGCGGATCTATGTAGGTTTTAGTGTGTGCAAGTGTATACACAAATTTTTTGGAGAAAAATTATATATATATATATATATTTTGGGTCATGAACAAAAATCACATGATCCAATTTAATCTCTTAAAAAAAAAGTCGATTCGTGATCCCTTTAAAATCCAAAATAGATCCATGTTAGTCATTTTGAGAGATTAATGATCTTTTTGAATTTCAGATGATCATGATTTTGATTATCTGGGTCTATTTTTGAATTCTGAGGGATCACGAGTAGATTTTTTTCCTAAGAGATTAAATTGAGACCCGTAATTTTTGTTGAGAACCCAAAATGTTCTATTGTAACAGTTTAGTTGACTCTTAATTACTTTTTTTATATTAAGTTAAAGTTTTTTTATATATATTCTTTTGTATTTTAATATATTTAAAATTTTCTTTAAAACTTTTTTACTTTAAGTGTGCAGACATTAAAAAAAAATTCTAAGTCCACTATTGCCACTGTGGTATTTAAATTTTCCCTCTAAGTAGGTCATACAAGTATACTACTTGAACTATTTAAGGACTAAAAAAATGTGAGTAAAATTTCTTTTGAGTCCCTAAAAAAAATATGATCATCACTTTAGTCCATTACAAAATAAAATTAGTCGTCTAGTGTCTATGAAATTCAAAGTAAATCAATTTTAATCATTTTGAGGAATTAATATGAATTTTTTTTGAATTTGTGAAGGATTACAATTTCAACTAAATAGATCAATTTTAAATTTTTTAGAGAACTAATTTTTTTGTAAAGAATAAAAGTGGAAATCGTATTTTTTTATTACCGAACCCAAAAAAAACTTTACAAAGTATTTAAGAGTTATTTGTCTGGTAGCGCTTTATCTAGATTCTAAAATTCTACATGTCCAAAAGTCAATGAATTCAGTTTTTGAAAACTACAACACTTGAAATAGTGGAATCCGAAACCGAATTAGTGGACTCTTTAAGATTGCGGAGTATCTTAAAAAGAAAAAATAATAAAAGTTAGGGATAGGATATCATTACTTCTTTTCTTTTTTTTGGTACATGGATATTATTACTTTTTAGCAAAATGTTAGTAAGTTTGGGACATTAAATAATTCTAAATATTCTTAGTTGGTATTTCTAATTATCCTCTTAAGAAAAAGTATTAAATAAATTTTATATGTTCAATTCATTTTTTAATTTGATACTTTTTTTGTTAAATTTTAATATAATTTTGATAAGGGGCTTATAGAATAATATAGAAAAACTCTAGGTTAAAAGATGATTAACTTTTTACACTGAAAATTCAGTTTTTTTTTATAAAATCTAAGATTTCTTAAATAGTAATTTATAAAAATTATTTTTCTTATAATTTCATATATGAATTATATGATACTATTAAAAAAATACACTAACAATAAACTATTAACGACTTTATATAAATTTTTTTATCTTAGTTCAAATAGTAATTAATTTTTTTCAATTGATTTATCAAATAAAATTTTTAAAATCAATAAATAATTCACTTAATTTATCATTTTTAATTAATAATATTTTATAACTAACTTATACTTGACTAATCACGATACATGCTTCACCAGAATCCGACTTCCCTTGGTCACACAAAATAGTCAGTGTCTAACTTACTATTATTAGTGAAAATAATAATAGTATTTTTAATTTTAATGCATTTTGTTAGTGAATTGTTTATTCGATTTTATATTGACATATGATTTAATGAATTTGACTATGTTACTATTATATAAAAAATTAAATTTATTAAAAATTGTGATAATATATTAATAAAATGATTATATATATATTTAATATTTCTTCTTTTACTGTAAAATTTTTTTCTCTTGCATACTAGCTACATAAAATGAATGGGTCTCATTAATATTTAATTTATCTTTTTTTTACAATAAAATTCATTTATTTTTTATGTGAATATGATAAGATATATATATATATATATATATATATAATAAAGGGTTTTATAAGAGTTATGTTGTAGGAAAAGTGATTGTGTTATGTTATAGAGATTCGCTTTGCGTGCCGAATTTTTTTTTTTTTTTTGCTGCGGGTCCCACAAAATGTTGTGTGTGTAGAAAAATTTTTGTGATCATGTTAAATGATAGATGATAAACCCTATAATAAATGATAATATATTATATGTATCCACTACTCAACCGAATGAAGTAATAATTGTACAAACTGGTTGGTTTGATTGTCTTGTCACTAACTCTCTTCTGGCTGCAAAAGGTACATGCACTTAAAAAAGTTGCTTTCACTTGCATATCAATCACTATCGTAAGTAGAAATTTTTTTTATTTTATTTTTTTGACTATTGTGCGTTATATAGCCCTACACATGCTCTGGCTGATGTCGAAGCAACGGTACTAGTGCGACTAGTATCATTAAAAAAGGAACGGCAGTCACAAAAGCTGCTTCTGCGTCATTAACATTGTACGTGACAGTTTTTTTTTTTCTTTTCACAAATCATTTTCTTATTTTTGTTTCTAGGAAAAATTGCTCAGTATAAAATTACGTTTTATATTATATTTTTTTATTCCTAAAAATATGATTACATTTTAAAATATAATATAAATTTATTTCTTTACTTTTAAAATAATTATAGATTTGTCTTATAAAACGACTAAATAATAATAGATTATAACAAAAATATTAAAATTCCATATTTCATAAATAATAATTATGTAAAATAAGTATAAGAATTTATTTTATGGAAAGATTAAAAATATAATATATTTTATAATATTATATTACGATCTTAATAGTAAAAAAATTGATAAATAAATGCCTACACGTATATTATTTGAGTCAGCTCATTTTTTATTATATCAAATTAATTTTACTACACAAGTCATGTTAAATGTGTTCGAAAATAATTAAATTGTGGTAGTTTAGTTGGTAACAAGGGAGTTGAGTAAGTGAAAAGAAAAAGTCTTAATTTGATCCATATATCACATTTAAGAGGAGTTTAAAATACCAAAGAAACAATGACAAACCTATATGGAGCTAGGGTTGGCCTCGCCTCCCTTAAAACTGGGGGGTGAATAAGTAAAAGGTGGATTATACATTTACCCCAAAAAAAAAAAAAAAAGTTGGATTATATAGATTGCTAACAAGTGTATGGAGAGTGGCAATAAGAGAAGTCCATGGTGTTTCTGTGCAAGGCAGATGAGAAGCCACATGGATTATTGGAAACGTAAACCAAACAAATAAAACAATAATTAATAAATAATTAAATAAGATATAGAAGCAAAAACACTTCGACATAAATTGGTTGAGCGGTTCAATTAAAAAACTTAACTGTGTAAAATAAGACAAAAAATTAAAATTAAAACCATTTTGTATTATTAAAAAATAAAACCATTTAGATCATGTGATATGAAGCCGAATATGGATTGACAAAAATATAATACATATTATGGCAAAAAATCATGATAGATTTTATAATACATTTCAGCTAACTTCATTCAAAATATAATTAGAAATCATATTCGGTTTAAATTGTATTGTAAGTATTTTTATTTATAATATAATATTTTTTATTTTCACCTCCTCCTCATATTAATTTCTAGGTCCGCCACTGTGAGGGAACTAACTCACCTTAAAAAAGTAATTAGAATTTGGTAAATTCAAAAAAAAAATTGTGCTCGAGATTGTTATATAAGATTAAATATGACTTTAATGTTTTTACATTGAATGTAGGTAAATTATCTACATTAGTTCTCAAAATGACGTCGTTTTGAGTTGAAAAATTAAAAAATTATAATAAAAAAAATTATTATAACCTTGAAATAAATTATAATTACAAAAATATCTTGATTTCCGTCTCAAAACAACGTCATTTTAGGCTCAATATAGATAAGTTATCTACATTGACTATAAAGAAAGTGAACCCATTAAATATATATGAAGAGTTATGTTTCTCTTTATTTCACACAAGAGAATGTTATACACAAAACAAAGATACGTCACATCTCTATTTTATTTTTCTCTCCTTTTGTTTGTGGGTTCAGCTTGTGATATTTTCTCTGTTAGATAAGATAATTCTTCTTATGTTATATGAAGAAATTATTTTTCATATATGAAATTTAAAATATATAATTAATATTATATTTTATCAAAAATATGATAAGTCTTCCATATATGTTGAATATCTAGTAATTTATATTGTTCAAATACATGTGCTAGATTCTTGTTTCAGTTTTTTTTTATGCACACCCAAAAAATAAAAAAAAACTTTCTCGGACTACCAGATTATTGCATGAAACAGAATAATAAATCGATTTTATGAAACATAATTTTTAATTATTTTTATTCTCTAGATTAAAAATAAGGATAAAAATATTTTCGGAAACGTTTCTTACAAAGCAATTTAAAGAGGAACGCCTTGGTTTATCAAAAAAAAAAGAGGAACGCCTTGCAGGTACAAGAAATTAAGAACTGTGTCGTTGACGGTAATTTGGGTTTGTGTCTTGACTTTTTGATAAGTCATTGTGCTCCTTCGCAAGTAAATATGTAATCTAATTCATCATTTTTATTCCTCTTTTAAAATTAATTTTTTATTTTTAAAAATTATATATCAATCTATCACACTTTTCAAATTATAGAGCAATTTATTCCTATTTGATCAAAGTTTGATCAAATTTCAGTTCTTGGTAAGTCATTTACTGAAATAAATAACTTATTTACTTGAGTTTATGTAGGTTAAATTTTGATCAAATAGAAGTAATTGATATATATTTTGAAACATAAATATATCAATATATAAATTAAAAAAAGACGTAAAATAATAATTCTTTATTAAATAATGTCATTTAATCTCCTAAAACACTATAAAAAAACATGACAGCTTTTTCTTTTTTCTAAGTGATGGGGCTTCAAAATTATTGTGTATGCAATATAATATCTCCGGTTGCAGAAAAAATGATTAGATGTTTAATAATTGAGGACTTGACAACTTCTACCTAGCTAAGATACTGTCCTAAACTATTTTATTTCCACAAGATTACTTGCTATGGTAAAAGTTCAGTTAATCGGTCCTTTTCCTTCTATCATTCTGACAAAAAAAAAAAACAGATATTTGTCTTAATTAAAGATTGAGAAAGGAGTATCTGGTGTACCTTATTATTTCCACTGGAGTTTGTAGTCTTGCGAAAAGAAAGGATAAAATACATAGACTTTTGACCTACATCAACCTCACAATTTAGAGTGTTTCTTTGGTCAATCAGATACATGCATTTGTCCCAAAAAAAATTGGAATTTGATGAAAAGATATAAATTAAATGGGAAATTTTTATTTTTGGAAAGAAAATTTACCTAGATACATTTAATGTATAGAAGAAATTTTCCACAATTCAACCACGTGTGGCTGAAAAGAATAAAAAAGTAATGGTTAAAGTTTTATAGCCTCACGCGTTATAAGATTTGTCTGTTTTTTTTTTTTTTTACATTGTCAGGAGGTATTCTCATTCAACCTTCTTCGGGCACCATGCCCTCGGGGTACGGTCCGTTTGGGCTAGCCCCTCATTGTAACAGTGGGTGCACTAAGCTTCACAACTGGATAAAGGACGAGACTAATCCCCCAACTGAAAATTTTTGACTTATCCTCTGACCCCAAAGATTTGTCTGATTTTTGTATGAGAAACATTTGTGTAATAATTTGGGTTAAAATTCACGCATTTCTCGTAGGGTAATATTGTGGTACCATAAGTCGTATCCTAAATAAAATAACATATAATTAACTCAATTTTATAATTATAATATTTAAATAAGTATTGTCTTGTAAAAATTATGCAATTAACTTAACAGAAAAATATTTCTACAGTTAATGCAGATAAATTATCTGCATTTATTCTTAAAACGACGTCGTTTTGAGATTGAAAGATTATAAAATTATAATTAAAAAGACTATAATAATTCTGAAATAAATTAAAATTATAAAAACATCATGATGTCTGCCCTAACACGACGTCGTATTGAGCTTACTGCAGATAACTTATCTGGAGTAAAAGTAAAAAAAAACAAACCCTTAAATTAATTATATTTTATGACACGTTGCATGGGTTAGACATGTTGTTTTTCTCTAGGGGTGTGCATGGGTCAGGTCAGGTTAGGTTTTGTCCGACTCGACACAACTTGGTTTTTATAGGTCAGGTATTTTGACCCGACCCACTTTAATTTGATTCAAGTCAGGTTTGACTTGGTTAGGATTTTGTTGAACTAGTTCAGAACTGGGTCGGATCTAACCTGACTTGATTTTTGAAGTGAGTCTTACTTGATTTCTGAAGTAGGTCAAATCTGACCTGACCCGTTTTTGACTTGGTTTCGTCACAAAATTTCTACGTTGCAAACGACGAAAATTTCGTCCCAAAATTATTTTTTCGTCGGAATACTTTTTGTCGAAAAGCGACGAAATTTTTTCTCTAATGAAAATTTTTACAAAAATAAATTTTTTATAGAAATTTAGTTTCCGTCAAAAGTTTTGACGAAAATGATTTCCTCCATCAAATGTTTTTAGTTCAAAATTTCGATGGGAATGTGTTCTGACGAAAATTTTGACGGAAATTGTTTTGAAGGAAATGTTTCATTCGAAACTTTCGACGAAATTTAGATTCTCTAAAGAATTTTGACATAATATTTTTTTAACAAAATTTTTTATCGAAATATTTTTTGTCAAAAATTTTTACGAATTTTTTTTACATAAATGTGTTCTGTTGAAAATTTTGATGGAAATATTTTTTTATCAAAAAACTTGACAAAAATATTTAGTCGAAATTTTTTGATGGAAATGTGTTTCGCTAAAAATTTTGACGAAATTTTTTTTTGTCAAAAAGTTTAACGTAAATGTTTCTGTCAAAAACTTCCACCGAAATTTAAAATTTGTAAAGAATTTTGATGAAATTTTTTTCCGTCAAATTTTTTTGATAGAAATGTGTTTCGTCAAAATTTTCGATGGAAATGTTTCATTCGAAACTTCCGACGAAATTTAGATTTTCTAAATAATTTTGACAAAATATTTTTTCCGTCAAAATTTTTTATCGAAATATTTTTACGAAATTTTTTAACAGAAATGTGTTCCGTTGAAAATTTTGATGGAAATATTTTTTATCAAAAAACAAGACGAAAATATTTAGTCGAAAATTTTCTATGGAAATGTGTTTCGCTAAAAATTTCGACAATTTTTTTTTTTTGTCCAAAAGTTTAACGAAAATGTTTCCGTCGAAAATTTTCGCCGAAATTTAAAATCTGTAAAGAATTTTGATGAAATTTTTTTCCGTCAAAAAATTTCGATGGAAATGTGTTTCGTCGAAATTTTGTTGAATATATTTTTTTGTGAGATATTTTGGCAATTTTTTTCCTGTCTTTACAGAAATATTTTTAGTCACAAATTTTGATGAAAATATTTTTCGTAAAAAATTTTAACGTAATTGTTTTACGTTAAAACTTTTCTTTTAATGTAATTGTGATTTTTTTTTCTTTTTTTTTTCACATAATGAGTATGGGTCACGTTTTGGGTCAATGGATCAATATTAAAACAAGTCAGGTCTAAATCTGACCCAAATAAAAGTGAGTCAGTATTTAAACCAGGTCAAAAAAATAAGTATTTTTGGATCAGATCAAGGACAGAGCAAGTGCACCAGTTTTTTTTGCACACCGGTAGTTTTCTCCTCAACAAGAATAATAATTAAACTTTTTTTTCATTAGAGTTTGGTCCCTTACATACATACATAAAAAGACGATACTTAGTTTTATTGTATAATATACTATCATTCTAACATCAATGCACTTTCATCAAAATTCTGCTTAAGCGAAAACAATATTATCATACCTCGTACGTGTCCTAGTAGTTAAAATGAGTGTTTTTTTTTTTCGAGACTTAGAAATTATCGAAATAGTTCACCAAAGTTTTTTTCTACATGAACATTTAAAAGAATTAATTTTTTAAATACATAAATTGATACGAAGGATATATGTGTTCTTAAAATCGCTTAAAATAAATTTAGTCTTGAATAACATAAAAAATTAAATCAATTATTTTTACAAATAAATAATTTAACTTAAAAAATACATTTACAGAGTTTAATAGAAAGTCTTGATAATTTCTTTTATATTAATTGTTGCTAGCGTTCCTATGAGAATATACATTTTTTTCAATTAAAATTAAAAAGTATAACAAAGTAGAGTCTGAAGCAACGGTAGAAGTGAAACATATTTAAATCCATAAAATAATTTTTCTTTTGAAAAAAAAAAATACAAGAATAAGCTTGCCTATAATAATTTACTCATCACTACCCTCCTAAATTAGTTAAATTTGGAGTTATTTTTAAGTTTGAAAAGATGAAAAACAAGACTAATAAGTAATAATAAATAGTTTATTATACTTATGAAATTTTACAAAAAAAAAATATAATTATAATGTCAAAGTTAAGAAGTGCTTGAATGCACTACAATTACAAAATAAAAAAGATTTATATTTGCTAATGTCTTAGAGGGTGTGTTGGATTAGGATTTTAAAAGATTTTTTTGAGATAAAAAATCATATAGATTTTAAAAGACTATTCAGAATTGGAGAGACTTTAAAGATTTTTTTTACAATCAATATTTCATAAGATTGGATTTTAATTTTAATAAAATTTATAAGATTTGAAAGGACAATATGGACTTATATGATTTTAAAAAATTATTTGAATTTTTAACAAACATTCAAAATTACAAGAGTCAATAAAAAAAATTAACAAAGAAATACAATGATATTAATAAAAAAGTAAAACATAATATAATTTTTTCAATTAGTAAATTTCATGATAAATTTTAGTTTGAAATATTTTTTGCAATTGATCTTGTAAACTTTGGGATATTTGTTCTAATTGATGAGAGTTTTCTAACCATATCTCATATGCATATTTTCATTGAGTATTCCAAGAAAATTTCGAATCTGAATTTCTTGATTTTATACATGAAAGTTTAGAAAATTTCTCAAATTATTTTCAATCGATACATTGAAATCTTAAATTGTTTTTGGGGTTTTGAAGAATAAGTTTTTAGTGATCTATTGACACAAAAATTATTTGAAATCATTTCCTATAGCGAAGGAATTTTGTTCATGAATGTATTATTATGAAACATAGGGTTCATATTATGAAAGTTTTAATTTTTCTTTAAATCGATCTTGTTCCGTTGATATAAAATGAAAATTGGTTTGGGGGTTTTTGTTTTGCTATTGTTTCCCCACTGTTTTATGTAATTTTTAATACATAAATCACACATTTTTGTACCAAGAAAAATCATGACCAATAATTTGAAAAATCATTTTTAAACTTTCAACAATTACTCCAAAATCTGCTGCTTATTGAGATGAATTTTAGATTAAAATCTTGTTGGGTTGTTGTTTCTGCGTTGTTTTGTGATGAAAATCGCTTAAAAATATGTTATTTTTGAGCTTTGACGAAGCTCCAATGGCGAAACTCGGTTTCGAGAGGGTCGACCCACCAAAAGAAGAAGAAGACACTGCAATAGAGAAATCTCAAAATATCCTTGGGGTTAGAGTGAGATTGTGAGAGAGACATCTTATTTATATTTCTCACAAAAAGTCTCAAGAAATTCACACCAATAAAAAATCCATTAAAATCGTAAGATTTTTGAATACCACAAGATTGTTTTTCCTTTGTTTAAAATCCTGATTCAATACCAATGGACTTCGATGAACTCTAAAATAATCTTTTAAAATCCTAATCGAATATCACATGACTTTTTTCAATCCTTTAACATCCTAATTGAATACTAATGGATTTTTTTATCCAAAAACAATCCATTAAAATCTTTTTAAATCTCAATCCAATACACTCCCTTAATATTTTCTTTTCATATTTAGGTTTAATTAAATAATAATGATAATCTTGAAAAACAACAATAATTTTTTAGATTCTTTTTCCTGTTTCGTATCTCTTGCTTTTGCATGTGAAATGTGACGCCAGATATATACAACGTTTAATAAGCTAGCTGTTACCAAAGTCCAATTATGAGATGTCACAGTGGATAAGGTATCACTGGCATTTGTCTGATGGGGCATAATTGTCTATTAATATACTAAAGGAACAAACAACCTTGAAAACTTTGATGATGTGTCATTCTCTCTTTCAATTTTATCATTATGTTCACACTTGAAATTTTTTTGAAAAGTTTCTTTTTTTAGTAATTTTTTAAAATTGAAAATTAAAAATTCATAGTGGGGAGAGAAAAGGAGCATTCTCTTGGTGGGGTCCAGTTGTATTAAACTCCTACTACTTTCTGCATCGGTAATTGTTATAAACATTTAGAATTAGTATTTTTATTTTTATTTTTATTTTAAATCGTAAAACATAAAATTGAGTTAAAAAATATGGAATTGTTCCCACTAATTTCTGCATGGATAATTGTTAAGCTTATTAATTGTTTCCACTAATTTTTACATGGGTAGTTGTTAAGACTAGTAATTTTTCCCATTACTTCCTGCATGAATAATTGTTAAGCTTATTAATTCTTAGAAGCTTTAAAAAATAAGTTTTAATAAAAAAAATTGTTTAAAAAATGAATTTAGTATTTAGTACATGTATAAATAGGATATGTGTTGCTGTATATTTTTCATTTATAATCACCTTTTGTACACATATTTCTTCTATTTCTGTCTGTTTATCTTCTTCATCTTCTCAAGCTGTTCTTTTGCATAATCTTACTCATTATATGTGTGTTTATAGTTTTCTATTTCATGTTTGTTGATCTTCCATGTTCATTGTTTTTTACATTGGATGAATTGTTTATATTATTTATATATTCTATATTATTAATATAGTATACTAACACATGAGCTATTTTTTGTGATTTAATTTTGATGCTGAAGTGGGAGACACCTTGTTGGACAAAGAAAATCTGTGATAAAGATGTTGTAATGTGAAAAATCTTTGGAAGAAATAAGTATGAGATGTTGGGACAGAAGTTGAGGAGGAGGATGATGATAAGGAAGACAGTAAGACTAAAAATAAGGTTTAGTTCCGGTCTATTTATTTACTATTTGAGATTTAAACCCGAATTAATGCTTTTGTTTTTCACCTACCCTTTGGTGTCAAATATTTTCAACTTCCATAATTTTGATGCTTTATAATTAATATTGTCTTTATTTTGAATGGCTATGGTCATTTAAGAATAATGGAAAAGCATAAGTTGGTTGTGTTTAGCAGCAGGGGGAGCATCCTGCAGAGTGCAGGCAGTAGTAGTTGCTTATTTCTTCAAAGAGTCATGCACCTCATAGTTGTTTTTTGGGGGTCCTAAGGTGCCTAATTTTTCCAGCGGTTTTTCATGGTCCTTAATTCATTTTCCCCTAAGAACTTATAATCTAAATTTTTATTCAAAGTCCCTCTCTCCGTTTTGTTCCATTATTTTGGAGAGATGTGGTTATATAATTTTGGATAAATAATGATTTGTTACTACTCGACTTCGTCCCAGATACTTTAAATATATAATTTGTGTTTCATTACTATCAATTTTTGTTGTTAATTATTATTTTAGCGTTATGAGTCTTCAGTCTTCAACATATCAAAAAACAAAACTTTCTTTTATCTCACCCTTAAATGAGTTTCTATTTCTCCAAGAAGATTATCCAAATGAGCAACGAAGGAAAGATCTGTGTTTGCGTGTATCAGAGGAGAATAAAATAGTAATTGATGCGCGCAGGACTCTCATTAGCTCTAAAAAATATGGAATACACACATTGGAATGAGCCTTAAGATGTCAATTTAGAGAAAGAGATTCAACTAAAAAGCTTAAGTTGTTGGGTGAGACTACATTATTGATTTTCTCAAACATTTAATAATATTTTGCTGGATAAATTTAGCTTAAAATATATCTTGTGCATGTATCATCTTGCGTAACTATATTGTGTGTGGATTTCACATTTTTTTGCTGTTTGATTAATTTTTTACTTTTGAAAAATGTAGAAATATTTTTTTGTATTTCGAATAACTATTATTTATTTGGTTTTATAATTAAATCTGTTTTAGGTGTCGAATAAGATAATATATGGAATGAGTTGAGTTACTTTCATTTTTACCATTTCAAATAAACCATCAAAGATCAAAATTTTATGAATATTTTCAAAGTAATTTAACAAAAAAAAAATTGGAAGATGGTGAAAAAAATTGCATTACCAAAGGATAAGACATTTTTAATTATTTATTTTTTGGAAGAATGGGGATTTTTAAATTACAAACAAACATTTAATTTCCTTTTGGTTATAACAAACAAATTATTTTATTAATTGATTTTGGGGAATATCAAAAGGTTTTGAGGACCACAAATTGGTGAAAATGAAAAGTCACAAGGATAATAATATTACTTGGAGAATGTGGGCAAACTTTTATGCATGTTCGTTGATTACCGTGTATATTTGTGAGAGTTAAAATAGTGATTTCATTGTCAGAATGTATGCAAAATTTGTGTTTGGAAAAGGAGGGTTACTGTGACAATGTAAGAAATTTCCAAATAGGATTATATGATTTTAGAACACCAAAAGTTCAGGCTTACTTGTTGAAGACATGATTCTTAATTTCTTGAACGCTTCTTGTTTCCTCTGATGATCCTGCAATGGAAAAACCAGGATATTCCTCTGCAATTCACACCACTCCCTGATTACAACCGTCGATGGGGCAGGTTGTGGAGTAACGGTTTTTTAACACATTGTGAATGCAGAGGGGACCTAGCCAAACTTATTAACCCTAGTCCCCTTTCCATCATGGGCCTATGGGTCAGGCCTACACTGTTATCCACACTAATCAGTTTACAGATATCCAAGCTCAAATAAAAAGGATCACTAATTAACTGGGCTTTATACTGCACCCCCATATGGATCATAACTTAGCCCGTTTTTATTAAAACAAGAAAAACTACTATTGATTGAAGCCCACAATTATTATAAAAATTCCTAACATTCTCCCACTTGGGCAAAATCAATTGTAAAATTTTAATTTAAAAAAAAAACAAATTATTTGAAAACGACTCTCGGGATAAGGACTAATTCTTATAATGTGGCCACATTATAAGGCATCACATGATCCAAGGTGCGATATCTGAATATGACTCCATCCAACTAAAATCAAATAACATTGAATCAGGCGGTGATTATACCCTTATAGATATAAGACTTTCCAATGTGATCCAACATGTTATTTTCTCTGTCAGTCCTCAAATTTCTCTCAAATGTCTTAAAGCCAGAGAAATTCCATGGTTTATCAAAAACCATCATATAATCAAATATGGTGTTGACTACAGGCCCTGTAGTCCTAACAACATCATTATGTCTCAAACTCTCATTTAGTGTCAACCACAGACATGATGGTTCCAATGACACTGAGTTCCAAAATCATGCCTCAAACTCCAATATAGCGTCAACCACAGGCATGGTGGTCCCAACGACATTGAGTTCCAAAATATTATTATCATGCCTCAAACTCCAATATAGTGTCAACCACAGGCATGGTGGTCCCAATGACACTGAGTTCCAATATATATCACAATGGATAAATATAAATACACATGTTCAATATATGCAACAATAAATCTCAAATCCTTATCAATTGTGCAAAATAAAATTTATCTCTTAAATAAACATCAATTATATCTAAAATAAATTGTTCAACATGAAAAGAAATAATAAATGATTCAAACTCCCACTAATCAACTAAATCAAGGAATTCATAATGCCCATATTATTCACATGTATTTATCATTGGCCTAAATTCTTATAGAATCAGTCAATATTCTCAAGAACTAAGTGATTTACATACAATACAAGAAAAGGAATTTTTCTCCCACTAACTCATCAAATCACCATTAATAGCTCGAGAAAGTCACTGCCTCGTCAGATTACCATTAATGTAAAATAAAATCCATGTTGATTTAAAAAGGATATAGAATTCAAAATCCTTCTCAAAGAGGCCTTATAGAAAATTCATTTCAAAATAAATCCATACCTTGACATTAAAAACTAAGCAATTATCTCCCACTGACTTGACAATAACTTCAAGATCACACAAAATCAATCATATCTCTCCACTAAAAAAAAACGTCAAGTATGTTCTCTACATTAATTATAGGCTAACATACAATGCCCTACCAAGATCAAAATTCATAAAAAAATAAAATAAAAATCTAGATCTCATCTTCATTATTCATAATTCGATCCAATCAATAATTTCATTATGGCATTGTTATCGTTCATATCAAAAGTACATTTATTCCATTAAATGCAATTGTATTAATTATGGGCAATCAAAGAATTTTAACAAAACAATTAACATATTATAAACATTCCTTTGAGCAGAGTATATAATATACAATTACCCGACATTATTTGAAATTTTAACTCAATACAAACTTCAAAATTAATGCATACAATAACTTCCTTTGGGCAGATAATTGCAAACAATAATTTGTATTTAACAAAGAATTCAACGATTCACAAATAACATTCTCAACAATCATACCTAAATAATATGAAAAATCTTATAGCATATATTTTCCAAATTCATATTGCATTTACTAAACTGCAATTTCTGTCACAAATTTTAATTCCCAATATCAACACTTATATATCTTAGCTTACTAGTCAAACTTAATTGACAAAGTACATAAAATCTACGCTAAAATTGGGAGAGTAAATATTAACATTATAATCACCATAATCTATAATAATTTTCAATAATCAAAATTAAAAAAATCATAAATATTTTTCACAGAATCAAACATGAATAAGAGCTCATAAAATTAAGTATGAACGAGAGCAAATAATTCCAAATAAATATCTATGTATATAAAAAATTTAAAATAAATATTCCAAAATATTAATTTCAAAATGAATCAAACATGTTTTCAAATTTATTTAAAGGAACTAACATATAAATTCATTATTAAGGCAAAACATGTATGCATTAGAATTAACTAAAGGATAATATACACATTCAATTTAATGAAAATACTATAATGAGGCCAACATAATAGTACATTCTCCTTTGGGCAGAATGCACTAACCAAGGTTAAACCAAGGCCAGAACCTCAGATGAGTTAATCAATGAGCACAACACTGGGTTTGAAAATCTATCCCCTTTGGGCAGATAGATTCCTAGACCAATGAGCCTCCAATAACTTCATTTATAACCTCAAGAAAAAGTTGCTCTGGATGAGTTAATCATTTAGTACAACAGGTTATCATAACAAGGCCAACATAATAGTACATTCCCCTTTGGACAGAATGCACCAACCAAGGTATAAACCAAGGTCAGAACCTCAGATGAGTTAATCAATGAGCACAACACTGGGTTTGGAAATCTATCCCCTTTGGGCAGATAGATTCATAGATCAATGAGCCTCCAATAACTTCATCTATAACCTCAAGAAAAATTTGCTCGGGATGAGTTAATCATTTAGTACAACATGTTCTCATAACAAGGCCAATATAATAGTACATTCCCCTTTTGGCAGAATGCACCAACCAAGGTCAGAACCTCGGATGAGTTAATCAATGAGCACAACACTGAGTTTGAAAATCTATCCCCTTTGGACAGATAGACCTCTAGCCCAATGAGCCTCCAATAACTTTATCTACAACCTCAAAAAAAATTGCTCAATGAGCATACACTAGCTTCAGAGATTTGTCCCCTTTGGGCAGACAAATCACTTAGACCAATGTACCTCCATTAACTTCGTCCCAAACAAATTCACAGTTATAGCACACAATTACCCCCTTTGGGCAGGTAATTGTATGAAATAACCAAAATCATTTCTCAAATTTTACAAAGAAATTTTCACATACCAATATAAACAATCTCACTTTGATGGTAATTACCTATAGTAATTCATGAGAACTTTTGCACAGAAATCAATTTTATCTTCGCCAAAATCATGATATAATCTATAAGAAGGTGAAACACACCTGCCGATCATGAATTCAAACAATAGCATTCCCATACAAGTTTCGCATTTAATCAATTCAAGCGGAAGCATGCACTTTAATAAGATAAAAATATCAGAGAAAGCATTAGAAGCTCAAAGTAATCAACACTCCATCATAACCACATCCAAATCACATCATCTTCTGATCCCAAATACAATGAATCAATTTTCCAATTTTTTTTTTGTTTTATAAATACTACAATTTGTTCGCAATCATATTAAATACGAACTAACACTCTCCAAAATCAATGTTGTGTGCATAAATATGGTATATTACTTTCCTAAGCCACCTACTACACACTGACATTGGTACAATTAACCATGTATCATTGAAAAATACTGAATTTTTCATAATAAAAATAATAACACAATTATTGATGGCAAATTTTTCATAATAAAAATAATAACACAATTACTGATGGCAAATTAGTAAAATTGCTATTCTATAAAGGAAGTATTCCTTTCCAATTCCATTCTAGAATTCTCGCTGCAGATGCTGAATTTTTTTATTTTTTATTTTTTAATTGCATTGTGCATCAATTTTAGGCCCAACTTCTTCTCAAAATCAAAGCTCAATAAAACCAAGCCAAAACTCATTCAATCCTTTATGGATTCATTACTTTTAAAAAGAGGATTTAAACCAAAATTCCTAACGGGTTACTATACTATACTTCCATCAATGGTAACATGAAAAATAAAAATATGTTCCATGATTAAAATGGTAAAATTTCATTCACAAAATTCAAATAATTTTGAAGACCCTAGGTTTAAAAGTAAAATTTAATAAAAAGAAAACTCTTTTCACGGACATGCATTCACCATCTCTATTCATAGAGATCAATAGAAACAAAAATAAGTTTCACAATTGTTGAAGACCTGATCGTCATTCAATTCACAATTTCGTTATGGTTATTTTAAAAAAATATATAATAATGATATAACAAAGACATTATCTTTGTTATATATTTGATTCAAATATCATGCTTTTCTTTCTATACAGGTACGCGCAGAGGTTATGAATCGAAACCTCAAAACTCGTTTTCAAAAAATTCTAAAATAATTGGCTTTGATTTCTTAAAAATATATAATAATTAAGAAAAAGCAACGAATTCAATTTCTTAATTTTAATCATATTCAATTTGGGTCCTAAATCATATAATATAGGCTCTGATACCAAATGTAAGAAATTTCCAAATAGGATTATATGATTTTAGAACACCAAAAGATTCAGGCTTACTTGTTGAAGACATGATTCTTGATTTCTTGAACGCTTCTTGTTTCCTCTGATGATCCTGCAATGGAAAGACCAGGATCTTCCTCTGCAATTCACATCACTCCCTGATTACAACTGTCGATGGGGCAGGTTGTGGAGTAACGGTTTTTTAACACATTGTGAATGCAGAGGGGATCTAGTCAAACTTATTAACCCTAGTCCCCTTCCCATCATGGGCCTATGGGTTAGGCCTACACTGTTACCCACACTAATCAGTTTACAGATATCCAAGCCCAAATCAAAATGATCACTAATTAACTGGGCTTTATACTGCACCCCCATATGGATCATGACTTAGCTCATTTTTATTAAAACAAGAAAAACTACTATTGATTGAAGCCCACAATTATTATAAAAATTTCTAACAAAGTCGTCTTAGTTGTATACACAAGTTGCCCCTTAACATTTCTCAATTTGATATTAAGAAATCTTATCTTATCTATATATAAAATTTTAACATCGTTCTTTCTTTCAATATCCACTTTTTGTTCACACTTGAAACCACTTTGAAATGTTTCATCTTTTAGTAACTTTTAAAATTCCATATTTAAACTTGATAGGTTGGAAAAAAGTTCAACATTCTTTGGTGGGAAACAACTGTATTAATATACCACTACTTTCTACATAAGTAATTGTTAAGCCTATTAATAACACCACTATTTTCTGCATCGAAAATTATTAAGCCTATTAATAATACAACTATTTTCTACATAAAAATTGTTAAGTCTATTAATAATATTTATTATTATATCTATTTGGATTTAGTTAAAAAAAATTTGGGTCTACAAATGAACCAATGATTATTAGGATTAATAATACCACTATTTTACAAATTAAAATTGCAATAGTATTTAAATACGAAAAATATTAAATCAAGTTTTTTATCATATTTATTAAATCACGTGTACTTAATAGAGATTTGAATAAATAAATCGTGTGTTGATGAAGAAATCCCTTATTAAAATATTTTAAAAAAACAGGAATGTCATACTCACATCCACACAACTGATAGGAGTATCAACGAATACATTAATGCCTTTTGTATTAGATCCCAATTGCATATATATTGTTGCGTGACATATTTCATGAGTCTAATGAAATTATGACATTTGTTGTTTGTTTACTTCTAATATACGATAAATACTACAAAATACATAAAAAGATTCATAGTTAATTTTTTAAAATTTATAAAATTCCTTTTTTAAAAAATAAACAGATTCATATATAATAAATAACTCTAGCATGAAGAATCGTTCTTTTAAAAACATATACATCTAGCAGTTTACTTTGATATACTAACAATAGAAAGTAAAGTAAGCGTAAAAGTGACTTAAATATCTTTATTTTAATATCACCAAAATGATTTTGTTATCAATACTTTTAACTATATGTATTTCAGTTCAAGTTAATTTATAAAATTATGCTATTCTTATAAAAAAATTATTCAAGTAAAAATACTAAATGCAAGTTCTGTATACTAGCAAATATATCATGTATTATATGTATATTTTTATTTTTATTTTAAATACAAAAATATAAGTAAAAAAATATTTAAGATTTTGGGAGAATAAAAAGTTTTAATATAAAAGTACAATTTTTTAATTGAAGGTATATGCTAATGTAAAATGCTGACAGTTAGAGATGGCAAAATGGGTTCGGCGCGGAGGGCCGACCCACCCCAACTACTAACACTCTTTTTTTCCTAATATTTATTGCCTAACAAATCCGTCTTTGTGTGGCTAAGATCATTGGATTTACTGTTGATATAAAAGATTGATAGTTAGAGATGACATAATGGGCTTGGCCCTCGCCCGCCAAACGGGCAGGTTATCCTATTAACACATTTTTTTACTTATATTTACTGTCTAACCAATTTGTCTTTGCGTGGCTAAAATCATTGGATTTACTGCTGATATAAAATGTTGATAGTTAGATGTGGCAAAATGGACTCGGCCCGAAGGGCCGGCCCACCCCGTGCGCAAACGCTTTTTTTTCCCTTACATTTATTGTCTAACAACTCTGTCTTTGTGTGACTAAGATCACTGAATTTACTGCTAATATAAAATACTGATTGTTAGAGAAGGAAAAATGAGCTAGGTCCGGAGGGCCGGCCCACCCTGCCCGATTATTGGATTTAATGATGAAAATATTTTAGAAATAAGTATCTAAACAAAATGAACAACCATATTGTGATAAATGAAAGTCCATCTTTGAAAAATACTGAAAGAAGCCGAGTAAAACTACGTAATTTATGAATGACTACAAGACAAGCTAATACAATGACATTTACTAACTGAAATATTTGCCAACTCTATATGTACAAAAAGATGGAGTTAGGCATCACATATTGTTGATTTAAATAAAATGTAGCAATATACTTTTATGATTTGCGCTAACTTTTACGAGACAAACAAATTAATTTCTTTCCCATGCATCGCACGAGTAATATTCTAGTTGTACTGTAAGTGAGGACCTAAGGTTCAGTTCTTTAAAATAGGAGAAGTATTTACACGATGTCCAAGGAATTTTTTTGCCTCCATAAGCATAACATGTCAACAATTAGATTTTCGTCTTTTGCATTATTATTATTTTTTTTGGATTCTATACAATTTTTTAAGGGTGATTGTATTTATGAAGGAAGAAAGCAGAAACATAGGAAAATTGTTCTTAATAGAAAAATATAGCATCTATCTTGTATGATTTGCTAATTTTTACGAGTCAATAATTTTAATTTTTAATTTTTTTATGAATTATAGGTATTTTTTATGGGAGATAATCATGTTCAAGTCTGAAATATTTGTTAGAAAAAATAACGTTAAAATCATTGAGAGTAGATAACATGTGTTAGAGAAATCGCTTCAACAATATTCACCGTTCCATGAAATACACATAAGAAACTGAAACATGTAATAACACAAAGTTAAAATGTACCGTACAAAAATATATGAATGTGACAAAGAAAAATTCGTGTCAGGTGTTAGACACTATGTCCTTAAGACAATTTTGCGCTCTTTGTAATGCCCAAGATTCGTGGACAATTGTCTCTCAAGATAAAATGGATTATCTCTATTCTTGTGACAACACTTTCACGTTGAATAACCCCATTGAACTCAACTTATATCTGACTAATCGCACTAAAGTATAGGAATGCAAATTCAAAGAATGTGCAGAAACTAATAGAGAAAAACTCTTCTTCATAATCCTGATTCTCTATTTATTTATAGAAAACGTAGGGCCACGATTGAAGAGATACCCATTCAAGGATGAAACAACACATTTGTTCGGTGATGAAACGACACATATTTTCAAATCAAGCTTCTTATTTGTAAAAGTAATTAATTTAAAAATTAATTCCAACAATACCTTACATGAATAAGAAGTTCAACTATCGAGACCATATGCATATAAGACTCAAATGCAATGTGCGATAATCAATGAAAGACAACTGCATCGAGAGCGGTGAACGCAATGCCTTGTAATCATACCTAATGAGACCTATTAGATTTACTCGGTCAATAGGTGGACACGATGCCTTGTAACCGTGAACTTGTGTGTAAACCAAGATAATAAAAAACACACAATTGTTCCTTAGACATGGTTGGTCCTCTATTTGTGTCCATTTTGGTTGTGGACACCTCCTGGTTCTGCGAGTGCATTAGAGAATACGGCCTTACAATATTCTCATACAAGCGGTCCTCACTTCACACCCACATAGGTGATTTCTGGCAGTGCATCCCAACATACACTGTTTGAACATAGCATAATCATAAATAATTAAAAGCTTACTTGCTTACCTTATACTTATGTACTGTCTTGTCTAGGAACGAGCATGAGTTTGAAAAAACTCCACAATGTTTATCCTTCAATCATCACTTAGTTTTCTCTTTGAACCTAGTTCATGGGATCTCCATTCTTCTAGGTAGAGTGTCCGCAATGGTCAACATTTGAATGGCCTTGACCCATTCCTTTTGACAAATTTTGCTTTAACTCTCTAGTCAAACATTTAGTTAACGAATCCATAATAATACCATTAGAGAGTAATTGCCTCATGGTATCATGTCTTTATTAATTTTTATATATATCAAGACTTACCATTATATACAACACTCGTTACAATTCTGACAGCTACTTTACTATCATAATGGATGCACATAGCAAACATTGATTTCAATCAATTCGAAATACCCCCAAGGAAGTTACACAGCCATTCGGCTACCTCACCGACTCTATTATAGGCCATAAATTCTACTTCATGGTCGACCTTGTAATATATGTTTGCTTGGATGATTTCCAAGACACAACACCCCACCAAGTGTATACACATACCCATTTGTGGACTTAGTGTTACTAAACTCAGTGATTCAATTTGCATCAAAATATCCTTCTAGTACCACATGATAATTTGAGTAATGCAAAGCATGGTCGATAAGCACTACTATTAAGTGTATATCCAATGAACACTGAATCCACTATCTTAACCTTTTTTGGTTTCAGAATTGCGACCTTTGCCAAACACTCTCACACTTTCAAATAACTCAAGACAGATTTTCTACCAATTCATATTTTATAGGGGATGTTCATTGTTTTCTTTTGGGGTACTTATTGATAATATAGTTAGCCGTTAGAATGACTTTCCCCACAATTATAATGGTAAACCAAACATCAATAGCATGACATTCATCATTTCTTTTGATGTTTGGTTCTTACTCTCTGAAATCCTATTAGATTGTAGTGTATAAAGAACAATCGTTTGTTGTATAATACAACAATCCAAACAAAACTCCTTAAAGGGTCATGATAATCTCTCCCTTGATCTCTCCTTAATGCCTTAACATTATTTATCTATACATATACCAAATAATAAACTATATTTTAACCATAAAATGATACACAATTGTCACATTATTTAAGACATCAAAATCATGGACAATTGAACTAAACATACAATTTGGAATTAAATCAACTCAAGAATTTGACCACTTTGGTTATCAATAGATTTACCATACTTTAATTCCAAGATGCAAACAACTTTAGGATTTAAGATTTCACATCATTATATATACTAAGGGAATAAACAACATTGGAAAGTTTGATGATGTGTCACTCCCTCCTTTAATCTCACCAATATGTTCACACTTGAGAAATGTTTGAAAACTTTCTTCTTTTGGTAATTTTTTTTAATCGAAAATTAATATTAAATAAATAATAATAAAATAAATCAAAATTCGAAATTAAGGAATTAGTGGGAGACATCTAATTAATGCCCCACTATCATTTCTACATTGGAATTGTAAGGTTTTTAATTGAAAATTATTGAAAAATGAAAAGTTTATTAATGATATTGGAAATTATACTACCTAAACAAAACTTTTCAGTTCCTCCCCTCTCTCAATTATTCTTATAAATACCAAATTCCAAAATGGCATCTTTATTTTTTCCTCATAGCGCCTTTCTCAGCTCTGATTCTTCACCCAAACTCATCCTTTCCTTTCCCCTCATCCACTCTCATACTATTTCTCATTTTCTTGAACATTAGTCACAAACCCAGTTACCTCTTTCCAGTCAAAGAGGAAGCAAGATGAGATCTTTAGCGAAGAAGGGATCGAACTGAAAAATTACTTGAAACAACTCCAGCAACATCCTTTGAGAACAAAGGTCCCTCTTCTTCATTTATTACTACATCTATCTCATTTTTAATTTCCCTTTACATGGCTTGCTTTCCTTGCTTCTTTTCTTCATCCATTTTCATTGACCTGTTGTTTTGTTAGTCCTAAAAGAGCTACCTTTAATGGTTCACGTAATAGATTGGTTGTAGGTGGCTAGCGATTATCATCTTGCAAGAATTTATAAGAAACAATCTAAAGGTTAACCTTGCACACAAAATTTAGAATTTATGGGTCACAAGCCCTGAGTGTGCTTTGTGGGAGCGATGTGTATACCAAGTACAAAGTTTCTTAGCATATAATCAGTCTCCTCAAAATATGGAAAAATGATTTCAGGGATTTTTTTATAGTTCTTTCTCTATTAATGCTTATGTTTCAGGGGTATCAGTGAGAAAAATGCAACAAATGCATAATGGTGGAAAAGAAAAATATCGAGGCTTTATAACGGTGAAAGCAAGCAATCTACCATGAAACCAATATCATCAATGAAATTAGGGTTAAGAAGAAGAAGAACAGTTTCTGCGTACATTAGGTGGAGGATGAAGATATGGGTTACCCTCTTTTGGTTTTTCGATTTTGCAGCTTCCCATTTATTTTCCTTTTATTTGTATGTGCACGATGCAACTGTGACTTTATAATAACCAAAAGGATATATGATATATTATTATATATCCTTTCACTTATTTATTTATTTATTTATTTTCTCTTCACCGAACATCATTACTAATATCTTTTGTATATCCAAAAAAATAATGAATTTTCTTTATTTTTTGTATGACTTTTATGATGTATCTTTTGTTTATCCTTTTCATTTTCTTTTTTTTCTCCGGCAAAATTAAATAATATTCAAAACTTATTTCGGTAAAATTTTCCAAAAATTAATATGCTTTGCATGTTGATAGTTAGAGGTGGCAAACTGGGCTCGGCCCGGAAGGCCGGCCCACCAATACTTTTTTATAATTAAATTAAAATTTTATCCTTCTTCTTTTATAATAAAATTCTTAAATCTGATTTTAATTTTTTTAAATACAAATTTGTAAAATTCAAAATACTAATTACACAAATCCTTGCAAAAAAATAATTATTTACATAAAATGCTGATAGTTAAAGGTTGCAAACTGGGATTGGCCCAGAAGGCCTGCCCGCCCCGTCTGCCAACATATTTTTATAATTAATTTAAAATTCCACTATTCGTCTTTTATAATTAAATTTCTAATTCAGATTTCAATTTTTGTAAATACAATTTTATAAAATTTCAAATACTAACGACATAAATCATTGCAAAAAAATATTTATTTATTATTATTTTGTAAATCTAATTGTAATAAATGAAAGTTCATCTCTGAGATAAAATATAAAAACCTAGACGCAACTATAAGAGCCTTTTTGTGTGGATAAATATAAAAACCTATTAAATGCTAATAGTTAGAGGTAGCAAACTGGGCTCGGCCCGGAGGGCCTGCCCACCAACACATTTTTATAATTAAATTAAAATTTCATCCTTCTTCTTTTATATGATGATATAAAACGTTGATAATTAGAGGTGGCAAAATGAGCTCGGCCCGCGAACATATTTCCCCCCTTATATCTACTGTCTAACAAACTGGTCTTTGTATGGTTAAGATAATTAGATTTATTGCTATAAATATTTTAGAAACAAATATTTAAATAAAATGAACAATCATATTGTGATAAATAAAAGCTCATCTAAATAAAATGAACAATCAACACAACATTTAATTTTTTTTCTTCATGTATATTAATTAATTTTATTTTGTAGCAAATTTTGTGTACGGTTGAATCAATAAGACGGGATCATATTGAATAATAATGCAAAGCAGATTGGTAGTTATATTTGAAGATTGAATTATTGAGTAAATAACTATATTTGATTTGCATAATAATCAATGCCTCAGAATTGCAAAATTTTATTTGTGGTTGATATTTACAAAGTTCTGTGTAAATGTTGTAGCCTTTTAAAGTTCAAAAATAGTAAGACAATTCTTTTTTATTTCAGATAATTCTCAAATAATAGGTTTGCTTTTTTATTTTTTGTTCCTTCATGTTTATACCTCTACCATAGTACCGTTCAGAGCTTGATAGCAAGAAGGTTCATTTTTTGTTCTTTTTTATTCTATACATGTTCCTTCATGTTAGATTTACCGGTGCGATGATTAACCAATGACGGCGGCAACAATTTTATTCTTTTTTCTGCGGACATCGCACGGGATAATTTACTAGTTAAATCTTAATCCCACCAACACAACAAAATATGTTTCTATGAACACAACTTAACTTTAATATGCCACAATTAAAATAGCCCTTTCAAGTTCTCATAACATCAAATATTTCACTACATATAAAACTTTTATATCAATCAAAACACATACTTCCATTCACATATTGCATATAGACACATCATATGGACAGTTTATCACCAAATCCATTACATTTTGCATTAAGACAAAAAATTTCCATGTCATCTCAAATGCACAACTAAACCAAATTGAAAGCAAGTTTCCAAAGTCATATAGTAAATAACATCGAACATCATGATGTCAATTCAATGTATTGATACATGCATGTAAAGCCAAATGCTCATATACCGAATTTTCAATAACCATGCATGTATATGTAATGCCCTTCACGAAGATCAAGGCATCAATTCATCAAATATTTCCTATAGCATTTCATTTGTTCATAATCCATGGCTAAAACACATATAAGTAATTTATAATAACACATCCGTTCAAAAATGAAACAACGCATCTGTTTGACGAGCAAGCGACATATTTTTTTAAATTAATTTTTTTATTCATAAAAATAATTAATTTAAAAATTAATTCCAACAATATCCACGTCATTATAAAATTAGCTTTTCCAAAAGAATTTTTTTACGTTCATACGAGCTTATCATGTGTAAGAAAATTTCCATTCCCACATGTAAAAATGTGACAAAAACTTCTTTAAATGATATAATAAACAATAAAATATTCGATAAAGATTATCATAAAGTTAATAGGAATATCTAAAATTTTAAATAACATGTCAAAATTTATCATGATAAATTGCTAACTTGCTATCGCTAAAACTCAACGGGCTCTTTCAGCCTTGGAAAATGGATGTTATCCATCTTTAGATATATTTATTTAGAAATAAAAGATTAATCTTTGCTCTCTTGAAATCTCAATTCTTTTAATTGTCATTGTGTATACTGTCTTTGACTCTTTATTTATTGTTTGTGCCTAATAATTTACGACTATTTTCTTCATAAATACCAATAGTTCACTGATCCCATAACAATTACGATCCACGTCGTGATCAAACACCAGTAAACATATTGACCAGGAAAACAGCTCCAAATTTGAGTAAACTTACTGTGGATCGGGACCTTAAAAAAATTAGGTGGGACTGAGGTGTGAGAAAGAGAGAAAAAGTTGAGGAGAGAGGAGAGAGAAAAGAAAAATAAATAAATTTAATACATGTGTCAATTTTTTAGTGGAAGGACCACGGTGGTCCCAGAGCATATTAAAAATTTCCTTTCACTTGAGAGAGAATAAATATGAGCATCCTAAAAAAGTTAGTGCATATCTAGTTTTGATTGGTTATCTCCGAAAATAATTTTTATGCTGTAAATTTTATTTTTTTCAAGGAGTGACTTAGGAGGCGTTTAGTAGAGGAATTTTTTTATTTTTTTTTTACCTGAAAAACTCAATTACTGGGAATATAGTGAGAAAATGAGTACTTTGATAGGAAAACTAACAAAAAATTGTTTGATAGACCGAAATATTACTGAAAAAATTGGTGTAAATTAAAAAAATTTCATTGCCACTTTTTGATTTTCCAGGCAAAATCGGGTGATATTCTGAAGTGGACAAATAATTGCAATTTTACACATTACATCATATTCCTATGCAAATGAGGAGCCTTTGCAAATTTTTTACAAACTTTTAACAAATATGGTTTTCTTTAAATCCCATGTGAACTTTTTCAGGCAAAAAATTAAAGCTCTCCTACCAAACACCTTTAAGGTCTGTTTGGATGAGTTTTTTTTTTCTTCAAAAAGTTTCTTTTTTTAAGAAAAAAAATCACTTCTCATTATAAGTTTGTTTGAATATCTATTTTATAAAAAGCAGAAGTCACAAAAAAACGTCAAAAATTTGCTTTTTTTGAAAGATAAAAAATTTAGTTTCTAAAAAAAAGTTAAAAAATAAATACTTTTTTAAAAACTAAATATTTTTTTTAAATATAAATAATTTTAACTTGTATAAAAAATACCTTTAAAATAAGCAAGATATAAAAGATATTTCTTTTAGGCTGTTACAAGATAGGTAAAAAAATACAACTCTTGTAATTGAGCTATTTCATGACTAATAACAGTTGTTATTACTTTTTGGCATTAGGCCGCTAGATTGAATAATTATAATATTATTAAAGAAAGAAAAAGCATTTCTTTGATGATCGGAGATAAAATTATTTTTAATAAGTTTAAAGTAATATTGTTTTGAGTTAAAAAATTATAAAGATAAAGAATAATATAATTCTGAAATAAATTAAAATTATAAAAATATATTTTTCTCAACCCAAAATAATGTCATTTTGAACTCACTGAAACAAGTCATCTTCATCGACCGGAGTCACACTAGCCCCTTAAAGAAAAAATTTAAAATATTCTTAATTAATTCTAAATATTTCAACTTTAGCATAATTTTTTTTTTTCAAAACAGAGTAAAGAAAGCAGTAATTCTTTTAAGAAAGTACTAAACGAATTTTATATTTTTAATATATTAAAAGTATTTTTTAATTTGATACTTTCTTTGTCAAATATTAGAAGAATTTTTATGATCAGGTCTTATATAATAATAAATAAAACTCTAGGTTAAAAGATAATTAATGTTTCACACTGAAAAATCTCCTTTTTCATTTTTATTTTTTAAAAGCTAAGATTTCTTAAAAAGAAATTATCATATTTAATTTTTCTTATAATTTGATATATATGAATACATGATAATATAAAAAATACACTTACAATAAACTATTAACGAGTTTATATTATTTTTTTTTGTCTTAGTTCAAATAGTAATTAATTTTTTTCAATTGATTTATTAAATAACCTATTTAAAATCAATAAATATTTCACTTAAGTTATCATATTTAATCAATAATTGTATAACTAACTTTATACTTAATTAATCACAATGCATACTTCACCAGAACAACGACTTCTCTAGGTCAATCAAAATTGTCAGTGTCCAAGTTATTGTCATACATGAAAAAAAAATTGAATTTTTAATTTTGATCCATTTTGTTAGCGATTTTTTTATTTGATTTTATATTAACATATGATTTAATAAGTTTAACTGCGTTATAATTATAAAAATATATATTTATTAAACAATGTAGTAATATATTAATAAATGATAATATACATATTTTTGTCATTGAAAATACATTTTTTTTTTTGTATATAACATTGAAAATACATTAATATTACATTCAAAATAATTTAAATGCTGACAGTTTTTATTTTAAGCCATCAGGGTTGATCTTGTGATGAAGAGTTTGAGTAATTTGTATTAGATTATGTGTTCTATTCCTGTGAATGTATTAAAAAAAAAATTTATTTCCACATATTTTTAATGTAATTTTTATAAGATAACGATAGTTTTGGATTTGGTACTTGGCGCTTGGGAACAGCTAATAAGTACAACCATTTCTAATAATGGCAAAAAGCAACATTAAGTATATAAATGTGAGTTTGTGACTAAATTAATTAATAGCTCATTTATATAAAAAAATGAAAATAATATTTTAACCAAAAATATGCTAATTGGGAACGGAGTGAGCTACACAGCAACAAAAGGACATGACAAGAGACGTGAGCCATGACGACATCGTGCCATCCTCTGATAGTCTGAGTTTCCATATATTTGCCGTTATGCACTTCGTTTCTTCTTTGCAATGAACCTTACCTTTCTTCTTTTTCTCCTCACTCTCTGCACTTCATCGCTTTGTTTCCACGTCCTCCCATGACCCTTGTCCCAATCCCTAAACAAAACATCATACACGTACGTTGTCTTCGAGAAACAACACTCTCACAATACTAAATAAACAGAAGAAAGAATTATACATCCAACTTCTGTTTTTTTTTTAAACATAGGAAAAACTTATCCGTTACGCGTTCAAATGCCAAATACGTTGTCATCTCGGTTTTAGCCACCGATCATTTCAGACTTCGTGTGATACTGGTTTGTTCATTCACCATTCTTTGTTTTTATTCTATTTTATGTATAACTCTTTAGTCAAACTCAAAATGTTAAAATTCCATATTATGGTAAAAAAAAATTTGTATCTATCTCTTTTTTTTTTTTAATAATTGAATTTTATTTATTTAATGTATATGAAGAGTGAGATAAATAAATAAAATTTACATGACCACATCATCTAAAATTTTAATGTCATAGGATCCATCAACAGTACCTTTCATGTGTGTGGTCTTAATTTTTTAAGGGATATATTTTTCTTATGTTGTAGGAAAAGAACTACCTCATGTTGTAGAAATAAAAGTATAAGTGGGACCCACATGTAAGAGGAGAGAGAAAAAAAAAAGTGGTGGGACCCAACCTTTTTTGTGTGTGTAGGAGAGATGTTTATCTCATGTAAAATGAGATAAACATAACCCATTTTTTAAAGTGTTTTGTGTTATTCCTATGATTCTTTATTGATTCTCTCTCAAAGTGTGTCTTTTGTCTGGGATGGATTCTCTACTTTTAAAATTTTATGTGAATAGGAGTCACGTAATTAATGATGAGGTTTAGGTGAAATTTTAATATGAGCCTATTCATTTCCTTCTTCTGTCTACAGTGAAAGTTTTTGGGTGTCACTCACACCGATGGAAATTTCTTCAGTACTACGCGGTACTTCTTTTTTATGGAATTTTTTTTTTCCATTTTAACGTATATTTTTTTTATATAATTTCCTTTTAAGTTCGAATTTTTTTTTCCCTTTTAGTGTGAATATACATATACCTGTTGCACCAAAGGTTTTCTCACACCGACATGTCTTGGCCTTAATAAGTGTTGAGTATCTGAATGACCAATCACACAATGCTGAAACCAGTTCCTCTGTGGCTTTGCATGAATTCATGATACTGAAAGGTCACTGAGAAGTAAGTTACTTCACACAAGCACGCGGTGTTGCCCATTGTGCTTTCCCATGATCATATCTACTACTCCTTGTAGTGACTAGTTCGTGTTAGAGTCTTGATTGTAACTTGTAAGAGAAAATTATTCTTATTCTCGCATGTAGTGTTAATATTTTTTTTACTATTCTCCCTAAACATCAACGTAAACGACACCTTTATTCCAAACTAGTTTTTTTTTTTATTGTCTGTGTTTTGCATATATTTTTTTACTCTTAAAAATCAACTTAGGGATGTTTTCAAAGGATTTCTCAACGAAGGCATAATTTTGCTTCCCTTGTTTTTTTTTAACAGATTTGAGCAGCTAAGGGAAAACAAACAACATGGCGGACTTTTGGAGCGTGTTTTGTGGGGAATCTGGTTGTTCAGAGACTGGAACAAAGCCTTGTGGTTATGGTTTTAAGTTTTTGATTGATCCTTCAGCATGTATCAACCACTTGTTGATTTCTTGCATTGATGTGTTCCTGCTTATCATGCTCTTATTTATTTTGATCCACAAGTCATCATTAAAACCATTTCAGGGTCTAACACGTGTGCAAAGATATTCAAATTTGCAGCTAGTATCTGCCATAGCCAATGGTGCTCTTGGGTTGGTGCACCTGTGCTTAGGCATTTGGGTTTTAGTGGAGAAGTTGAGGAAAAACCAAACTGCGTTGCCTCTTAATTGGTGGTTGCTAGAACTCGTTCAGGGAATAACATGGTTTTTTGTTGGTTTAACAATAAGTCTTAAGTTGAGACAACTTCCAAGAACATGGTTAAGGATTTTTTCTATTCTGATCTTCTTGGTTTCTGCTATTTTTTGTGCTTCATCCTTGTTTTATGCAATTAGTAGCAGAGAACTGTCCCCTAAGGTAGCTTTAGATGTTCTATCTTTCCCAGGGACAATATTACTGCTATTATGCACTTATAAGGAATCTAAGCATAGGGACACTGACAGAGAAATTGATGAAAGCCTTTATACCCCTCTAAATGGTGAGTCCAATAAAAATGATTCTATTAGCCATGTAACACTATTTGCCAAAGCTGGATTCTTCAGCAGGATGTCATTTTGGTGGTTGAATCCATTGATGAAAAGGGGTAAGCAGAAAACACTTCAGGATAAAGATATCCCAATGTTGCGTGAGGAAGATCGAGCAGAAAGTTGTTATTTGCTGTTTCTAGACCATTTGAACATGCAGAAACAAAAGAATCCAACCTCGCAACCATCACTTTTGAGGACAATAATTTTATGCCACTGGAGAGAAATTTTGATATCAGGATTCTTTGCATTGATCAAGGTACTTGCTCTGTCCTCTGGACCTCTGCTTCTTAATTCCTTTATATTGGTTGCTGAGGGTCATGAGAGTTTCAAATATGAAGGTTTTGCATTGGCCATATCACTTTTCTTTACAAAAATCGTAGAATCCCTATCACAGAGGCAATGGTACTTCCGCTCCAGACTTATTGGTGTGAAAGTTAGGTCACTGCTAACTGCAGCAATTTATAAAAAGCAATTTAGGTTATCCAATTCTGCTAGATTGATGCATTCTGGTGGTGAAATAATGAATTATGTGACTGTGGATGCTTATAGAATTGGAGAATTTCCCTATTGGTTTCACCAGACTTGGACAACTAGCTTCCAACTATGTATCTCATTAGTAGTACTTTTCAATGCTGTTGGGCTAGCTACTATTGCCTCCTTGGTGGTGATAGTTATCACAGTGCTTTGCAATACTCCACTTGCAAAGTTACAGCACAAGTTTCAGAGCAAACTTATGGTTGCACAAGATGAGAGATTGAAGGCTAGTTCTGAGGCTCTTGTGAATATGAAGGTGTTGAAGTTGTATGCGTGGGAAAACAATTTTAAAAATGTTATAGAAGGATTGAGGAATGTGGAGCTCAAATGGTTGTCTGCAGTGCAATTGCGCAAGGCATACAACTCCTTTCTCTTTTGGTCCTCACCTGTTTTGGTATCTGCTGCTTCCTTTGGGGCCTGTTACTTTCTTAATGTTCCCTTGCATGCAAACAATGTTTTCACTTTTGTGGCAACTTTACGCCTTGTTCAAGATCCAATTAGAACCATCCCTGATGTTATTGGGGTGGTCATTCAGGCAAAAGTTGCATATGCCCGGATTATAAAATTCCTGGAGGCACCTGAACTGCAGAGTGAAAATGTCAGGAAGAGGTGTGTTAGTGAGAATATGAGGGGCTCAATTTTAATCAATTCTGCAGACTTTTCATGGGAAGATAATGCATCAAAGCCAACACTGAGAAACATAAATTTGGAGGTTAGACCTGGTCAAAAGGTGGCTATTTGTGGAGAGGTTGGCTCAGGCAAATCAACTCTCTTAGCTGCAATTCTCAGAGAAGTTCCTAATACTCAGGGGACTGTAAGTTTTATCTTTTTATTTTTAATTATATAAGCACTCGTAAACTTTGTGATACTTTAATTGGTTATAACTGGGATGACATTTCCACTTTCTGCCAGCAGTGTTATAATATCACTTAGAACAAAAGATGCATTTTTGTCATTCATTTGAGTAATAATATTAAAATGGTATCTGATTCTCTTTTCTGAATTACAGATTGAAGTTTATGGGAAGTTTGCCTATGTTTCTCAAACAGCATGGATACAGACAGGTACAATAAGGGAAAATATATTGTTTGGATCAGACATGGATGATGAAAAATATCAAAACACGCTTCATAGGTCTTCACTAGTGAAGGACCTTGAGTTGTTTCCCCATGGTGATCTCACTGAAATAGGGGAAAGAGGGGTCAACCTGAGTGGAGGTCAGAAGCAGCGAATTCAACTTGCTCGTGCTCTGTATCAGGATGCTGATATATATCTCTTGGATGATCCATTCAGTGCTGTTGATGCTCAAACTGCCACAAATTTGTTTACTGTAATGACAACTTCCTTTCTTCACCTACTACATTTGTATCGTAAAGGTCAATTTGCTGTCCCCCTGTAAAGGGACAGCCTGGTACCATTAATTTTCAATCATTTATTGACCATACATAAAAGACACTAAACATTTATGGGAAATGCTTTTCTCCTTTCACATGAGACAAGATTTTATTCCTACACATACATCGATTTTCGTGCCAAGCTTTTGTTTTTGTTTTTACTTTTTTTTTTAAATTGCTGGTCCCACTTTTTTGTCTCAGTAGGAGACAACTCTTCTCTACTGTTAAAGGAGAAAAATATTCCCCAACATTTATTGTCATAAGCAATAACCAATAAATGTTTGATTACTCATACTAGTGTCATAGGTATAACACTATCATAGTTAACACCTTAAAAATAGAGGCGAAATATTTAGGCTAAAATATACATTACCCCAATGTAATTTTGCAGTTTTTCAATTAACTCTTCTCAAGTCTTTTTTGTATTATTTAACAGTAATTATTGTTTCCCACATTATCTCTCTATTTTTTAACAATTTCTTTAAAGTTTATCTTTTATAATCAAACTTTCTATAAAAAACAAAACTTTAGGAGAAGTTGAGAAAGTTTTACACTGCCGTCAAAATCAATTAAAAAATTAATGCTTTTAACTTGATAAAAAGTTGAGTTTAATGAAAAATCCACCCCTGAATTTCACCTCAATGTTAGGGGATGCAAAAGGTTATTTACTGATGGATGGCTTTTTAACTGGACAGGAATACATTGTGGAAGGACTTGTTGGGAAGACAGTCTTGCTGGTGACTCATCAAGTTGACTTCCTTCCAGCATTTGATTCTGTTTTGGTAATTTCATTCATCTTATTAAAGCTTTGGTTATGTATGTCATTGTCAGTGGTTGTAAACTTATAATGAGTTCAAAGTTATGATGTTATATATTTTTTATTTTTTTGTCATCTTTGGCTAATTGAAAATAATGAATGAACAGAATTATTATTTATTTTTTATTTTTTTACTACAGTTGATGTCAGATGGTGAAATTCTACAAGCTGCTCCTTATCATCATCTGTTGAACTCAAATAAAGAATTTCAGGACCTTGTGAATGCTCACAAAGAGACTGCTGGTTCTGACCGGCTTATGGATGTTACTTCTTCACAGAAACATTCAAATGGTGCTAGAGAGATTAGGAAAACACCTGTGGAGAAGCAGTTTGAAACATCAAAAAGCGATCAATTAATTAAGCAAGAAGAGAGAGAAAAGGGAGACCAAGGATTCAAGCCTTACATACAGTATCTGAATCAGAACAGAGGATATATATATTTCTCTTTGGCTTGTCTTTCTCACCTTATATTTGTGATTGGCCAGATATTGCAAAACTCATGGATGGCTGTTAATGTTGACAATCCTCAAGTCACCACTTTGCGGTTGATTCTAGTTTACTTATTGATTGGAGTTACTTCATTAGTATTCTTGTTGAGTAGAAGTCTATTTATAGTTGCTTTGGGCCTTCAATCATCAAAGTCTTTATTTTCACAACTACTAAACTCCCTTTTTCGTGCGCCCGTGTCATTTTATGACTCCACACCCTTGGGACGGATACTTAGTAGGGTAAGCATATTAAACTGTTTTTTTTTTCCCGTGCAGTGAAATGCAATGACTGAAATTACTAATGTTTTGACTGTTATTTCCTTGTTTAGGTCTCCTCAGATCTCAGCATTGTTGATCTTGATGTCCCACTTGGCCTTCTTTTTGCTATGGGAGCTACTACGAATTGTTATGCTAATCTTACAGTTTTAGCAGTTGTTACTTGGCAAGTCTTATTTGTCTCCATACCAATGATTTTTTTTGCAATTCGCTTGCAGGTAATGAACAAATTATTGCAGTAATGATTTGGTGTCAGTTTTTTAATTAATTTGAGAATGTCATAATATTTAACCACGCAATGTTATTGATTGAGAGCAGATGAATACATGATATAAAGTAGATTTGATAACTGTATTTGAGGTTTTGTCACCAGAAAATAGTCATAAAAAGAAAATTCACAATATGGTTTCTGAAAGTCGGGTCACTAGAGAAATAAAAGTGGAATACAGAAAATCAGTATTTGCACATATGTTGTTTTTCATACTTGTAAGTTGTAATTTGCCTAAAGTAATGGAATCAACAGAAAGCATGCTACATATTTTCTTTTTTTTAATGTTTAACCCAAATGTATATTTAAATTTTAATTATGTTTGATTCCAATTTATTTTGAGTTTATCGCTTTATTTTTTATTATGAATTGCATGTTAGTAGCAAGGTATCATCATCACCTTTAAAGGTAGAGTGTTGGGGCAGGGGCACTAATTCATTATTTAACACGGAAGCTCTTGTCATTTTTCTTTTGGTAACTTTGTAATCATTTTTCATAGATTTAAAATATGCTTGTTAGAGAGTAAACGTACTAATCTGAGTATTTCTTTTATATAGAAATATTACTTTGCCTCTGCAAAAGAACTGATGCGGATGAATGGCACAACAAAGTCATTTGTAGCTAACCATCTTGTTGAATCTGTTGCTGGAGCTGTGACAATAAGGGCTTTTGAGGAGGAAGATCGTTTTTTTGCGAAGAATCTTAATCTAATTGATGTCAATGCTACTCCTTTCTTCCATAATTTTGCAGCAAATGAGTGGTTGATTCAACGGTTAGAAACAGTCAGTGCAGTTGTTCTTGCATCTGCAGCACTTTGCATGGTTGTACTTCCACCTGGGACTTTCAGCTCTGGTGAAACTTCTGTTATTATTGCCTTTGAAATGCCACTTTTGGTGTCTTTTAATATATGCTCTGACTTATGCAAGTATTTTAATTTAAACATGTGATGTTATTCCAGGATTTATTGGCATGGCTCTCTCCTATGGCCTTTCACTTAACGCTTCCTTAGTATTTTCAATTCAAAATCAATGCAATATAGCAAACTATATAATATCAGTGGAGAGACTGAATCAATATATGCATATACCAAGTGAGGCCCCAGAAGTAATAGAAGGAAATCGTCCTCCTGTGAATTGGCCGGTTGCTGGTAAAGTAGAAATAAATGATTTGAAGGTACTTGTTACTATTTTAAAACTTGTTGCATAATGTCCTAATAAGTGGGAGTTGAATTGAAATAAATAATTTTCTTTTTGATATCAAAACAGATACGATACAGGCCTGATGCACCACTAGTACTACGTGGGATCACATGCACATTTGAAGGAGGTCACAAAATTGGTATTGTTGGCAGGACAGGCAGTGGAAAGTCCACTCTTATTGGTGCTTTATTCCGTTTGGTGGAGCCAACTGGTGGAAAAATCATTGTTGATGGCATTGACATTTGTTCCATTGGACTTCATGATTTGAGGTCCCGTTTTGGTATTATACCTCAGGATCCTACTCTTTTTAATGGCACAGTAAGATTCAATTTGGACCCATTATCTCAACACTCTGATCAAGAGATATGGGAGGTAATAACTCCTACGTTATTTTTCAGCATGTTGTTGAGTCTTTCTTGTTTGCTTATCTCTACTCTCCATAGCAAATATGGACTAATTTTAGCTTATGTGATATGAAGGTTCTTGGGAAGTGTCAGTTGCAAGAAGCTGTGCAAGAGAAAGAAGAGGGTTTAGACTCCTCAGGTACACTTTTCAAGTCTTGCTATTACAACTTTGCAGGGATATATTCTAGTCTAATTAACTATGGAGTAGTAACAAAACTGTTATACAGTTGTTGAAGCTGGGGAAAACTGGAGCATGGGACAACGACAGTTATTCTGTTTGGGGCGTGCTCTTTTGAGAAGAAGTCGGGTATTGGTGCTTGATGAAGCAACTGCATCAATTGATAATGCAACTGATTTGATTCTGCAGAAGACAATTAGGACTGAGTTTGAAGATTGTACTGTAATCACTGTAGCTCACAGGATACCAACTGTAATGGATTGCACTAAGGTTCTTGCCATCAGTGATGGTAAGTTGCATATTAACTACCCTCTGCCTCATCATTCTCATTGAACACGTTTTTACAAACTGATCCGCAAACCAAACAGTCATTTGCTAATCAGTTAACAAGGCAAGAGGACAAATAAGGTTGTTCATCTGTGTCTCTTGAGCACAGGGTCTTGTTAGTATGTTTAGTCATTTAGCATTTTTGGCTTTTGATCATACAAAATTATGAACACGTAAAATATGAGGTACTTTGATCACACATTTTAACATGTGTCACATGTTGCGGAGAAGGCATTTGGTCCTTTAGTTATTTTCTTCTTAGAAAATAAAATGTGTGATTGTATTTTTCAGGAAAACTGGTAGAGTATGATGAGCCAATGAACTTGATGAAGAAAGAAGGATCGCTGTTTGGGCGGCTTGTCAAGGAATACTGGTCTCATTTTCAGTCTGCAGAATCTCAGTGAAGCTGAAAATGTTTTATGATGTAGCCCTTCTGTTTCTTTCTGTGGGATTGGCAAGTAGCCAAGAAAGTGTAATTAGAAGTAGGATGTATAATGTATTATGTTTGGAAATAGTCTAAATGCCTGAGAAGTGGGAAAGGAATTAGAGGGACATAAAAAAAATAGTGCAAAGGGAAATGTACCATTTCTAGGATGACGTATGATCTGTTTCGCACCGGAAAGCTGCATTATTTACCAATGAGGGTTTGTAATTGCACAACATTTTGAAGTGACATTTTGCATTATATAATGTGGCAGTCGTTGTTTTCTGCTCTATTAACCCCACAAAAGGACCCAAACAACTCGAATTTGATATGCTTGGTAACTATTTATTGAATGATCCCAGCGAAACGACATAATATTGGGTTTCCCTAGCACACAATTTCATTTTCATGTTGTAATTGCAAATGCTCCAGTCCAAAAATTTTATTTGTTTTGATATGAATATTTTTATACGTAAACTCGCTGAAGAAGTATAAGTAAGATTTCGTTTTCAAAACTTGTCCATGTCAGTGTGTCAACAAGCTTCCGAACAGTAAATACCTATGATTTTTTTTCAGATTCAATTGGTTGTTTTGCATATCTGATTTGATAATGCCATCCAGATCAGTCTAGAGTCTGCAATCTGCATCACCAAATCACAATAGTTAATAACTATGTTCGATTTCACCACTAAGTTTTTCTTTAAAAAATTAACCCAATAAACATATGGCTTTTTTTTTAGTATAAGAAACATATGGCTTTAGTATCAAAGAAATTCTAACCTTCAATAAAATACAAACAGAAGATAATAAATAAATTTATTACAAGAACTTATCTTCTTCATAAACCCATCAATATAGCTTAATATATAAGGGATCTATTAATCTCATGTTGCATGAGATAATTATCTTATGGAACAAAGATAAGATTGTGGAATCCACTACTTTTTCAAAATAAAAATAAAGATTTGTGAACCCCACTATTTTGTCTCTGTTTTCAATATGAGATAATTATTTCCCTGCATATAAATCATTCATTCATGAAATCTATTTTGCTAACATTAAAATAGTATCAAACTATCAATTCTCTCAAAATTCAAAATAAATAGCATCAATTACTATTTACTACTACAACAATGTTGTAATACTCTTTAAAAAAAAAAAATGATATTTTGAACCTTTGGAGCCAATTTTCTATTTCCCGCCGACGCACACATCTCTCTCCAAATCACTTTCCGAAACGCCGCCGTTTCTCTTTTCTCATTCCCTTCTTTTGAAACGCTCTATCTCTTTCTCTCTCTCTCCGCCGTGCCGGCAGCCATTCTCAGCCGCCACGAAATGGATCCAATAACACAGTACTCCCGCACCCACCGCATCGTTCTCCTGATAGATCTGGACCCACTCCTCCACAACCACAACCATAACCATTACACAACCACCGTACTCTCCTCCGCCAAAACCCTTCTCTCTTTCCCTCCCCTCTCTTCCTCTCTCTTCGCCTTCAAACTCTTCTTCTCTTCTCTCTCTCCTCTTCTCTCCTCCTCCAAGCTCCACCCTTTCCTCCCTAAACCATCCCTCTCTCTCTCCTTCGACCACTCCTCCTCCACTCTCCACCTTCTCTCCCACACCCTCTCTTCCCTCCCTCAATTCCCCACTCCTCCACCGTCGCACCACCCCAAAGCTTCCCACCTCGCCGCCTCCATGCGCCAGCTCCTCCACGACTACGCCTGGGACCCCGATCCGGTACCCGCCGACACTTATAATTCGGTTGTTGTTCCCCACAATTTGGTCCTTTTGTTCTCGCCCATGTTTGAATCTTTCCAGGGTTTATCTGCGTTTCTTGACGTCAACGCTGGTGATGAGTCGTTGCGAAATGTGATTTCTTTTTGTGAGAGGCTTTCTGGGTTCTTTGGGAGTGTGAGTCGTTTGTTTGATTCCAGGGGTATTCATTTCAGTTGGGTTAGTGTTAGTGATAGTTTTGGATTTGAGAATGATGAGGTTAGAAACATTCGTGGGTTGTTTGAGACTGGTGCTGGGAAATTGGGTTGGGGTTTTTGCTCTGTTGATTCAATTGTGCTTGGTTCAGTTCTTGTCCCTTTTGGCTTGATTTATCCCAAGATTGGGATTTCTTGGGAATCTGTTCGGGTAAATCATTGTTCTTCTAGGAAAGTTCAAGTGCAATTGAGTCTTCAGATCTTGGATGTAAATGGGAATCCCATTGAGCTCAACTGTTGTGATCTTGAGTTGGTTGATTTGAAAATTTTAGGTAGATGTGAGGATGTACGGCTTAATCCGGAGTTGACGAATTTGCAAGCTGGAGGTTGTGAAAGAAAGGAAAATTTGTGGAAACTGTGCTTGGATGGAATCACGAAATTGGAACTTAAGGTTGTGCGGAAGAGTGATGCTTTTGTTAACTTAAGGGACTGCTTCTCTCATTCTGTTCTCGTGCGTGAGGTTTTCAGAGAATCTACGAAAAAGCACAAGGGAAGTTCGAATGAGTCTTTTGCAGATAGGGTTCTTGAAATTGTTGCAACTGATTTTGGTTGCCAGTGGCAGAGAAAATCGGTACCCATTTGGGAGATCCTCTTAAGTTTTCTCTATAAAGAAGGTTGCTGGGCTTTGGTATCTGTTACCAATGGCAATGGTCGTTCTTGTATGGGTATTCTAAGGCCTTTTACCGTTTCTTCTGCCCTTTTATCTATATTAGGGGATCCACAAATGGCTTGTGATTCTGGGGGAGCAAATATGGTTCAATATGTTAAAACAGTGGATGCTGAGATTTGCAAATCTGAGCGCAAAGTTAAGAAGAACAAGGATTTGTTGGACTCTCAGGCTAAGAAGAGTGCTATAGGGATTGAAGGGCATCAGAAAAAGAAAATGATGGATCTGAATACACTTCAAAACCTCACATGGAGCTCCTTTTGTAATTTAGTACATGATCAATTTGAGATAGATTTGCATGACGTTTATTATGTCATGGAATGTAACAAGTCAAAAAAGTTGAAGTTTTTGAAATGCTGGATGAAACAGATGAAGCAATCTGCCTGCTGTAATCCAACTTTATCAGAAAAACCAAAGCCAAATCAGATAATTGCAGAAGAGGTTAAAGATAAATTGACTGAGTTACCTCAAAACGGTGAACAGCCAATCTCCTCACCTGCCTCAGCTGGAATTAACGCTGACGCTTCTACATTACAGGATAATGATGTGCTAGATTTTAGGTCAGAAACTTCTGAAGCATTTTTCAGTAACCTTTCCAACAAGATTCACCAGGGAATTGCATCTGAAGTCATACACCTGGGGGCTTTGTCAGAGCGTCTTGTGAATTCATCTATATACTGGCTACGTCAGAAGGTTGACAGGGAAAATATTTCTGAGTGTCATTCTCCTTTAAAAGGTGATAATGCTTGTGGTAGCGTGCTTGCAACTGAACTGATAAAACTTCTATTAAGGGAGCCCAAGGAGTTAGCTGCAAAGCATAAAAGCAGAAATTCATTCTCGCAGGCATCCGATCCAGGACCTACCACACTAATTACAGAACATGTAGTTAGAGAGTATCCTTTGATGAATTATTTTCTGCATGTGATGCAATTTTTGTTTCATAATTCTAATCGGTTGTAAAATTTGTGAACTTTTGTTCCATGTTTTTCCTTAATGAGCATTAGATATGAACTGCAGATTTTATTTCGGATGCAAATTTTACAATCAGAGGTTGGAAGTGGAGTTGAAGATTCCAGCAAACAGAAGTTTGTCAAACAAATATGCTTGCTTTTGGAGAACATTCAGTGCCACATGGAAGGGGGTTTCTTTGGTGATTGGAACCTTGAAAATTATGTGGCAAAGATCATAAAAAACAGGTACGAGATTTATACACCGGAAATGGGATTTTTTAGATGTTGATTGATGATTCTTCTGAAAAGTTATGATATATACAAATTATGGAATTTTATGGAATTCCTAGCTTCTACTTGGAGTTTATTCTCATTTGCTGCAATTATGCCAATATATATGCATATTTGTTGCCGGAATGCTTTCTACTATGTACCAGAGACGGAGTACAAAATGAAAGGGTAGCGTTTCCCTAAAACATTACTTCAGTATGAAACTGACAAGGTGTACTTGTTCTGCGTTATTGCAAAATAACTTTCATCTTATCACCACTTTTATTTGTCCAAACCAGAAGTATTTAAAACTAAACACAGAAAATATTGTTATGAGTTTCTTTTCGTGTGTTTTTCTTTTTCCATGGAAACAATATAATTAAGTTAATGAATGTATAAAGTAAAGAAAACATTTAGACTTATGATTGGGAAATCCCTGACTATTCAGATATTCTCACACTCTTGAAGACGTGGTTCATAAAATCTACAACAAAATGGACCTGCTGCTGTTTGCAGATGAGGATGAAGCCCCAAATAGTTTACTCAACAGTGAGGACAGCAACAAATCATTGAACAAAAAAGTACAGAGAGATGAAACGGGTGAAAACGATGTCAGTCATGAACCTGTTTCAGCAGAAAATGAACCCTTTCAGTTGCAGACGAATGACAGTGGAAGATTCCAAAGGATTATAGAAGAGGATCATGATCAAAAGCTAGTTGAAGCAAAGGAAAGGAGAGAGAGGGCAAGGAGATTTTCATCTTTTACAAGTTGGATGCCTGATTTGCAGAGAGTTTGGGCTCCAAAACAAAATGGTATGAAATCCAAGACAGATCCCTTCCGAAAGCTGCCAAAAAGGAAAGAGCGACAAAGGGCAAACGATGACACAGTATGTGAGACACCTATGACTATGACAGGAAACAAGCGTTCTAGCCGATGGAGTGATGGGAGTCAAAAAAGTGGCTCAGTTTCTAAGGCATTGTTTCAGGATGATCATTGATGTGAGTAAACTATACCTGACTTCCACACAGAAATTGTATATGCAACCTTGCAGTGCAGAGTTAGCTCAAGATGGGTGCTTTCAGTGTTCAACCACAAATGGTGGATAACATGCCTGAGCTCCGGAGTTAAATTTGCATTCCCAGTGTTCACGACACTAGCATACTAACACCATCAGTTGATTCACTACATAGCGATATATAACTGAGTAACTTGTTCATTTGTTCAATTCGATGTATTTGATAAGAACAAAAATTAATAACAATAATCATTGGAGATAGAGTTGTGCTTTACTGCATTCTGCTACATGCATGAAAACATTTTGAAGGAAATAGGAGTATATTATTAAAATTTTATTTTGTATGGAGTAACCTGTCTCCGTATCTCTGAGATATACATGATACTCTTCAGAATCAACCTAACAATCCCAGGACTAGAAGTAGAGACTCCTAATACATCAGACATAAGCAGTTGATGCATATCCAAAGGAGGATTCCCTCATACAGCTCAAAATAGCTAGAGAGTAGAATAGTGTGGGGCTTGTTGTATGGGCCAGGGATCCGGCCTACTTAGACGTGAAGTATTTCCAGACTATAAACCCACATAAAACAATTTGCCAGTTTCAAGTCAGGTCAAACAATGTAGCCCAACTCATGTATCCTTCCAGCTACACTGAGCTACACATATGAAATGTTTTTAAGTATGACCTTACTATCTGTTATGTCAAAAACTAGCTAATATAAAAAGTTGTTTTTACTTGGAACTAACATTTTATACATGATCATCAAAAACGAATAAGGAAATTTCAATCAAAATTTGAAAATTATACAATCATTGGTAAGATATACTTGCCATAAATTTTTTTTTATCACATTTACAACCAACCTAATTAACGTTAAATGAAATAAAAGATATTGGATAAGACACATTTTATCATTTGAATGAAATCAAATTATTTGTAACTAATATTTTAATTGAATTTAAATTTTTGAAATTAGAATATATAAAATATTAGGATAACTAATAGGGGAATGATATACTTACCACCAAAAATTTTACTACGCTTACAACCAACTTAAACACCGTTGATTTCCGTCAATCTAACGGTTATACTTTATTAGAAATTATTGGGTTGTACTTATTAATTAATTATTAGTTCTCAATAAATTATAACCGTTAGATTGACGGATATTAACGGTGATTAGATTGGTTGTAAAGATGATAAACATTTTTTGTGGTAAGTATATTTTATCCCTAATTAATAATATAGATGCATTTTGAGAGTATGAATTTGAAGAGAAACAAATTTATACATTAATGACATGGAATAGGGGAAGTATATTGTGACAACCAAGTTGTGTTACTACTAAGTGACTACCAATCAATCTTACTGTTAGATCAATTATATTGATCCAACGGTTATATAAAGTATTAAATATAAAGTAATCATAACCATACAAAGGTGAAAATAAATATAAAGTATTAGATTTGGGGAATCATAACCATACAAAGATGAAAATAAATATAACCGTTGGATCAACATAATCGATCTGAAAATCATAACCATACAAAGGTGAAAATAAATATAAAATATTAAATTTGGGGAATCATGACCATACAAAGATGAAAATAAATATAACCGTTGGATCAACATAATCGATCTCACGGTAAGATTGATTGGTAGTCACTTGGTAGTAACACAACTTAGTTGTCACAATATCCTTCCCCTGGTAACATAATATATTAACTCCACTCGTATAGAATGTATTCTATATAATAGTATATGAAAAAATTGTTTGTGAAATGCTTTTTATTTTTATTTTTAACAGTGGAGTGCAAATTAATCAAAACTCAAAATTGTAATTGACTGCGAACAAATTTTTAACAAAAATCTTCAACGATCTACATGATGAAATTAATAGTACACGAAAGCCTCATTAAATTGAGAGCCAGTTAATTTTCAAACTCATTTTGAAAAGAAAACTTAAATCGCTGAACATTCTAGATAATTCAAGAGAAAATAATGTTAAATACGGTTAAAAAAAACTAGTTCTGAAAAGAAAACTTAAATCGCTGAACAATATTCTAGATAATTCAAGAGAAAATAATGTAGAATACGGTTAAAAAAATGAAGTTTGTGCACCACTAGGGATAACCTAGTGATGTTGGGTGTGTTTAGTATGTATTAGGTGTGCGGTTCGATTCCCTGTAATGTCAAAAAAAAAATGAAGTTAATTTGTTGAATTGATCTTATCTGCTGATTTCGAAGAAAGAAGGCCAATACAATTACAAATCTTCAAAGTCGTCCAAAATTTGTGCTCTATCACTATAGCAGGCTGCACAAGCCCGAGACTATACAAATTTCCATCCACGACGGATGACTAGGCAACTCAATCTGTTCCCCCACATATTACGCCTAAAATTATGACATATATTTCAACATTGGTGGCTCCTGCCATTTTCAGCTTGCAACGTTAATTCCCCACATCAGTGATACGAAACCGCCCGATTGGGCTGGGTCGATTCAGAACATGATGAATTGGTCATTGAATTGGTTCGAGTCAAGTATCAGATCCGGTCCAATCCGATCAAAATCCAACCAAAATTGGTTATAAACGGTGACTCGATTGGGTCGTGCATTTTTTATTAAAAAAAAGTCAAAAACCAAAATTATTTCATCTTGTCAGAGAAAAATATAGAACACATTTTAATTTTTTTTGTAATTTTGTTTGCTAGTAGTATAGTCTTCTACAATGATCTCAAATTTCAGCTTCCAATACAATTTGAGAAACAATAAATTAAGAGAATGTGACATATGTCATTTCAACATAAATGAATTTGAAAAAATTGCGAAACAATTTGCTTATTTAGTGAATTTTATTTAACTCATTTTAAATATGAAGAATATAATTAAATTTATGTGTTCATATTTGTATATAATTTTATATGTATTTATATATATCCAAATTAATCAGTCCGGTTAATGACCCGCCTGTTCAACTAATGAACCAGTATCTCAATCGGATTCATTTCGGGTTGGGTTTAATAACTCTGCCCCACCTCTACCCTATTGAGAATATCCTTTAAAATGCTACATATTTATCTTGCCGGTCCGTTACGAGCTTGACTTGATATTGCTATTTTAATTAGTCAAGAAGACTTTAAACTAGAGAATGTGGGAAATGACATGCTACTTACTTTTCCTCCCTAAGAGGAATGCTGACTGCAAGCAATTTCTTACCCACAAGGCACGGTGCTCATAATTTCTTCCCCCAACTTCTGTACGTACATGCCCTCCAACACCTATAAAATGGTACCCTCTCTACATTCCCTGAACCAAACCAAGAAGCTAATAGAACTGATTCGAGGCATAGAAACATGGCAGCCCTCAAACAAGTTTCATTCTTATTATTGCCTCTGTTGCTCATTTCCCTATTCAAGTCCTCCCAAGCTGCTGGTATTGCTGTCTATTGGGGTCAAAACACCAACGAAGGGTCCTTGGCAGATGCTTGCAACACTGGCAACTACCAATTTGTGAACATAGGTTTCTTGTCCACTTTTGGAAATGGCCAAAACCCACAACTAAACCTTGCTGGCCATTGTGATCCAAGCAGCAATGGGTGCACAGGATTAAGTAGTGACATAAAGGGTTGCCAAGGCAAAGGCATAAAAGTGCTCCTCTCACTTGGAGGTGGTGCTGGAAGCTACTCTCTTAACTCAGCTGATGAAGCCACACAACTTGCAAACTACCTCTGGAATAACTACCTTGGAGGACAATCAAATTCACGTCCATTGGGTGATGCTGTCTTGGATGGCATAGATTTTGACATCGAAGCTGGTGGAGACCAACATTGGGATGAACTTGCCAGTGCACTCAATGGCTTCAGCCAACAAAAGAAGGTGTACTTAGCTGCAGCCCCACAATGTCCATTCCCTGATGCTCACTTGGATTCAGCAATCAAAACTGGCCTATTTGATTATGTGTGGGTTCAGTTCTACAACAACGCTCAATGCCAATACACAAGTGGAAACACTAACAATCTCATTAGTGCATGGAACCAGTGGACCTCAAGCCAAGCTAAACAAGTATTTTTGGGGGTACCAGCGTCTCAGGCTGCTGCTCCAAGCGGTGGTTTTATTCCTGCTGATGTGCTAACTTCGCAGGTTCTTCCTGCTATCAAGGGTTCACCCAAGTACGGTGGAGTCATGATTTGGGACAGATACAATGACGTCCAAAACGGATATAGTAATGCTATTAAGGGCAGTGTTTAATTAGTTCGAGGTTGAATAATCGATCTGTATCTTTGGAATAAGTAGCACGTTCTGTAGGTTCTGTACCTACATGTTGAGTGCTATGTGATCACTTAGTTATATGCGTGTAACAATAATAATAATAGATGACCTTGAAATAATAAGACTTTCAGGAAAATGTAGCTCCTTATGAAATGTCATTTTTATTCGGATTTGTATTCTCTTATATTATTTAAAGATCGTTATAATTTTATATTATAAGAAAGAAAAACAAATTAATTATACTCATATAATACTGATATATATACACTTGTACAAATAATGATAAGTACCTGGAAAAATTGTTTTTTTTTTTTTGGAGAAAAATGTTTATCCTTTTAATGACACAACTTATATCATTTCACTCTCACAAAGAAATAGGACCCAAATCTTTATTTTTTTTTGTCAACTCTCTCTCTCTTCCTTTATCTATCTCTTTCTCTCTCTTAAAATGACACAACTTTACATCTTTTAAAATGATACATATTTTTTCCTTTTTTTATGGGAAAAGTGTGTCATTTTAAATGACAGAAAGTTATGTCATTTTAAGAAATATACAGACACAGAAAATTTAAATTTTAAATTAAAAAAAATCACTCACTTTCTCTCTCCCATAATTTCTATTTTTCTGTGTCTATCTCTCTCCTAAAATGACATAACTTATGTCATCTAAAATGATAAATACGAATTTTTTTTATATGTAAAAAATATCCTGTTATTAAAACAAAAGAGAGGATAGATATACCTTCATTCTATGCTTTTGAGTCTTATGTTGTCCCTACGGTTGCCACGTATCTATTTTTTTGACTTTTTTTCTTTTCGTGAAGACTTTTCTTGTTTCCATAAACTTTGAGCATTGATTCACGTTACCCTCTTGAAAAGGTAATTAATTTTAAGGAAAACAAGAAATATTTTATTTTAAGTAACAATGAACACAATTACCTATAGTTAATCATATTTAACCCAAATCTCCCTATTTCTAATCATGCGAGATGTAAGTTTAAATTGCTATGGATTAGGAAACCATCTGCCAACGAAAAGACTAAAGAAGATCACAAGACATATATAATGTGCAAATAAAGATCCTCAAAACAACATGATAAGAGGTGCCTTGATTAAACTGTGTATTAGATTAATTTACTGTAATCTTTTACTTTTTATACTATAATTTTTTTGTTAGTATTTTTTTTTTTTATTTCATTTCATTTGTATATATTTTTTTAAGAAAAGATTGGTTTACCAAATTAAAAAAAGCCTAAACAAAATTAAACATAACGATCGCACTTACATGACAACTCCAAAATTGGTAAAAAAATAAACATAACTTATTCTGACCACGAAGTACTAAGTTAATTATTTACACTACCATATAGAATTAACAGTAGCAATTAAACACCCAAGGGATGTCCCATAAGAACAGATACGCAAGATCTTTCTTAAGAAAAGATTGACAGGACTCCGAATGACCATACCAAAAACCATAAATTTTCTGCATTAAAATTGCTTGTTAAAGACTCGAATTGAATAACAAAGTAGAAAGTATCTCGGCAATGTTTTTATCATGTTACATGAGATAGTATTATCTCATGTAGAGATATAATTGGGTGGGTCTCACGATTAAAAGAAAAAAAAAATACTATTGCGATGTATAATCATAATCTGGGGGTTGTTTCTTTATTTGCCGTTAACTATCCTATAAAAGACAAACATTTTTTCCTATGTATAATGTATTTGGTATATCAAGGGTGATCTTTTATGATTTTTTGGCTTGTTTTTAATTAATACTTATGTGGCTTATAGCTGCTGGTTGATTTGTTTATTTGGTTTCGTATGTGTTTGATAAAATGCCCATCTGAGTGTGACTTGTGGTTATTTGAGGTGGTTGGGGTTAGATCGTCATTTGTAAATACTGCTGTCTCTTGCTGAATGCCAAGGTTATAATAACTTTTTTTATCCATAATTTTGGTAAATATACTTTGAGAAATATTTTTCTCAAGTTACATAAAATTTTTTATCTCATGTCACAGACACAATTATACCCACACGATTCCTGCACCGAAACCTAAATAACCCATATTTGAACAGAAAAACACAAACTGTAATTACAAAACATATTCAACCGTACTTAAAGGAAAATGTGGTTGTTACAACCATGAAAATTAGATTCAGGGGGTGGGAATTTTACAAGTTCTCACTGAATCTTATGAGAAAACACTTACGCAGACGTATAATTTTCCAAAGTTTTATTACAGTGCAATATGGGAATTATACTGAATATTTATTATTTATAATATTTGAATTTTAGGAACCAATTTATTTTCTTCAGGATTAAAAATAATTTCTTCATATAATAGTGTACCTTAAATACTATCAATATGAGAGAGGCATAGTGCTTTTCTTAATTTGCTCAATTATTTTAATTTTAATTTTTAATTTTTCATACAGTGATAATCATCGCTCTCAAATCTTTAATTGTGAACATCATGATATATACAAGAAAATACACTTATGATTTCCCTCCCTCTTTATTAAATTTTTGGCTCCGGCTTTGATTAAAAAAAAATTATTTATAAAACCTTAAATATATCATGGCATTCGATCTACTAAATTGAGTAACTCTTATATATGTAGAGAGAGAGAACGCTTTACACAAAGCGAAATCCAGAATATGAGATCAAACATGCTTTGATTCGCGTTGGTTATATATACATAACACCTAGGAAATCAAAGCTTGATGACTAGATATGTACCACAGAGGTAACATGTAACTAAATGGCGGAGCCAGAAAGGCAACGTGTAACTCAGTGGTGGAGCCAGAAAGAAATTTAAGTTAGTGTCAAAAAATTCAGCTGGTGCCACTGCTATATAGTTATGACCAAAACGTGATTAATTTTTAAAAACTTGAAACATGATTTGCTACGTTTCAAGCGTAGCTAAATAAACGTGGCTAAATTAGTCAGTGCCAAGGTATTTGCCGGCACCAACATGGCTCTGCCAGTGACTTATTCCATACATGCATAGACTGCATAGCAGATAGTCTAATATGGTTTAGGTAGCAAGCATTGTCTTGTTCAAGGTTATGGACCCTAATGATGTGTTTGGGAGTTTGAAAGGGAAAAGAAAGAAAGAGATCTAAGGGGAAGGGAGGGAAAGAAAAATAAAAGGTATTTATTTTCCCTTGTTTGGGAGTTAAAAATCCCCCTTTCTAATTTTAACGGTGAGAAAGATATTGGAGGGTTTTACCAAAATTCTCTATTTTCTTTCCCCATTTTTTTAAACTGAAAAATAAAGAGAATGCATAAGTAAAATCTTTCTTTTCTTTTCCTTTTCCTCTTAATAGTAACTCTCAATCACAGTCTAAGCGAGTTAGTTTAATCCCTCTTATTATGATTTAGAGTCCCAACGTGGTTACCTTTTTACTTATGGTTTATTAAAGTTTTAAGGCTTATAGATGTGAAGTGTTTGAGTGCATATATGAACTACTTGGAGTGTGATGGTATTTGATAGAGTTAGATGCCATATTTGAGAAGGGAAAAAGTTAACTCACATTTCTAAAGGACAATTATTGTTTAAGTCACGAGTATAAGTGACAAAGTAAGCAATTTTATTAATGATTTCTTAATTATTCTAGTTGCATTTAGTACCGTAATTAATTTAATATACTGGATCCCACACGGTAATTACATATACCACAAAGGAAATTAACAAGCATTTATTCCATACATACACATAGGCTGCAAAGCATATAGTTTGCACGCCTATGCCATGCCCATATTCTAATATGGTTTTGGTAGGAAGCGGCGCAGAGTTGCAGACACACACTCATATATATATTGCGTCCGAAACTCCTGTCACAAATTGCAACACATCTTTTGGAACATACGGCTTTATCTTATCGCTGTAGTTAGATTGAACATCATGGAATCTGTCCCAAAGCATAATTCCTCCATAGTTGGAAGCCTTCTTTATGTAGGGAAGTACATCAGAAATTAGCTTTTCTGGTTCTATATAACCCCCACTTGGAGCTGCATCAGGCGCTGCTGGTAGTCCCATGAATACCGAATTATTGGGTAGAACTAACGAGGTCCAATCGTCCCATGACTCAAGAAGCAATGCAGTATTGCCATCTGAATATTGACACTGAGCGTTGTTGTAGAACTGAACAAATATATAATCGAAAAGGCCAGTATTGATAGCTTTGCCAAGGTAGTAAATTGGGTTAGTAGGACATTGTGGGGCTGCAGACAAGTAGAATTTTTTGGGCTGTCTGAGAGTATCAAGTTCCCTAGCAAGGTCATCCCAATAATTCTCTGTTCTTTCGATGTCAAAATCAATTCCATCCAAGGTGACACTTCCTAGTGGACCTAATTTTCCACTGAGGAAGTGTTCATAGAGGTACTCGGCAACATTCTTTGCATCTTCGGCTGAGCAGAGGGAGTAGTCTTCACTTGCACCTCCGAGTGAAAGGAACACTTTGATACCTTTATTCTGGCAGTGTTCTATTTCGGGTTGTAGTTTGGTACAAAGACTCCAGTCGCCACAATGGCCTGCGAAGTTCCATGCTGGGGTTCTGTCACAACCAAAGGTAGTAAGGAAAGCGAGGTTCACAATCTCATAATTTCCAGTGTCACAAGTGGTGGTCAAGTTGCCATCGCCATTGTTTTGGCCCCAATAGATGGCGATACCACCAGTGGATGCCTCTGAAGACATGATGGTGAAGAAGAATGTCAAGAGGGACAAGAGAATAAGGATCAATGCTTGCCTTTCGGAAGCCATGGATGGATTTATGTTTTCTTGTTCAGCTCGATGAGTGTGAGAGCAAGAGAAGCAACCTATTTATAAAGGGAGAAATCATTTTTGCACATCAGAATAATTACTTGTACTTATACTTACTTATTTGAAAAATAAAAGTTGGAGAGGATAAGTATCCGTATTGGTATGGATATATTTTTCATTATTATTTAAAGAGGAAGGATCCGTTTACAAATTTTTCTGAATTTCTTTTACAAATTACACAGAACATAGTGAAACGAGTGTTCTTCCGGAAAAACATAAGGTAGTTTGTAAGAGTTTGTAAACAAAGAAGTTTGTAAATATAACATGTCCCTTACTTAAAATATTCAAACAGTAATTATATTAATTTTATTCTCTTTTATTTTATGCTACGCTGTCTCGTTTAATTTCATTCATATTCAGATATGACCAAAAAAAATCTTCTTTTAATGCTTTTGTCGCATTAAGGTAACCAGTGCTGGCATAGACCTTATAAAGCACGTGTTCAGCCACAAGAGTTTTGTCCGTGACGCTGATTTCCCGTGGCAGACTAATAATTTGTTATGCTTGGACCATGTTTGGCTTTGGACCGCAAACTCTTAAGCACGTGTTCTATTGCAGTTGTGCGAGTCAAGGACGTTGCTTTTCGACTCACAAGTCACAAAGCTCCTAAGTAGTAATGTCCTCTACAAATTTTTACGTAACGATTTTTTCCCGCTCCCAAAATATGGACCACATGCACTAGTGTGAGGTACAGTATATTTATTTTAAAATAATCTAAAAAGTACACAATTAATCTTTATGTGATATAATTTTAAAAAATTAAATATATGTAAAAAAATAACTATGCAATAAATAAACGACATTATTAGGATAAATCAATTATCGAATTAAACCCCGTAAAATATGGCATGCCAGTATTTTTAGTTTAAATCTTATAAATAATATGTTATATCATAATTTAGAATGTCCACTTCGATTATGGACAGCATAAAAGTTATTATATGACATACAAAAAGAAGAATGATAAACTTTATTTTCACATTTAGGGTTTAGATTAGGTAAAGAGAGTCTTTATTTTCGCATTATTTGAGTATGCATGAATGTTGTATCTTTTTTTGTGATCAGTCATGAATCTTTTTCATTTGTAGAACAACTCAAAAAAATAAAAACTTGGGGTAAGGAATAACTCAATTGACAACTGAGCTTTTAAGTATTTGTTTGTATCAGCAATTCAAACTATGCTTCAAGTAAATTATTAAAAAATCTTAAAAAAATATAATTATTGATAACTCAATTTTCATAAAGGAATCAAAGTTTATTCTATTACTTTGTATAGTACTATTACTGACATGACCTTCAGGGTTCTCTGGAGAATTTCATGCTTGTCAACAACTTTTTCAGTGCCAGAACGATATCCTTGGACCACCTACAGCTTTGGGTACGGATAATATAGAATGCTCTCATATTTTTAACAAGGTTTATACATCGTTACCTAACTTTCTAAAAATTTCTCGCAAACTAGTTAAGGATACACTTGCTCATTTAGATTAGGTTGTAAAATTAGAGTTTAAATTTGTAGTATTTTAAATTATATAAATAATAAAAACCATATAAATATAAAGTAATATATTTATAAGAAGGATGGTTTTATGCAGCCTTACACTTTTATGACCCAATTTTATCAAATATAATAAGGAAAAAATATTTATTTTTATCGTAACAAAATTTTTTCTGTCCTATTTATATAAAAGTGAGTGAGTTTCATTAATATTTTCTCCCATCTCTTTTTTTTAAGTCTTTCATCTCTTTATAAGTAGACTCAATCACTTTTATATGAATGTGATATAAATTTTTTTTTTGAAAAAAAACAAAACATTAAACCATGCAATACAACATGAAGCTTACATTTCATGGGCCTCGGTCGCAATGCAGTGTACGTGGGTCCACACAGGAAGAGGCATCAGCACCACTGCACCCTTAAACAATGTTTTTTTTAATGAATAGATAAAAAAATAAAATAAAATAAATATTTTTTGATCTCTTTCTTTCTCCGCATTTCCACACAATAGCTCGATGCTGTAAGAATTAAGATAAGATCTAGTGATTGCTTACCAAAAAAAAAAAAAGAAGATAAGATCTAGTGATTCTAATGGATTTATATAAGATATAATTTAGGTAAAAAAATTTAAAAATTTGCGGTTGTCGTCTTCTGGATTTAATAAGAATGTGTGTATTATTTTTAATTACATATCATCTTCCTTTTTTATTTTTTTTATAAATAAGTTATGTGCAATAATATATTATTGTATTTTTATTAAAAATTAATATCCCAAAACGCGTAAGCAATTTTTTTTTATTTTTTTTTTTATAACAAGCAATTTTATCTTTTCTAGAATGGTGTTAGGCTCTTTACTTTCCCATATATTCAAAAAAAAAAAAAAATGGTATTTGGGTTATTACGCTTTCATCAAGCTCAAGCACAATAGGTCGAACGCCACAGGCCCACAGCAGAGCGGTGGCCAGAATTTTTAAAAAATATACCCACGGCACGTTTTTAGTGAGAGGAGCAAAAATAAGAGCGTAAATGGGATAGGTCGGTCTATATGTGTTTATGACTTAATTTATATTAGGTCAGACTTGATCTATTATAAATAGTAAAATAGAACAGGACGAGACTTTTAAAAAAAATCTATTTAGAAAACAGGTCATAAGATTTTTTATAATGTCGGACCCATAAGCCGACAGGCTGGCCTATATCATAATATTTATTTAAAATATAATAAATAAAATTATTACTTTAATAATTTTGAATAATAAAATAATATTATTTTAGTTATTCTTTTAATTGTTGAATGTTTAATAGGCTTAAACAGGCTAACAGACATTGGGTAAAGCTTTTATTTTTTAAATATAGGTCAGACCAGACTTATAATTTGGGGCCTGCACAGGCTAATAGGCCAGATCCATACCCAATATATTTTACACAGGCGTGACATATTTAAGCCAAAAGCCTAGCCTAGCCTAGCCTAGCCTATTTACACCCCTAAGCAGAAGCCACACATTACTACATGCTAAATTTCATAACTAGGGTGTAAATGGGTCAGGCTGGCTGGGCCTAGCCTACACCCCGGCCTACATTGAGCCTGGCCTGGCCCGTCCTCCGTTTAAAAATTGAATATGCTTAGGCTTATAAGAAAGCTTTTTAACAAATAGGTCGTAGGCTACTTTTGTCAAGCCTGACCTAAAGCCTTGTAGGCTAGCCTATTTAATTTTTAAAAATAAAATAAAATAATATATTTATTTTAGGTGGCAATTAGTACCAACCCTTATCTTGATAGTAGTTTAAAGATATTTCAATGAAGGATATTCTCTTGTAGACTTTATTTCAGCTTTGGTTGACCTAGTAATTGTATTTTTTTATTTTCTCCATTTCTTTGACTCTATTCCTCTCTGATATACATTATAGAGCTAGGGTATTATGTTGACTCTTGTTTGTCATTTTTTATTTCTTATGAGAAGTACTAGTGCTTGCATGAATGAAACTTTGTTCAGTATATTTTTTTAGTTATTTTTTTAACTATTGTAAAAATTTTAATGCTCACTAGTGAAATTTATATCTCATGTAAAAATAAGCAGTAATTTATGAACACGTTATTGACTTGTGATGTCAAGTGAATATTTTAAAAATTGTTAAAAATATTTTTCAAATTTTTTAAAAATATATCACGAGGGGGGCCTACAAGGCCTGTAAGCCATATCAGGCTCTCTAATTTTTTAAAATAGGCCAGACTTGGCCTATAAATAAAGCATTTAGTATGCCAGATAGACTGAATATTTTTTTACGTAGGCTTAGGCCAGGAAGGCCAAAGCCCAGCCCAGCTCATTTACACCCCTAGTCATAACTGGTAATCCCTAAGGACCACAAACATTTTTTATTATAAACAATATAATTATATTAATATCCACAAATAATGTGTAACTTCTATATTTTTTATGGGTTGATAATATATAATTAAGAGGATTTAATTTTGTTACTTACTTTATTGTAAAATATAGATTATTCTATCTACTTTTTTTCTGCCTACCACTCTCTAACACCGTTAGATCCTAAAGATGAGATAGAAAGATAAATATTAATTAAGATTATGATCTAACGGTGTTGGAAAGTGATAAGTAAAAAAAAATGTAAGTAGAATAACCTATCTCTTATTATCATACATGATAGTTGAGAGTTGGTGATATACAGATCTTGAGAGATGATTATACAAAATTAGAAGATATTCCTCTACCTTTCTTTTTTATATGTGTTTTCTCTAATTATTTCTTTTCAATTTTATTTTTTTTGGTAAAGACAAATTATTTACTTTATCTTTGGTTATTTTGTAGGGAAAAAAATAAGTATTGTTTTTTTAATAAATATTTACGAAAATATAATCATTTTGAATGTAAATACAAATTTATAACACTCAAACACGCCTCACAGAAGGCATGACCGATTGGAAAGAGACACTCTCCACAGAGAGTGTGACTTACCAGGTGCTAACACGTGGCACAAAAAGTCAACAATTTGACTGTAAAACTTTGGAAGTCCATAACTTTTGAGTCGGGTGTTCGAATTAGGTAAAAAAAATTTGATTCCAAGCAACTTTTTGATATCTACGCAATGACACCTCATTTGACATTTTTTTTCTCTCACAAAAAAAGTTTTGAATTTACAACAATTATACTTTAAAAACTTTCAAACCCAGATTAATAAAGAGAAAATCACTATCATGATTATAAACATTCCTAGTAAAGATCCTTATGAGTATGGTACAATTGTTGCAAATTGAAATTATATTTATGGGAGACGAAACTTCAACTTAAACAACATCATTCACACTCACAGATATAGAATATACAAAACTGAGCACAAAAAAGCATTTTTCGAAAATATTTTTTAACCAAGTCCCCTTCGGAACTTGCCAACACATTCATCTCAAAAAGTTATGCGGAATAAAAAAAAAACCTAATTCAGGCACCCGAGGCCAAAATTATGACCTTCTGAAGTTTTACGACAAAATATCCAAAATTTTGAAAAACTTTTCACCAAATCCCTTTCAATGAGACTTCGTTGCGTAGATCTCGAAAAATTATGTGGAATAAAAAAATTACCTAATTCGGATACCCAAGTCAAAAGTTATGGACCTCCAAAGTTTTACAGTCAAATTGTTGGGGCGTGTCAACACCTAGTTAGACACGCCCCTTGTGGGGCATGTCTCTCTCCTAAAACTTTGGAAATTCATAACTTTTAATTTAGGTGTCTGAATTAGGTAAAAAGAATTAATTTTACACAATTTTTCGAGATCTACGCAATGAAGTCTCATTGAAGGGGATTTGGTAAAAAAAATTCAAAATTCCTGATATTTTATCCAAAAAATTTCTGAAGGCGATAATTTTAGCCTCGGGTGCCTAAATTGAGTTTTTTTTTATTTCGCACAACTTTTTGAGACAAGCGTGTTAGCAAGTCCCAGAAGGGACTTGGTCAATTGTTTTTCTTCAAAAATTGCTTCCTTGTGCTCCATTTTGCATATTTTATATTTGTGAGTGTGAACGATGTTATTTAAGTTGAAGTTTTGTCTCCCATAAATATAATTTCAATTTGCAACAATGATACCATAATCATAAGGATCTTTATTAGGAATGTTTCTAATCATGATAGTGGTTTTCTTTTTATTAATCTGGGTTTAAACGTTCTTATAGTATCATTAATGTAAATTCGAATTTTTTTGTGAAAGACAAAATATGCCAAATGAGGTGTCATTGCGTAGATCTCAAAAAAATTATGTGAAATCAAATTTTTTTTTTACCTAATTTAAACACTAGAGTAAAAAATGATGGACTTTCAAAGTTTTATATTCAAATTGTTGACTTTTTTTTTGCCATGTGTCAGCACCTAGTGCGTCACGCCCCTTGTGGGAAGTGTCTCTCTCATAAAACACGGCGTTTGTGAAGAGTGTCTCACTCCAACCGGTCATGTCCTATTTGAGACGTGTTTGAGTGCTATATATTTGTATTTACAATTAAAATGACTATATTTTGTAAATATTTATTATAAAAATAATATTTAATTTTTTTTGCCTATTTTATAGTTACGTGTTATTTTACAATATTTTGGTGCATTTTTTTTTAAGTTTGCATGGATTTTTTTTATCTTATTAACGACAAATTATTTACTGCAAAGAAGGTACACTTTGAAAGTAGATGTTGAGTACGTGGAAATAGATCTTCTTAAAACAAATATGATATGATTATGTGAAAAAATTACACTCATACAAAGATAAATAAACTATTATGATTTTATAATTATCTACTTTAATATATTTTCTCTCTTCTTTTATTACAATTAATTCATCTTTTATGTAATTATGATTATATTATTAACTTTTTAACAGTAGAGAATTCCGATTGTCCGTATGTTCATCACTTAATTCAAGGATCAAGTACATAACACGTACTAAATTACAGACATTATGGTTAGAAGTATAAATAGATTAGACTAAATTAGGCTTTGACTTAAATAGGTCAGACCTATGTAAAAGACTTTATGTCTGGCCTGACTTGTTAGCCCGTGTAGATTCCAAATTACAAATCTGGTCTGATCTATATTTAAAAAATAAAAGTCATGACATAAGTTTATTAGCCTATTTAAGTTTATTAACTATTCAATAATTAAAAAAATAACTAAAATAATATTACTTTATTAGTAAAAAATGATGGACTTTCAAAGTTTTATATTCAAATTGTTGACTTTTTTTTTGCCATGTGTCAGCACCTAGTGCGTCACGCCCCTTGTGGGAAGTGTCTCTCTCATAAAACACGGCGTTTGTGAAGAGTGTCTCACTCCAACCGGTCATGTCCTATTTGAGACGTGTTTGAGTGCTATATATTTGTATTTACAATTAAAATGACTATATTTTGTAAATATTTATTATAAAAATAATATTTAATTTTTTTTGCCTATTTTATAGTTACGTGTTATTTTACAATATTTTGGTGCATTTTTTTTTAAGTTTGCATGGATTTTTTTTATCTTATTAACGACAAATTATTTACTGCAAAGAAGGTACACTTTGAAAGTAGATGTTGAGTACGTGGAAATAGATCTTCTTAAAACAAATATGATATGATTATGTGAAAAAATTACACTCATACAAAGATAAATAAACTATTATGATTTTATAATTATCTACTTTAATATATTTTCTCTCTTCTTTTATTACAATTAATTCATCTTTTATGTAATTATGATTATATTATTAACTTTTTAACAGTAGAGAATTCCGATTGTCCGTATGTTCATCACTTAATTCAAGGATCAAGTACATAACACGTACTAAATTACAGACATTATGGTTAGAAGTATAAATAGATTAGACTAAATTAGGCTTTGACTTAAATAGGTCAGACCTATGTAAAAGACTTTATGTCTGGCCTGACTTGTTAGCCCGTGTAGATTCCAAATTACAAATCTGGTCTGATCTATATTTAAAAAATAAAAGTCATGACATAAGTTTATTAGCCTATTTAAGTTTATTAACTATTCAATAATTAAAAAAATAACTAAAATAATATTACTTTATTATTCAAAATTATTAAAATAATAATTTTATTTATTTTATTTAAAATAAATAATATGATATAGGTCGGCATATAGGTCCGACATATACAAAAAAGTCAATAGTCTGCTTTCTAAATAAGATTTTTTAAAAACTCATGCCTATTCTATTTGACATATTTATAATATGTCAAATCTGACCTAATATAGATTAAGCTGTAGATCCCTGTAGGCCAACCTAGCCCATTTACAGCCCTAATTATGGTAAACTAAACCCTTTAAAAAGGCTATAATTGGATAAATGATAATAGTAAAGTTATAGGGGCGAGGATTCAAATTGGCCGTTGAGGTAATGAATTCAGTCGTCTCGTCGAATAAATTTTCGGTGTTACTGTTGCACTTAGATTCAGTGCATCCCACAAATAAAAGTATTACACATCAGAGGAGAGAAAAAAAATTTAGCAGAGGAGAGAGAATTTTGGCCGATATATAATGCTCTCATTTGTGAGATGTACTAAATCTTTGGTGCGTAGCACCAAAAATTTATTCCGTCTCGTCGGTGTTTCTATTTGTACAATAATGTATACAGGTGACACGTGCTTGGGCAATGGTAAAAATATCTATAAAGCGTTTATTTGGGATTTTTTTTAAATTATAAATTTTGTTTAACATTACTGATTAATTAATAAAAATTATTCTTATAGAAAATAACAGAGGTTATAATTTTATAAAAGTTGTACTTTTATAAAAAAATAATATAATATATATTTTTAAAAAATATCGAAATTAACCCCAATTCCAAATTCAAAGTTCCTAGGTGCCGTACCCGAGCCGAGAGACAAGGAAAAATAAAATAAAGACTAAATATTCAAATTGGTCCAGGCAAAAAATTTGATATCCATTTTAATTTGGTCCCAGTCTTTTCCTAACATCAAATTAAATCAAACTGTTAATCACATTCAAATTAGACAGTTAATGCATGAAAAAATACCTCACCTTGAAATTGGGGCACTCAAAAAATGCTCTATTTGGGTTTCTAATGATTTTGGAGGTGTAAACAACACTATGCCTCCCACATTTACACAATGGACCAGCTCTTCTTTTTTCACTTCTGGACTCAAATGAACTACAAGGGCTTGAGCTCCCCCTCCCAGAAGAAATATTCATCTCCTAAATACTAAGTTTCAAATAAAACACCAAATTAAGGATAAACCCTAAATCAGCAATCCCCAAATTCAAACGTTCAATCTTCGATTCAATCCCCTTCTCTCTGGTTTAAGAAGAACCCTAAACCATACGACGACGTTCCTTTAAAGAAATTGAGAGGGAAGGACAACTTAACGTTCAATTGGGTTTCTTCAAAGGATTATGAGCAACGTGGATTATGGAGCTTCAGACGACGTCGTTCCACCTCCAACGTGGCAGTGACCATGCCTATTAACGTGACACATCAGCTCTGTCAATGACGCCGTATGTTTGAGATTAACAGAAGGACTGACGTGAGATCTATTTGTCTTTGTTGAGAACTATCCAACTAATTTATTTTTGTTAGGAAGTAAAATAGATTTCAACTTTTTTGTCAAGGACCAATTTAAATATTTACTCTAAAATAAAACAGTAGCATGTCTTATTAGTTATTACCTAGTCCCTGTCTTAGTGAACCCTTCCATTATGTTATTATGTCATTATGTCATTCACTTTTTTTTTTTTGGTAGACATTATGGCATTCACTCATTCTTATCGTAGTGGACCCTTCCCCAATGTTATCAAAATTGATTGATTGAGAAAATAGCATTCTACGAGGTTTACAAATTTAAACATTATCTCTTGCTTGTTTCGTTATACTAAATCCAACTTTATGTATTAAAATAAAAATATATTTCAAGAATGATTAAATTTATTAATTCATTTTATTTTAATTAAAATTATATGTTTTCATTAATTTTTAAAACTTTTATATTTTATTTATTTTAATTAATTATACATTTTTTAAAGAATTTAGATTTTTTTTCATAATCTATAATATTTATGGTTTTCTTGAATTAATTTTGAATATTTTTATCTTAAATATTTTTCTCAATATTATTTTATAATTTACTTAAATGTAAAATATTCATATGACAAAAATATTTGCTGGCAAATGAATAAATGGATATTTGAATCTGATACAGCACAAATTGATTTTATTTTATTTTTCAAACAACGAGCTATTTACTTGTATATTTAAAGGGTTTGATGTTTCTCATGATATAGAAGATAAATTTTATCTCCTACATATATATAAAAATATTTGAGACCCATCCGCCCATGTGAAGTCACAGAAGGAGAAGAGAGAGAAAGAAAAAATATGAACTCTATACATTTAGATGTAGATATAAAATAATTTTATCTTATCCACAATTAAATATCTTAAACCCATACTCGAATTTCTTCTTTTCACGCCTTTATCGAGTTAGTACTTTACCCACAAATTATGAGAGTACCGACTTTTATTAAAAATAGAATTTCTTTTTAATTTTAAACCATATTTTTTTGTAAATTCATTTTATGTCCCAATTTTTTTTCTCTTTTAATATGGATATACTACAATTAGGGGTGCTAAACGAACCGGAGAGACCTTTGGCCCGACTCATAAAGGTCTGCACTCACATGTTTAAAATTGGTTATTAGAACTAGACTTGAACTTATATAAAAGCTTGTTTAATAAAAATGTCTCAGGCTTCAATTTAAAAGTTTGACCGCAGAGGCTCTCCGAATAACCTAATATACTAACTTTTATTTTTATTTTATATTTTTTATACTATTTATAATAATTCTTTATCTCCTCAACACATTTCACCCCATTTTATTAGTTAAATAGATTTTTTGAATGATTTTGTTTTATATTATGTTATTTGAATATATATTGAATTTATGAATTTTTATGAAATTATTAGTGTTGTTGATGATATATTTTGTTTGAATAAATTTTTGTTATCTTATTTTTTTTAATAAGTTAACAGGTTAAATCAGACTTTTATTTTTTAATAAATAAGTTAGATAACAATTCAATAATTATATTTATAAGAGCTAACAAACAAATTATACTATACCACCAAAGATTTTCTTTCACTGGTGGCATATACCCTCACCAAAGGTTTTCTACTTTTCTCCCACTGAGCACTGGTGGTATATACCCTTTCTTTATAGCATGTGTTTTGTCAGGAGAGTTTCATGGTTGTGAGCCAAGGATTTACAGTGGCAGCTTGATGATTTGGTATCCTTGGACCACGTTTAGCTTCATCTGCAATCCCTTTCAACATTTTGGAAGTTTTCAATAAGTTTCTTTTGCAATTTTGCGAGTAAATAACGTGGGTGTTCCACTGACAAAGCTCCTAAACAGTATTCATAACAAAAGTCGTGTACAAATGACAATGATAGCGTTTAGTTGGACCTTAAAAAATAAAATAAAATAATGCATTATTTTTTTATTTTTTTATTTTTTAAAGTAAAGCATTTTCGTATTTGGATGCAATTTAAAAAATAGTTTAAATGTTAAAATAAAAAGGTAATTTTTGTATAAATTCATCTTAATCTTTTAAAATAAGTTCAGCATCAATTATCTATCTAATCTAAACGGTGACGGGAGTGAGGTTGGTGGTAGTAATGGTTGAAAAGAAATAACAATGGCGGTTTTCAAAGAATAATATAATATAAAATAATAAATTTGTCTTCATTTAATAGACTAATTTTTTAAGTTAAATTCATTTTTTATATGATATCACACATTTAAGATTTAAGGGTCCAAAGTTCGATTGTTGAGCTTACGTTATAGGAGCTCTGGGTGTGGTAAATTTATAAATTTTCCACCTTCAATCCTATTAGGTTTTTTAACAACCCCATTAGAGCATGAAACCAGTGAACCTAAGTGTGAGCTAACCAAATACTTTTTGGGGCTACCAGCGGCTTGGGTTTTGTTCTGCTGTTGTGCTAACTTCTCATGTTCTTCCTTCTATCGAGTTCTTCCAAGTAGGGTGGAGTCATGCTTAATTTGAGGTAATGCTATTAAGGGCAGTGTTCAATTAGTTTGAAGTTAACTTACTAATAAGTATCATATGGGCTCTATAAAATATTTATTTTTATCCCCTCAGAACAATGTCTCTTTATAAACAGTACACCAACTCTTTCCAGTTTCAAGCAAATGCTTACAAACATCATTAACCCCCTAATTGGTTGGTATGTAGAAGCAAATAAACACCCAAGGCCCATGTCCCATAAATAAGCACAGGCACCAAATATCTTTGTCAAGAAAAGATTGACAAAACTCCAAGTGACCATATCAAAAGCCCATAAATTTTCTGTACTAAATCTGCAAATAAAGACCCCAAGTAAGCAACAAACCAGCAAAGTATATTTACCAAAATTATGGATCAAGTCAGCAGCACCAAAATCCAGAGTGCAGTCCAAAACCGGATCCAAGACCATGTTCTCACAACCAACCCAAGAATCTACCATTGGGAAGACCCAAAATCAAGATATAGATCAAAACATACTCATCTCTTGGCCATACAGGGAAAGCACTAATATAGTCCATCACATATGGGCAGCACATGCATGAAAATTTCTGGTGAAATAAACTCTGCATTGGGAGGGATCTATTTATCATTAATTAATTAAGTTTATTATTTTTTACCATCAAATCTTAACCATTGATTTTCGTCAATTTGACGGTTATAATTTATTAGATAATATTTATAAATTAATTATTAATTTTCAATAAATTAAACCATCAGATTGACAGAGAAATCAACAGTTAAGATTTGATGGTAAGAAGTAATAAACTTAATTGGTGCTAAATATACCCTCCACCCTCTGCATTTTATCAAACCCATATGAAACCAAATAAACTACAGCAAACGACAGCATGTAAGCCAAATACAAATGAACTCAAAAGTAGCGAAAAACTCACAACAGATCACGAAAGAGCAGGTTTGCTGGATGATCGCAGGGTATGCCAAATTCATTATAAAACATCCCAACATATCAAGATAAAGACACAAATGCAACAGAATAGTCTAGTCATTCCCATCTTGCCAATTCGCAAAACCAAAAAAATAAAAATAAATTCAGGAAGAGATTAAAATCATCAAATAAAGAAACAACCCCCAGATTTGATTATACCCACACGATTCCATCACCGAAACTTTCGTAATATATATTTTAACAGAAAAAACACAAAGTGCAATTACAGATCAATAGATTCAACCATACATTGAGGAAAAAGTGGTTATCAGCACATCCATGAAAAACATAAGGGGATGGGGATTTTACAAGTGCCCACTGAATCTAATCAGAAAAACTCATGCAGGAATGGTCTGGGCTTCTCTGTGTAGTCTTCTGCTATATATATATCTTTGGAATCATTTACACGTTAAGTAGGTTTTGTTCCTACATATTGAGTGCTATGGAACACTTTCATATATGTAATAATAGTAGAGGACTTTGAAATTCCTAGACACCTTTGCCAACAAATACTCGGATTCTTTTGAGTGCAATTTCTACATTTTCATCATCCATGTTAGTAAAGCAAACCCTATACCAACCTGACACCGAGCACTCGAATGCTGAGCCTGGCGACACATTGAGCTTCACCTTATTGATAATCACACGCCACAGCATCATCTAGTCTTCAAATGTTTGTTCTTTTAGTACACTTATCATATTCATCCAAGAGAAAAGGGCATCATTGCTTGGCAAACAAATAATGTTAACCTTTTCAAGTCCTTTTGTGAAGAAGTCATGCCTTTCTTCTAACTTCTCTTGTTATCTTGAAGTTGTTGGAGCTATAACACTGGACATCTATTAGTTGCAGCCCAGTTCTCCAGCTCAACTCAACGAACGAATCTGCAGTAATACATGTGAAACATATCTGTCTGTCAAATTAAACATGTCATTCTTGTATCATTAAACACATAATGAAACATTGATAAGTGACACATACTAATTTTTCCACTTTTTAGTTAATTCATATTAATTTTCGAGACTCAAAGTTCACATGTCACATATTGGAATATGTAAGACATTATCTTTACAAATGTACAAGGATAAGACTGCTTATACCTCACTACTATACTCACTAGTTGGGGTTTAATAGGTAGTGTTTTAACTACTTTTTGCTTTGTAGCCTTTGATAGCGTCCACTCTAGAGGATGCATGTAAGGACATAGTTTGAATTGCTAGGGGTTATTGTCATCCATCACAAAGAACTAAGAAGTTATATAGAACCTTGCATATATCGTGGCATTCGATCTACCAAGCAATGGAACCCTTGTACAGGTATCAATAGAGAACCTTTGTTCAAAGCGAAATCCAGTACATGAGATGAAACATGCTTTGATTCGCGTTGATTTGCTACATTCACATAACACCTAGGAGATCAAAGCTTGACTAGATATATACCACAAAGGTTTAGAACAAAAAAACCTTGGCTACTCTCTTATTAAAAAAAAAAAAAAAAAAAACTTTACTTTATTTAGTTTTTGGAACAAAAACAAAAAAAATTATTTGATAAAACCTGTTTTGTAAAAAAAAATAAAAAATTGTAACTATTTTTTTGTTTTTAGAATCGAATTTTGAGAACATATTTGAGTTATTTGTGTTGTATTTTAACTTTTAACTTTCAAAATAAAAAAAACACATAAAACTCTTGTTTCTATAACTATTTTACAAATAGTTTTTAGAACTAAAAAACTAGAATACAATCAAATAAATTCAAAATTTACAGTAAAATATTTATCTAAATTCAAAGTTCTTGTGCTTCTTGCCTTAGTTGAGGGGAGGAGAAAGTAAATAAAATAAAGCACTGGCATGTCTTATTCAGCGGTTTTTATGGTATAGAATGAATAAATGAAACTACTAGATTAAAAGTTTATTCTTTTAATTAAGGAAAATGTACTTCTATTTTCACTGTAGAATTTTTTTTTTTGTAGCAATCAATTTTAATTATATATTAAGGATAATATATAATTATAATAGAAAATTATTTTCTCTCTCTTTATCACATCAACTGACAATATCTGAAAAGAAAAATAAATAAATTTATTACAACAATTATATATTATTCTCAGTACATAATTGTAATTGATGGCATAAAAAGTTGGATACTCTATAATTAATCAAAAAAATTTACAATACTATTATCTTACCCAATTTTCTATATATCTTTCTAATAAAAATTAAACACCTATACTGACTAATGACTTAAAAAGAGAGAAAAACAATGTATTAAAGATAAGTATTTAATTTTCAATGAAAATAAAACATACTAATGGTGTACTAAAGATGAGCTCATAATATGTACCAAAAAAAAAAATGAGCTCATAATTAATCTTACCCTGTGCAGTCAGAGACCTTTTAAACTGGCATTTGGCAGGAGATCAGTTTCGGTGCTTGTCATCCGCTGATTCGAGTGTCCCAGATTATTAATTTTTATATTACAGTGAACACGTTTGTCATTGAGCTCATTTATATTATGCTCGGGAATTTGTGCTCCTTTTTCAAAGAGAAAAAAAATTGGGAGAAAATTTAGACAAAAAAAATATAAATAAAAGATTTTTTTTTTAGCAAAGGACCATCAAATGTATTGTTTGCTCCTGGATCACATTAAAAAAATCATTTGTCACCTCTTCACACGATTTTCAACATTTTGGAGGTTTTCGATATCTTCCTTTCTCTTATGTTCTACTTTTGTTGTCCATTTTTATATGTGTAACCATTAAAGAAGAGCACGCCAAAATCGACGTTTAACAACACGGATTTTGAAGGAGTCTTTCCTATGACATAAACTGAATCACTATGGAACATTTCCTTTTCCACTCCACTGTATAAAACTAGGAAAATGAAATATGTACGTACTAAGGAGCATTTGTTAGAGGTTTTTTTATTTTTTTTTACTTAGGAATCATAATTATTGCAAATATAGTGGCAAAATAAATTTTTTGAAAAAATTAAAAAAAATTGTTTGATAAAATAAAATATTACCAGAAAAATTGTGGGCAAATTAACATTTTTACTGACAAAATCAAAATATCACCCTCTGAGTGATATTGTCATGTGGTATTTTTACTTCAATTTTACATACAAAATATATTCTCGTACAAATAAATTTTCTAGGCAAATTTTTTCCAAACCCCTACCAAACATGGTCTCCTTTAAATCTCATCCCACTTTGCTAGACAACAAAATAAAATCCCCCTAAACTCTCCAATGAGTTGAACTTTTTTTTTTCAGTACTAATATAACTCTTAAACTATACATTTTTTTAGCGATAATCTTTTATATTCATCTTATGAAAACGTAATTTTTTTTTTAATTCAGGCATATATATTTTCGTAAAGATAAAAGGGCTTATCTTTCCGGGAGATATATAGTAGTTTACTGAAAGTTCAAGATATTAATAATGTAAGATAGTAATATGATGCGATTAATTATATTTAATGACACCAATAATGATAGTTGGATAGAGTTTATTCTCATAAATCTTCTGTAGACTTTAATGACTCATGTGAATCATTCAAAGAAAAAGTGGAAATAAGGTGTTAGTTAATAACTCATAATAGTGTTTAACTAGAACTTATAAGAGATCATGAGATCAAAGATTCACTGTGAGAATATTGATTCGGCGCTTTATTTTTATTTTTATTTTGTAAAAAAGAAATTTCCAATAGCACATCATATGGCGTTGCAATAAACCAAGTTCTATTCGGTGCTAAAAAAATTAAACTTATTATTGATTTGTATCTATAAAAAAAAATTAAATCTATTAGTAGTGAGGGATTTAGTTAATTTATATGAAATTATAGGTTCGAATTTTAGTGCATATTATATATGGGTGTCCCTTTTTTCTTATGTTGCGGGAATTTCTGCAAAATAAAAAATAAAAAATAAAATATGTATTATGTATTATGTAAGAATCTGCACCGTTAATTAAGGAAATTAATCAGTTAATTATGAGTTTAATGATATAATTTCATAATTAACCCTAATAATTATTATGAGGCTCTTATAATTATAGTAATTGAGTAATAATGCTGAAAGTCGCTTTTCTGACAAAAAGTGCAGATACCGATTCTGCTAATCGGTATAAATGCGTACCGAAAAAGTATCCCAGAAAATTATTATAAGTGCATGATAATTACTAGAATAACATGTAGGACTTGTAAAACGAGTTTCAAGTTAAAATAATGAGAACTGGTGCCAAAAACTGGTACTGGCTATGAAAAGCGCCTACCGAAAAGGTACTCCGAAAAATATAAGAAAAATATGATAATTCTTGTAAAATTGAGTAGGTTAAGAATCCTGAGTTTGAGATTAAAATGTTAAGCGTAGCAATTAAATTTAATACTGTGTGTTAATTGGTTAAGTGACTATATAAGCTTAGTGCACATGATCCTAGGTCTTTAATTGCTGCCTCCACATGAGTCTCCCTCTAAATATTGAGCCACTTTGCTGACTTGGTGCTTCCTTGCCTTCTCTTCACCATTTGGAGGCCAAGTTGTCACCTTTTCACTTGCTTCTTCTCCTCTTTCACCTTGTAAACACTTGAGTGAGTGTCTTGTGGGGGTGAGGTTCAGTTTTACTGAGTTAAGGTACTGTTTGGGGAGGATTTTTGGGGCTGAGTTCCTTGTTTGGGGTGATCTATGAGTTTGTGGACCCTAGTTTGAGGAAGTTGAACTTCTGTAATTAACTAATGTAAGTCAGAATCATATGACTAAGGGCTTATGGCTTGTGTGAAGCCTTAAGACGTAAAACGCAATGGAAATGCGTTGTCTTAATATTGTATGCTTGCGGTGCATGTTTATTGATATATTATTGGTCCATATCAGATTGTGATCTGCCGTGTGTTGGACTTGAGCTGTGGACTCTTGGCTTTGGGTATTAGCTTGCAAGGTAAGTTTTCGTGTCTTCGATTTATCCATGTTGTGGTTCCACCATGTCCCATGGGGGTATGGTTATATGCATGCTGTGTTACATGCTTTTGATATTTGAAATGTTGTTGAGCTTTATGTGTAATGGCTTTTAATATTCATGTGTTGCTCCATCTTGACGGTAAGCCTGAGTATGTAGCGTCATACAAGACGGTGATCCGGGGTGGATGCAAGTGGCGTCTTGCACTATGTGTGGGTATTAGACGTATATAAATCATGCATTTCTCTCGCCAGTAGAATAGTATTGACACACATGACATGATTATCTGCTGCATTGCACTATTTTAGAACTGATGATGATAAACTGCTTTTGAACTTATATTGCACATGTAAGTGAGCTTGGGGTGGAAGATCCTTGAGGACCCCTTGCCTTACTTAGATTTCTTGTTTAGAGATCTCACCTCACGTTTGGAGAACGCTTATTTCAGGTTCAGGTAGTATGAGGACTGATGCCTCTGGCGGCAGGAGGCTAGAGCTTGGCTGATTATGATATCTATGTTGTATTGCTGACATGACTGGATTGGATGTTGTTTATGTTTTCTGCTCTTTATGATTTGTGTTGAGACTTTCTATTGGGCTTTGTTGCCTTATTTGGGTGAGCATGGGAGTTATCCATGCCACTATGTTGTTAGTACTTTTAGTCTGAGTTGTATAAACTGCTAGTTGGTCCGACCTACGTGTTGTAGCCCCGTGACTAGAGACATACATTATGTTATTTTAATTAATGAGATAATTCAGTTAGCTGTTTTATTGCAATTGCATACAAGCGATGTTTTATTAATTGATTAATAAGCAAGCTGGTAATGATAATGACTTTATAATTGAAAAGAAAAAGATATTCTGCATTTTTAATTAAGCGCAGCATAATACGATAGTATGATAACATTACCGGATATATACGGGGTGTTACATATTACGGGAAATACATAGCTATATGGGGGTATGTAAAAAATACTTTAATATTATAACTATATATTACCCGTAGTACTATATAATTATTATTTTTTTGTAAGAATTTATAACTACGTACCACCCGTAATATAATATATATATATAGGGGTGTTCATCAACCGATCCAAACCGATTCAAACCGCGAAAATCGAACCGAAAAACTGATAACCGATAACCGAATAAACCGAAAACCGAAAAATTGAAAACCGAAAAAAAAACGCAAATTTTAATTGGATTGGATCAGTTTTCAAATGGGTTAATGAAAACCGATCCAATCCAAACCGATCAAATATATTAATTATCCTCTACCTATTTGTTTTTTCCCCAATCATAGCCCAAAAATTTCTAAAATCAAGACCCATTAACTCATCAACTAAACCCAAGAAAAAACTTAGTCACGTCTCATCAACTATAGTATTGTTTACTGATATTTTTGTATTTCAATTTTTTTTTACAAAGCCAATATGTACGAAAGATGTTATTTGCACAATAGTCATGAAACTAATTTTAAGATATTCAAAAAACCAAAAACCGATCCAATCCAAACCGAAAAAAATTGGATTGGATCGAATCGGATTTGAAAAAAAATCTAAACCAAATGAATGATTACATGATCAAAACGAAAGGGTTGATCGGATGAGTTTTGCTTCCAAAACCGATCCAATTCAGACCGCGAACACCCCTATATATATATATGTTGGAGATTATTTGTAACGTATATTGTTTGAATTCTTTGTAACCGTAGGACTGTTTAGATAGAGTATTTATTTGTTTTAGTCTGTTACGTTGTTACCATTTATTGTATGTTCGCCTATTTGAAGGCTACCAATGAATGAGATAGACACACAGATGAAATATCAAGTTTATATATATATATATATATATATATATATATATATATATATATACCAATGAAGGGTCCTTGGCAGATGCTTGCAACACTGGCAACTACCAATTTGTGAACATAGGTTTCTTGTCCACTTTTGGGAATGACCAAAACCCACAACTAAACCTTGCTGGCCATTGTGATCCAAGCACCAATGGGTGCACAGGATTAAGTAGTGACATAAAGGGTTGCCAAGGCAAAGGCATCAAAGTGCTCCTCTCACTTGGAGGTGGTGCTGGAAGTTACTCTCTTAACTCAGCTGATGAAGCCTCACAACTTGCAAACTACCTCTGGAATAACATCCTTGGAGGACAATCAAATTCACGCCCATTGGGTGATGCTCCTCTCATTTTTATTCGATGGTCTTGGCTTCTCTGGATCGTCTTTTGCTACAGTCTCACTCTCTATCTTTGTTCACTCAACCTTTCTTTCTCTCAAGGGAATTTCTGAACCGGGATCTCGTTAAGTTAAGAGAACGCCTTCTTTTTTTTCCAGTTTAAATAGCTAGTAATTCTCCCTCGCTTTCTCTATTTTCCCAAACTTTCATTGCAGTGCAATACGGCAATTATACTAGAAATATTTTATTATTTAGAATGTTTGAATTTTAGAAACAAATTTATTTTCTTCAGGATTCATAATTATTTCTTCATATAATATTGTACCTTAATAAAATACTATCAATATGAGAGAGGCATAGTGCTTTTCTTAATCTGCTCAATTATTACTATTTTAATTTTTAATTTTTCATACAGATAATCATCGCTCCCAAATCTTTAATTGTGAACGTCATGATACAAGAAAACACACTTATAATTTCCATCCCTCTTTATTAAATTTTTGGCCCCGGCATTGATAAAAAAGAGTTAATTATATATAAAACCTTAAATATATCATGGCATTCTATCTACTAAACTAAGTAACCCTTATATATGTAGAGAGAAAGAGAACAATTTATTCAAAGCGAAATCCAGTACATGAGATCAAACATGCTTTGATTGGTTACATATATACATATATATAACACCTAGGAAACAAAGCTTGACTGGATATATACCACAAGGTAATTAACCAGTCGTTTATTCCATACATACACATAGGCTGCAAAGCATATAGTCTGCACGCCCACGCCCAAGCCCATATTCTAATATGGTTTTGGTAGGAAACGGGGCAGAGCTGCAGACACACACTCATATATTCCTTTCGAAACTCCTGTCACAAATTGCAACACATCTTTTGGAACATACGGCTTTATTATATCGCTGTAATGAGATTGAACATCAGCAGATCTGTTCCAAAGCATAATTCCTCCATAGTTGGAAGCCTTCTTTATGTAGGGGAGTACATAAGGAATCAACACTTCTTGTGGTGGTATATAGCCCCCATTTGGAGCTGCATCAGGCGCCGCTGGTAGTCCCATGAATACCGAATTATTGGGTAGAACTAACGAGGTCCAATCGTCCCATGACTCAAAAAGGAATGCAGGATTGCTGTCAGAATATTGACAAGGAAAACTATTGTAGAACTGAACAAATATATAATCAAAAAGGCCAGTTTTGATAGCTGTGTCAAGGTAGTGATCTGGTATAGGACATTTTGGGGCTGCAGACAAGTAAAAATGTTTTTTCTGTCTGATAGTATCAAGTTCCCTTGCAAGGTTATCCCAATACAGATTTGAACCAGCTTCAATGTGAAAATCAATGCCGTCCAAGGTTACAGGTCCTAGTGGACCATCACGCCCAATATAATCACTGAGGAATTTATTATAGAGGTACTCGGCAACTTCTTTTGCGTCCTCGGGTGAGCAAAGAGAGTAGTTTTCACTTGCACCTCCGATTGAAAGGAACACTTTGATACCTTTTTCCTGGCAGTGATCTATTTCGTGTTTTAGTTTGGTACAAGGACTCCAGTGACCACAATGGCCATCGAAGTTCCACGCTGGGGTTCTGCCACAACCGAAGGTAGTAAAGAAAGCGAGGATCACAATCCCGTAGTTTCCAGTGTCACATGTGGCAGTCAAGTTGCCATCGCCATAGTTTTGGCCCCAATAGATGGCAATTTCACCGGTGGATGCCTGTGAAGACATGATGAAGGAGAATGTGAAGAGGGACAAGAGAATAAGGATCAATGCTTGCCTTTCGGAAGCCATGTTTGTGAGGTATGTTGGGTTTTTCTTTGTCTTGATGACAGTAAGGGCAAGAGAAGCAACCTATTTATAATGGGAGCAAGCATTTTTGCACATCTGATTAATTACTTGTACTTATCCTTCATTTTTGCAACCAATAAATAAAATGGTTTTATAATTTTCATGTTGAATGAGAATTGAAATATTATGTTGTAGAGACAAAAAACATGTGGGACCCATATGTTAAAAAAAATTACATGTAGGACCCATGTCAGCACGAAAATCGAAGGGTGTGTAAAAAAATTTAAATTCTCATGTTGAATGAGAATTATAAAACCCTAAATAAAAAGTTCGTGTAATTTTAAAAAACACAAATTTAGGTCCTTTAAAGATAAAGATAGACACAAAAAGGTACTGTCGTACTAAAAAAATAAAGAGTTGAGTCCCACCTTTTTGTATCTACCTCTCTTTTAAAAAGATCTAAATTTACATCCTTTAAAAAATCACACACTTTTTCTTTATTTGAAAAATAAAAGTTGGAGAGGATATGTATTGGTATGTATATATTTTTTATTATTACTTAAAATATTCAAACGCTAATATATTTATTTTATTTTATTTTATTTTATACTATACTTTCTCGTTCAAAAATATTCATATATGTCATTATAGAAAAGTTAACAAAATTTATAAATTCTTAAATAATTTTAATTTAAGTATAGAAGTTGTGTTTATGAAGAAATGGTTTTCATTATAAATTTTAACAAATTACTTTGAGATAGAATTTATATTCATAAAAAGTTAAAAAAAAAAACTTTAACCACTAAAATATTCGAGTTATCGCATGCTTGGTTTAATTGATTTAATTTTTAGACAAATTTTTTTAATTTTCCTAATAAGACATTAATTACCAAAAAATTTAACCTACCAAAAAAAAAAAATTTAAAATTTTCTTAATAAAGTGTTAATTATAAATTGTTTTAAATATAAAATGGGTTAATTCAAGAATGTATTAACTATTATGTAATCAAAAGTGAGGGTGATGTTTTAAAAAAATTCTAAATCTTTTTAGGCTGCGCATGACAATCATTTTAATTCATGGCACTGTTTCTGAAAAAAATGATTCTTTTCTATTTTTGTGCCTTGTAAGAGTTATGAGAATCAGAATTTACGTTTGTTAACTTATTTTATTGTTATTCCAAGAATCAGAATTACGTTTGTTAACACAATTTTTTTTTGGGAGATAATGGCTTCGCTTTTTTTTTTTTAAAGCTCTCTCGGGAAGTTGCCATGAAAAAACATTTTTGACCCCAAAATAGTTAATCCAAACACACACTAATTAAGATTCTCATCTGACTCGGTGAATTTCTTTTTTTTTTTTTTTCAAATATCACTACAATTATATTTAGGAATTAAATTTGTTATTAAAAATCTCAGGACAGAAATGCTTATTTTTGTTTGGCTTTGACAAGAAAACCTTGTTTTGAGAAGAGCAGAAAGATGAAAGAAAAGAAAAGGCTTGGCATTTTGGCTGAGAGTGCATATTGACAAATAAGATAAACTTGATGCAGAAAACAGGAGAACATCTATGCAATAAAGCTCTCCCACTCCTGTTTTTTCTTGTAAAAGACGCTTTTGCTTTTACAAGATTGCCCAAGTTACCAAGTTCCTTAACCAGAACTTGAGTTGAAACCATTTGATAGAAGTCGATTTTATGTCTTGGAGTGATTAATGTTTATCTTAAAATTTTGTTTTGATTGGATTCTTTTAATTATTTTTCTTTTCCTTTTACATCTTTCCTTATGCAAAGGGTAGGCCGGTAAAGTCTGGAGCTTTTACCTGCAATTGGGATCGCAAAAGAAAGAGAGAAGAAAGGAGACCAAGAACTTCTGTGGTAAAGGGAGGGGTGGTGGTCCGGTGATATGTGGTTGAAAGGCAGTGACGGTTTGGTGTTGGTCTGTGAGCAGGAAGGAAGTCGTGAAAGTGTGAGAGAAAATTGATTTTCTTTTTGTGCCCAGAAATAAAAAAGCAGAAAATTTTTTATTCTCTTTTTTGTTTCCCAGCAAAAAAAAAGACCGGTTAATCTCGAGAACAAAAAAATAAACCGATTTTATCAAACGCAATTCTCATCCATTTTTATTCCCGGGAACAAAAATTAAAAAAAAAACTCATTTCGGAAAGGTTGTCATGCAAGTGTCCACAACTTTCCTTAAGCTGAAAGCTACGTAGCAATACTAGCTCTAAATGCACCTTGCTAAAAGTTATTTTTAAATTAAAGTTAAAAAACCTTAAAAATAAAATTAAAAACTGTTTAATAATTGTATAAATTTATTCTTAAGGTTTTGAATGGAGGGAGATAAAATAATTTATTATTAGAATAAATGTTTAGAATAAGTATTAATTGGAAAATAAATTTGAAAACTCTAAAAAATAAACATATATCTTAAAAAAAAACTCCTCCTAATAGCTTTTAATTTTTAGCTTTTTATTGTAAAAAACTTTTTTTTTATAAATTTTTTTGAAATATCATATTTGGTTAAATTTCAAATTATAAAGAAAAGAGAAACTAAAAAAGTCATAAAAAGACACTTAGCTCAAGCAATATATGAACAGTCCAACAGATTTCTATATTTTGCTTTCATGAAGCAAAGGATCCGCTGCCACACTTTAGGGGTCCTGGACGAGCTCATTTTTTATGATTCCGAATTTGATGGGTCTTATCCAAAAATGGAAGGAAAAAAAGAATTGAGAACGGATTTAAAAAGAAGATAACGATATCATATAAATGAAAGATAAATTTTCCTTTTCTGAAAAAAGAGCACCTAAAAAAATCATCTACCGGGAGCATATTACAAAAATCCATCCTGGACCTCTCATCGATAATTTATTTTTTTATATACCGTGTTCTAGACACCCTTCAGTATTAGACATGTGGCAAAAAAAATTTTGCTTCTACTGACAACAAATCCTAAAATGTGATATTTTAAAAAATATGTTTAAAATATTTCAATAATTGAGATAGAAAAAACATAACAAATGAATTGTTGTCCTGATAATTTAAAATGCACTCATATTTTTTATAAGGTTAATATATTTGTGAGAGAATTATATTTACAAAATTTTTATTTACAAATTACATTATTTATATTTACAAATTATATTATTTATTTCTGGAAAAAGACTCGGTTAGAAATATATTCCTAAAAGTATATAATATAGTATGAATAAAAAATTTATAAATATAACTTATTTTATATATCTTTATCTAACTTTCTAAAAATTTCTTGCAAACTACTTAAGGATACACTTGCTGATTTAGATTATGTTATAAAAGTAGAGTTAAGTACGTAATTTTTAAAAATTATATACAAATAACAAAACCATGTAAATGTAAAGTTATATATTTATAAGGATGATTTTCTGTAGCCGTAGATTCTTATGACCCAATTTTATAGCTTACATTTCATGGGTCTCGGTCGCAATGCAGTGTATGTGGGTAGAGCGGTAGAGTTGACAAAATCGATTCAGCTCGGCGGACCAACTCGTTTCATTTGCTAAATGGAATGGGTGAATTGAGTTTTTTAACCCATCTCAAAAGCAGAGCAGGACGAGACAGGCTCATTTTTTGACAGGTTGATGGTGGGCCGAGACGAGTCAGTGTAAAATAAGTTCGGGCTGAAGGAACAAATCGCCCAACTTGTCCAACAGGGTGGGGCGGATCGAGTTTTTCAGCCCACTTTCCAAAATGAGATGGGACGGGCTAATTCATTTTTTGACGGGCTGATGACAGGATGAGACGGGACGGCCACCCATTTTGTCACCTCTATATGTGGGCCCATACAGGAAGAGGCATCATCAACACTGCTGCACTCGTGATTAAAAAAATATTTTTTTAATAAATTGATAACAAAAAAAAATAAAATATATTTTTTAATCTATTTCTTTGTACGCATTTCCACACAAATCAATAGCTCGATGCTGTTAGATCTAGTGGATTTATATAAGATATAATTTAGGTAAATTTATTTAAATATTTGCGGTTCTGGATTTAATAAAAAGTGTGTATTATTTTTAATTGCATAGCACCTTCCTTTTAATTTTTTTTTTATATATAAATAAGTCATGTGCAATGATATACTATTATATTTTTATTAAAAATTAATATCCCAAACCACGTAAGCAATTATATCAACTTCTTTTTTCCCCTATCTTTTCTAGAAAGGTGATAGGATTTTTACGCTAAGCACAACAGGTCGAAAGCCACAGGCCCACAGACAGGACCGAGAGCAGTGGCTGAAATTTTAAAAAAATTCTAGCCATGGCACGTTTTTGGTGCGAGAAACTTTCTGGCCACACATTACTACATGTTAAATATTATAACTGATAATCTTAAGGATTATAAACTTTTTTGGTGTTTTTTTTTTTTTTTTTAAGTTTGCATCGATTTTTCTTTATCTTATTAAGGATTCTCTTTAATTCGAAAAAACTTTTGCTGCAATTATTGTAGGTACATCTATATCAAAAGAGAAAAAATTGGGATTTAAAAGAAATTATACAAAAAAATATAAGTTAAAATAAAAAATAATAATTCCTTTTTTTAGTAAAAATTAGTACCGAGTTCGGTATCGTAATATTAAAAATATTTTCCTTTCTTTATGCGAAGAAGGTATACGTAGAAAGTAGACATCATGTCAAGGATTATACTGAGGCCCAGAAAGCCACAACTAGAATTGTTGTTTTAAATTGGATCTGCCACAAGTCGCATTCAATTTCAGATTCCATTTAAAACAACAATTCTATTAAATATTTTTTTTAAATATCTTTATGGTATAATATTTTAATTTTTTGTTAATTTTTTAAAACAATACATCAGTTTTTTTTTAGCAAAATATCTTAATAATAAAAAATATTTCAAAAATGTTTTTTTAATGAAAACGAGCTTTTTATTGAAAAACAGGTTTGTTTACCAAAAGAAAAAGCGGATTTAAATATGAAAGCTCTGTTATAAGGATTATTAAAAATATTTTATACTCAACTATGATCGAAGAAAAAAAATAAAAAGTACATAAGACGTGATAAATTACAGAGAATATGGTAAATTATAGGAGATACGGGTCGCCTTTTAAAAGGCTATAATTTGGATAAATGATCAAAGTAGAGTTAAAGGGCGAACATTCAAATTGAATTACAGGAAAATAAGTAGGAAACAAGAATTACAGTAAACTCAAACTAAAATCAGTGTTGTGATTGAATTTAATTGAGTGGTCTGATTATAGAGTACGTACATATTCGCAGAATGGAGCCAAAATTAAGTTATGATCAAAATTATAGAATGTATATTAAGATAAATTTATTTTGAACTAAATGTGTCCTGTTCTATTAAAGTTAAGCATAATTTTTTTTTCATATTATAAATTTCAACACAGGCAAATTGAATTAATACGTTTTTAATATAAATTAATGATTAGTTATTTAAGAGTGTTCACATATGTTAATTTATCTCAACAAGTTTGAAGTTATTTGAGAACTTCCATTAATGTAGATACAATGGTGGGTGAAGTTGAGCTAGAGAGTGGAGAAAAATAAATGAAACATGCATGTGTTAAGTCTATGGGATTAAACTCTCTTCTGTAACAAAAAATGCATCTGAATATTCTCTTCTAAAAAAATATGACATGATCATGTGAAAAAATCATAATCATATAAAGATAAATTAATTGTAATAAAAGTAGAGAGAAAAAAATATTAAAATAGGTAATTAACAAAATATAATCATTGATTCATCTTTGTATAATTGTGCTCTTCTCACATGACCATATAATATATTTTTTCACATTAAAGCATCAATTTCCAACAAAAGATGGAGTTATCTTCTACTATCTTAAACTGAAGTCATTTTGGGTTGAAGAAATATAGGATATTTTAGTAAAATATATGATATAAAAAGAAAATAAAATTACTAAAATATCATGTATTTTATTCCTAAACCTCAAAATGGCATTATTATGAGATTGCACTTGTTGCAGGAGAAATATTTTTTCTTAAGTTATATATATGAGTTTTATAAGAGTTCTGTTATAGGAAAAATAATTGTGTTATGTTATAGAGATTCGTTTTGCGTGCCATAATTTTTTTTTTCAAAACATGTGGGTTCCACAAAATGTTGTGTGTGTAGAAAACTTTTTGTGGTTATGTTAAATGACGAATGCAAACTCCTATATATATATGGGAAAAAATTCTCATGTTATAGGAGAATTCTTTCTCCTACTAGTGATACATCGAAATGTGTTCAACAACTTTTTTTATTTTTCTTTTTTAATAGGAGGTGGAATCCATCACATCTTGTTTCAATATAGTAGGAGCAAGGGTGTGCAAAATAACTAAAAAACTGAACCGAACCTTAAATTAATCGGTTTTTAAAAATTAGTTCATGAACCAAATCGGTTTTTAGAACCAGTTTAAGAACCGAACCGAACCGAACCAAATTGATTTTTATAACTTTATTTTTTAAATTTTAAATTTCTTTTCTTTTCAAAAAAGGGTCGAACCGAACCGGTTCCGAACTGTATCATTTCCAACCCAACCGAACCGAACCATTTAAACCAATTCGGTTCGATTTTTCAAAAAATCCGGTTTGGTTCGACCCATGCACATCTCTAAGTAGGAGAAAAAATTCTCCTACAACATGAGAAAAGAGAGATCCATATATATATAAGAAAAAATATTTCTCAATGACACAAAAGCCAAAATTATTCCTGCAACTTTAAAGCAGTGTCGTTTTGGATTTTTATAATAAAAATAAAGAGTATTTTTAAAAATTTTGCTTTCCTAGTGTGAATATTAAGTATAAGTTGGTTGGGTATAAAAAAATTTATTTTTACCCTGATATAAGTTATTCGGGCATTAATTATACTCTCAATCTTTATAAAAGTTCTATTTATATATAACATTTTTAATTTATTAAATATGTAGCGTTTGAAAGGAAAAAAATATTAACTTTAGCTCTCGAGCAAAGGTAAGAGAATTTCTTCTCATTTTGTTCATTTACCAGTGAGAATCTCGTGTATTATATAAAATTTTAATTAACTAAAAAATAAATTAATAATTGGAAATATAAATAAAAAATGTAACATGTTATTTTTAAGAAAAATATAATTAATTTTTTTCCGACACGTTTACGTATAAGAGAATTGGTCCTTGAGGTAATGAATTCAATCACACTGTTTCTTTTTGTACAATAATATATATAGTTGAAAATTCCTTCGGCAATGGTTAAAATGTATATAAATTAAGCGTTTATTTGGGATTTTTAAAAATATTATATTGTTTTTCATCAACATCAACATCACCTTTAACCTAAGCTAATTGGGTTATATTGTTTTTCTTAAAATAATAAATTTTATGTTAAACATTATTGATTAATTAATGAAAATTATTCTTACAAAAAAGTAATAAAGATTATAAATTTATAAAGTTGTACTTTTTTATTATAAAAATAAAAAAATTATATTTACAAACTATTTTTTCTTACAATCTCTTACTATTAATTTAATTTTAATCTAATAATTATGAAAGCATGTAAGAAAAAATAAATTGTAAATATAATCTTCTTATAAAAACATGTACATAATATATATTTTGATTAAAATATCGAAATTAACACCATTTCCAAATTCAAAGTTCCTAGGTACGTAACTGAGGGAAATTTTTTAAATACTACCGTTCTACTTAGGGTTGGCAAAAACGAGCCAACCCGTCGGGTTGGCTCGTAACTCCCAAAAAACGAGCCAGGTTGGGTTGGCAAAAATGAGTTGTCAACCCGACTCGTTTCAATCCGTGAAAAATGAGCCAACCTGGGGTCAAACAAGCCAGCTCGCGGGTTGAGTTTTTTTTTAATAAAAAAATACAAAATATAATATAGAAAAATGGACAAAACCCACACATGTTGTCATCATTTTTTTTTCTTATCTAAACCTAAAAGTCTCTAATCTTCTCACATCCCTACCATTTTTATATTGTTAGGCTGTGATAGCTCTGTTTGGTTCAAATATCTTACCCACTTGGTAGCAAGTGGTTCTGATTGTTTCTGGATGTTGATGCAAATTTGTTGTGAAGAAAATTCGAAACTAAAATATTTTGCTTTTATTTCTCATTTTGTAACCCTTTTTTAAGCTAATGGAAGCCACATAGCTGGTGCATTAATACTACAGGGTCATTTAAATAGGCTGAAAACGAGTCAATCCGCGAGTCAATTTTCGAGCCAACCTGCAAGCCTATTTTTGAGCCAACTCGCGAGCTATTTTTTCATGCCAACACACGAGCCACATTTTTTAGCCAACCCGCGAGCCAACCTAACCCGACTCTGGTCGGGTTGGGTTGGGTTTTCTGGCTCGTTTTTTTTTCGAGCCAACCCTAACCCAACTCGTTTTTTTCGAGTTGAAAGCAGGTCGGGTCGGGTCGGGCCGGGCCGGGTTGACCTGTTTTGCCAACCCTAGTTGTTTTCCATTTAAAACAAGAAATTTGTTTTCCATTTTAATCCCTTACTTTTTTCTTATTTTCTTTTATATCCTAATTATTTTCTAATTTAAGGAAAGAAGTATCAACGATGGTGGTACCGAAAGTTTGCTCGTAACCGAGAGATACATAAAATAAAATAAAACATTAGCATTTCTTATTACCTAGTACCTCTCTTAGTGACATGTCTTATTCACTTGTCCATATCGTAGTGGACCCTTCCCCAATGTTATAAAATTGATATATTTTGATTGAGATAATAGCATCTAGGAGGTTTACAAATTTAAAGATTGTATCTTGCTTGTTTCGTTATACATTTATACTAATTCCATCTTTATATTAAAATAATATATATGTATATATATATATTAAAAATAATTAAATTTATTAATTCATTTTCTTTTAATTGAAAAAATATGTTATCATTAAATTTTAAAATTTCTAAATATAATTTTATTTTAATTAATTATGCATTTGTTTTACAATTTTAGATATATTTTCTTAATCTATATATTTTACCTGAATTAAACTTTTCATATTTTTGAATAATTTTATCTTAAACATTATTTTTCAATATTATTTTATATTTTACTTAAATTTAAAATATTCATACAATAAAAAATACTTGCTGCTAAATGAATAAAACGTCATTTGAATCTGACACAACACAAATTGATTTTTTTCTTCAAACAACTAGATGTTTAGTTGTATACTTTAAACTTTAAAGTCCTTATCGCGTTTAGTACACTACCGAGTCTACCCCCACTGATAGCATGTGTTTTGTCAAGGGAGTCTCGCGCCGCTGCTTTGCAGTCGCAAATTGGATATTTGGGCTTCTTCCCCTATGCAAAGCAAAATGTGTAACAATTTATATGTTTAATTTTCTAAATGACTTATCAATCTATTTTTTATTTTTATTTTTGGCAATTTGTCTTCAAATCATAAATTTTTTATGTGTGATTTGTGCTAAAATCAGTCACGCGCCTCTTACACATTGTACTCTCTGTAAGACGTGTATTATTCTTATATGCATTTGAGTCGTGCACTTCTCCATGTATAATTCGTGGCCGACATATGTAAATTTTTTCCACAAATCACATGTAGAAATTGTTTGTGAAAAGAATTAATCTGATAAATATTATATGATTCGACTTATGGGTAGAAAAGCTGATGATATGCCATACCACGTTTAGCTTTCAAGTGCAATGATCCCTTCAACATTTTGGAAGTTTCCAATAAGTTTCTTTTGTAATTTTGCGAGTAAAGGACGTGGCTTTTCCAGTGACAAAGCTCGTAAACATTACTAATATAAAAAGTCGTGTACAAATGACAATGATAGATTGATGGATTTGGATGCTTATATATTTGATTATAATCACTCATTCCAAATGAGATAAGAGAGAAAAATATATAATTTTTAAATAAATGATTGACTGGTTGTGATCAAATAATATGATTACTTTTTCATATGAGAAAGTGATTTTTTTAATTTAAATTTTGAATAAAAAATATTATTTTGTATTTATCTTTTTTTAAAAATAATATAACTTTATATCATTTAAAATAATAAATATGTTTCCCTAATATAAAAATGATACTTTTTTATATGTATTCATCTTAATCTTTTAAAACAAGTTCACCATCAATTATTTTTCTAATGGTGGGAGAGTGGTTGGCCATGATAGTAGTTAATATCGAGAATGGTTATTAAGGAATAATATAATATAATACGACAATATGAGTTTTTCCTTATGATACCCATCAAGTGGAAATATTTAATATGCTCTAGGATCACTTAATGATTTGGTGCTCTCTCTCTCACAACATTAATTTTTTCTTTCTCATTTTACCCCTGCTATTTTTCTTCTTTTCCAATTTTACCCTTCTATTTACACTAAGAGACCACCTAAAAAATGGTGGTCCCAGACCACAATAAATTCTCTCTTGATAAAAATTCTCGCCATCAAGAGAGAGGAAAAAAACCCGCATTGCACGACTTTTGATGAGTTAATTGGAAAAAATTGACTACCAAAAAAAAAAATTGGAGAAATTTTTTTCTCAAGCAATAAGCTCCAAAGCACGGACACACATTTTTTTTAAATTTGTGCGTGTTGGTATTATACTGACACGCGTTCGACGTGAAGTCAACATGTTGAGACACGCGGTCAATGTTCTGACACATTTCTGACACTTTTTTTTTAGGTCTAAATTTTATTTTATTTTATTTTTGTATCCTTTTTTTAGGTCTAAATTTTATTTATTTATTTATTGGTATCCTATATTATTTTAGGAAAAAGTTCACCAATGTCCCTGTGGTTTGCTTCAGAATCACCTATGTTCTTGTGGTTTTTTTTATCACATATGCCCCTGTGCTTTGTAAAAAATAAAAAACCACAGGGGCATATGTGATAGAAAAAAAATCACAATGACATAAGTGATTCTGAAGCAAACTACATGAGTATTGGTGACATTTTCCCTTTATTTTATTAACTAAACATAAAAAAATTTATAAATTAATTTTTTCTATTATGAAATTTAACATGAAAAATTAACAAGATACGAAAAAATATTTTTGTTTATATTTATATTATGAAATTTGAATATTTGATTGTTTATATGACTTATTATGGGCTGTTATATGTATTAAATAAAAATTATATTATATATATTAAAAATATTATTTAATATCAAAACGTGTCCCAAAGTGTCAAAATATGACATTTTTTAAAATTAATGTGTCGGTGTGTCGTGTCGCGTCCCGTGCCCTGTGTCAGTGTCGGTGCATCATAGGCAATAAGAGACTCGTATTTGCCCAATATAAATTGGGGTTTTATTTTTCTTATGTTATATAAAATAAATTTTTTTCCTATTCTCACAATAAATGGTGGGATCCACTTTAAAAAAAAAAAAAAAAAAAGAACACGAAAATCAAAGTAAGAGTAAGAGATAAAATTTCTTTGGGAAAATTACACATAACCACCCTCAACTTATGAGGTTTTTCAAAATACCACCCTGCACTTTTGATTCAAACAATTAACCCTTTATAGTATAACATTGAAGCAATTAAGCATGTTCAACCATTTTAAGACAATTTTATCCCTCCCTCGAATTTATTGCCACCATTATTCTCTCCCTGCCTTTGGTCACCGCAGATCGTTGATATTGTCATGGCCAATATTTGAATTTGTTTTATATAAATCCACCCATTATTGTTGATCAATAATCAAATCAAATACATTAAAAATTGTTTTCTTGATTTTTCTTGAAGATAAAACATTTGTACATTTCTGTAACGGGGATCATTGCCAAAAAAAAAAAATTCAGTATTTTTTCATGCTGCATTCTACATTTTTGTATCCAATATTTTGCAAATACACAAGTTGAATCTCCAAGTACTTGAATGGATCCTATTCATCAATTTTGTTTTATAATTCTTTCATTTTCTTTCTTTTTCTATGACAAGGATACGTGATAGAACAATATATTGCATATTAACAATTTTTTTTATTAGAGAATAATATTTTTTATTAATTTTTGTTATTAAAAAATATGGGGACAAAAAAAAGTCAATAGTTCATGGGATTGCTGGGGCTACCATGGCCACAACACCCTTTGCAAATAGAAATGAAAAATCGTGAATAATCAAAGAATCAAAAATCATAAAAGTCATTTCCTTTGTCCAGTCGGCGACATTGGCAAAAGGCCGCGGTGACCGTTAGATGATAAAAACAAGATCTTGGGAATCTGTAACTCTTATTGGTGTTGGGTTGAAGAGAATGATACTTTTGTCTTTAAATTATTAAATATGTTTAATTGTTTGAATGTTATAGTGGAAGGAAGTTAAATATTTCAATTGAAAGTTTAGGGTGATTTTTTGAAAAACCACACAAGTTGAGGGTGGTTTTGTGTAATTTGCCCAATTTTTTTTATGTGACATAAGAGAAATAAATATAATAATTGTGTCAGTAAATGTTTCACGCTTCAATCTTATATGTAAGTTCAATTACGTAACAATCCTCCCTTGCAATTCACTAGTGTGGGAACACTAACTACCCAATTAATTAGAACATGAAACCAGCAAAGTATATTTACCAAAGTTATTGATCAATTCAACAGCACCAAAATTCAGAGTGCAGTCCAAAACATGATAGAGAGAGGTTAAGTCCCATAAACCATCATACTATCATCATAAAAAGGCTACCATTTTTGGAATAAGGGATAGAGAGAGGAAGATTTGTTCCCTCATTTTCTTTGGCTTTGTGATGGCCAATGAGATAAGCACAATCACAACTTTAATTATTTGGTATTTTATAATCATATGCATCATTCATAACTTGAAAAATTATTATTTGATATCCCCCCCACACACACACACACACATATTCTAGAAACACATGTTCAAAAAGAGTTTCGTGTTGTCTGAGCATGTTTGGTTTATGAGCTAATATTTTTTTAATAATTATTATATGTTAATTATCTGTCCAAATAAGATTTTTAATATATAATAATTTGTAAATTACATGAAGATAAAATTTTATTGATGGAAATATGTAATTGATAATATTAGTTTATTTGTGTAGAAGGGGATAAATTTTTAAAAATTGTATGTGATGTTATGTTAGAATTTTGGAGATATATAATTTATAAAATTTATTTGCGAAAAAAGGATAAGTTTTAGATAATTATTATAATTATTTCCATTTTTATATTGCTCATGACTAATTTATTGTATTATGTGTGTCAATCAATTAGCTTTGTCTTAATAATAATAATGTCACTGTCAAAATGCTAACACTATGATCTACAAAAAGTGCATACAACATATTAAATTTGCGTTGGGAATTATTGATGTGGACTTTAAGCCCACTGATGAAAGTATTGACAATCAAAGAGCACAGTAGAGAAATCTAATCATTTGAGGCTCATTGTTGGATAAAATAGTTTGTCTTTTTTTATTTGATTTGATATCCAAACGTATAACTAAATGGAAATATATATATATATATATATATATATATATATATATATATATGTGGGAATTACTTTTTTTATGTTACATAAGAGAAATATTATCTCCTACACTCACATTTTTAAAATGGATCCACAAGAATTTTTTTTTCTCACCTCTAACTTTTTTTTCTCTCTTATTTATTATTTGAGTAGAAGATAATACTTCTCTTATCCAACATAAGAAAAGTATTACCCTACACACACACATATATATATATATATATATATAGAGAGAGAGAGAGGTAAAATCATTTTTGCAGCCGCTTTACGTACAACAACGACAAGTGTATGATTATGATTTCTCACATTTAATGTTTTCATCCTTTGTATGGTTATGATTCCCCCATTTAATGCTTTCAAGTATATATATATATATATATATGGCAAGTATTTGATTGCTGCACGTACAGCAGCGGCAGAAATGTAAACCACATTTATATATATATATATATAAAGGAGAGTTCATTGCTGGAAAGTTTTGCCAAGTGTCACTCCCTGTTTAATTCTACAATTTGGTTATATACAAACTTTCTTTATTGGGTAAATTGGAAAAAAAAAACTCTTTTAAAAATTGAATTTTAATTTTTAAATCGAATAATAGTTGTAGACAAGGCATTGAATGTCTCACTGCCCATCACATTGGTATCCAAAAAAAAATCAGCTGTTTTAATTGCTTTTTATGTTGGAATTGGTCATCTCATCTAAAATTCAAAATTTTAAATTGTTTATCAATTAAATTTCGAAATTATGTATTTATTTTGCACAATCTGAAATTCGAAATTTTAAATTCAATAAAAAGAAAACTCTTTTCACGGACATGCATTCACGATATCTATTCATGGAGATCAATAGAAACAAAAACAAATTTCACAATTGTTGAAGACATGATCGTCATTCAATTCACAATTTCGTTATAGTTATTTTTTAAATAATATATACACAATAATGATATAACAAAGACATTATCTTTGTTATATATTTGATTCAAATATCATAACAATCAAGAATCAAGAGAGCTGACAGACAAAATAAATTAGATAATCAGGTGTTTTAATTGCTTTTTATGTTGGAATTGGTCGTCTGATCTGAAATTCGAAATTTGAAATGGTTTAAAATTTTGAATTTAAATATGGATGGTGGGAAAAGAATTTCTTTTAAAAATCGAATTTTAATTTTTAAATTGAATAATTAAATGACCATTTGTGGTGGCAGATATAAAAGAATAATTAATTAAAAAATATGATTTTGAAATTCGAAATTTTAATTGGATAATCAAGTGTTTTAATTTCTTTTTATGTTGGAATTGGTCGTCTGATCTGAAATTCAAAATTTGAAATGGTTTAAAATTTTGAATTTAAATATGGATGGTGGGAAAAGAAATTCTTTTAAAAATTAAATTTTAATCTTTAAATCGAATAATTAAATGACCCTTTGTGGTGGCAGATAAGACATTGAATGTCCCACTGCCCATCACATTGGTATCAAAAAAGAAATCAGCTGATTTAATTGTTTTTTATGTTGGAATGCGTCATCTGATCTAAAATTCGAAATTTGAAATGGTTAAAAATTTTGAATTTAAATATGCATGGTGGAAAAAAAAATTCTTTTAAAAATCAAATTTTAATTTTTTAAATCGAATAATTTAATGACCATTTGTGGTGGCAGACAAGGCATTGAATGTCCCACTGCCCATCACATTGGTATTCAAAAAGAAATCAGCTGTTTTAATTGCTTTTTATGTTGGAATTGGTCATCTGATCTAAAACGCGAAATTTGAAATGGTTTAAAATTTTGAATTTAAATATGGATGGTGGGAAAAGAATTTCTTTTAAAAATTCAATTTTAATTTGTAAATCGAATAATTAAATGACCATTTGTGGTGGCAGACATAAAACAATAATTAATTAATAAATATGGTTTTGAAATTCGAAATTTTAATGGGATAATCAGGTGTTTTAATTGCTTTTTATGTTGGAATTGATCGTCTGATCTGAAATTCAAAACTTGAAATTGTTTGAAATTTTGAATTTAAATATGGATGGTGGGAAAAGAATTTCTTTTAAAAATTGAATTTTAAAATTTTGAAACAAGACGATAATTCATCTCTTGAGGATGACGAAATCTCCCTTGATATCTTAAATACATTCTCATGTTCGGGGATTCCTGATCATAAATTAACTTTGAAGGTTAAAGTACCGGTGATGCTATTAAGAAATATTGATCAATCAAGAGGTTTATGCAACGGTACGAGATTACTTATTACAAAGTTGGGGAATCATGTTGTTAAGGCAATTGTTCTTAAAAGAAACAATATAGGAGATACTATGTTAATCCCTAGAATGACGATTAGCCCATCGGGTCATACATTTCCAGTAAACTTCCAAAGAAGACAGTTCCCCTTGGTAGTTTCGTTTTCGTTTGTTTATTTATTTCCTTATATTTATTGATTAATTTTTGAATGGTTATGATTTCCTTTTTCTCTCTCTTCCTTTATCATCATTAATCCATCTTTGTACGGTTATGATTTAATAGCCAGAGATAAAGTTATCTCAAGCAACTTGAGAAATGATAAGCCTATATTATATATACATATACATAAAATATATATATATATGAATTCACATTTCTGCAGCTGTTGTACGTGCAGCAATCAAATACTTGTCATATATATACTTGTTGTTGTTGTACCTAAAGCGGCTGCAGAAATGATTTTACCACATATATATAGGATGTTATATTTCTGCGGCTGCTGTACGTGCATCAATCAAATACTTGCTATATATATATATATATATATATATATATATTTGAAAGCATTAAATGCGAGAAATCATAACCATACAAAGCATGAAAGCATTAAATGTGGAGAACCATAACCATACACCTATCGTTGTTGTACGTAAAGCGACTGCAAAAATAATTTTACCATATATATATATATATATGGTTTTAATATTTCTAAAGTGAATGTAGATAAGTTATCTACATTTCCATCCAAAACGACGTCGTTTTGGGTTAAAAAATTAAAAAATTATAATTACAAAAATACCTTGATTTTTGCCTCAAAACTACGTCGTTTCGGGCTCAATGTAGATATGTTATCTACGTTGACGGTAGAAAAAGCGAACATATATATATATATATATATAAATATTTCTCCAGCAGCTTGAGATAAGTTTATCTCCGGTCACCTCAAAACAATGTCGTTTTGTTTATTTATTTCTTTATATTAATTGATTCACCTTTTAATAGTTATGATTCCCTTTTTCTCTCTCTTTCTTTATCACCATTGATCCGTATTTGTACTGTTATGATTTAATAGCCGGAGATAAAATTATCTCAAGCAGCTTGAGAAATGATAACCCCATGTATATATATGGGGTAGATATTTTCATACCGGTGTCAAATTTTGAAATTTGACACTAAATCCTATCCGTTGATTTTCATCAATCAACAGTTATCATTTATTGGGAATCAAACTTATTAATTAATATTAATTCCCAATAAATGATAACTGTTGATTGACGGAAATCAAAGGTTAGAATTTGATGTCAAATTTCAAATTTTGACGCCGTTGTGAAATGATCGTATCCCTATATATATACTGGTGTAAATGGGTCAGGCTAGCCTGGCCTAGACTACAGCCCAGCCTAGCTTGGCCTTTCTGAGAAGTAGAGTAGGCTCAGGCTTACCAGAAAACTTTTTTAACAAATAGGCCAACTTTGTCAAGCCTGGCCTAAAGCCTTGTAGGCTGGCCTATTTAATTTTTTAAAATAAAATAATATATTTATTCTAGGTGGCAAAATATCAACCCTAATTCCTTTTGTGCACCGCCGCTTCTAAGTGACTTCTCACTTTCGTCTCTAAGTTTCGTCTTTGGTGGACCCAGTAATTGTATTTATTTCTTATTTTTCTTATTTCTTTGACTTTAATTCCCCTCTGATATACATTACAGAGCTAGAGTACTATGTTGACTCTTGTTTGTCATTTTTTATTTCTTATAAGAAGTATTAGTGCATGCATGAATGGAACTTTCTTTGCTCTATACAATTATTTTTTTTGCTCAATATCTGCAGTGGAAGGCCTACAAGGCCTGTAGGCCATATAAGGCTTTCTAATTTTTAAAAATAGGTCAGGCCTGGCCTATAAACAAAGCCTTTAATAGTCTAATAGGCCAGATAGGCTGAATATTTTTTTACATAGGCTTAGGCCAGGAAAGCCAAAGCCCGGCCTAGCCTGACCCATTTACACCCCTATATATATATATATATATATATGAGGTAAACAATTCTACAGCCATTTAAAATAAGATTATCTACAGCTACTCCAAAAACTATGTCGTTTTGATTACTGAAGGGTGTTTTGGTAATTTTAGGAGAATTAATTAAGGATGTTACCGTAATTTTGTTTGTTTTTTTATCATATATAAATTACTGAAACACCGTTCATTAATTCATTTAAAATTACAGAAACATCATTTATTAATCAAAACGTCGTATTTTTTGCTTGTTTGATAACTGTAGATAACCTTATCTAAAATGACTGTAGAAATGTTTTTTCATATATATATATATATATATATTAAACGGAATATATGTAGGTTCAATTATCATGAAACCAGCGAGACTAAGTGCCAGCTAACCAAATACTTCTTGGGGCTACCAGCGGCTTAGGTTTTATTCTGCTGTTGTGCTAACTTCTCATGTTCTTCCTCCTATCGAGTTCTTCCAAGTAGGGTGGAGTCATGCTTAATTTGAGGCAGATTCAATGCCATCCACAGTGATACCGTAATGCTATTAAGGGCAGTGTTTAATTAGTTTGAAGTTAACATACTAATAAGTATCATAGTCGTTTGGGCTTTATAAAATATTTATTTTTACCCCCTCAGAACAATGTCTCTTTATAAACACACCAAGTCTTTCCAGTTTCAAGCAAAGGCTTAGAAACATCATTAACCCCCTGATTGGTTGGTATGTAGAAGCAAATAAACACCCAAGGGCCATGTCCCATAAATAAGCACAGGCACCAAATTAAATATCTTTGTCAAGAAAAGATTGACAGAACTCCAAGTGACCATATCAAAAGCCCATAAATTTTCTGCACTAAAGTTGCAAATAAAGACCCCAAGTAAGCAACAAACCAGCAAAGTATATTTACCAAAATTATGGATCAAATCAGCAGCACCAAAATCCAGAGTGCAGTCCAAAACCGGATCCAAGACCATGTTCTCACAACCAACCCAAGAATCTACCATTGGGAATACCCAAAATCAAGATATAGGTCAAAACATACTCATCTCTCGGCCATCCAGGGAAAGCACTAATAGCCCATCACATATGGGAAAATTTCTGGTGAAATAAACTCTGCATTTTATCAAATCCATACGAAACCAAATAAACAACGGCAAACGGCAGCATGTAAGCCAAATACAAATGAACTCAAAAGTAGCGAAAAACTCACAATAGATCACGAAAGAGCAGGTTTGCTAGATGATCGCATGGTATGCCAAATTCATTATAAAACATCCCAACATATCAAGATAAAGACACAAATGCAACAGAGTAGTCTAGTCATTCCCATCTTGCCAAATTAAAAAAAGTAAAAAGTTCAGGAAGCATATAAAATCTTCAAATAAAGAAACAATGCCCAGATTTGATTATACCCACACGATTCCATCATCGAAACTTTCATATTCAACAGAAAAACACAAAGTGCAATTACAGAACAGATTCAACCATACATTGAGGAAAAAGTGGTTATCACATACATGAAAAGCATGAGCGGATGGGGATTTTACAAGTTCTCACTGAATCTAATCAGAAAAACTTTTATGCAGAAATGGTCTGGGCTTCTCTATATCGTCCTCTGCTATATATATTTTTGGAATCATTTACACGTTAAGTAGGTTTTGTTCCTACATATTGAGTGCTATGGAACACTTTCATATATGTAACAATAGTAGAAGACTTTGAAATTCCTAGACACCTTTGCCAACAAATACTCGGATTCTTTTTAGTGCAATTTCTACATTTTCATCATCCATGTTAGTAAAGCAAACCCTATACCAACCCGACTCCGAGCACTCGAATGCTGAGCCTGGCGACATGTTGAGCTTCACCTCATTGATAATCACAGGCCACATCATCATCTAGTCTTCACATGTTTGTTCTTTTCGCAGACTTCTCATTTTCATCTAACAGAAAAGGCCAGCATTGCTTGTACCTCACTACTATACTTACTAGTTGGGGTTTAATAGGTAGTGTTTTAACTACTTTTTACTTTGTAGCCTTTGATAGCGTCCGCTCTAGAGGATACATGTAAGAGCATAGTTGGAATTGGAAGGGGTTATTGTCATCCATCACAAAGGACTAAGAAGTTATATAGAACCTTGACTATATCATGGCATTCGATCTACCAAGATATGGAACCCTTTTACATGTATAAATAGATAACCTTAATTCAAAGCGAAACACAGTACTTGAGATAAAACATGCTTTGATTCGCGTTGATTGGTTACATATACATAACACCTAGGAAATCAAAGCTTGACTAGATATATACCACAAAGGTAATTAACCAGTCGTTTATTCCACACATACACATAGGCTGCAAAGCATATATATAGTCTGCACAAAATTTATAAATTCTTAAATAAGTTTAATTTAAGTTTAGAAATTGTGTTTATGAATAAATGGTTTGCATTATAAATTTGAAAAAAATTACTTTAACATAGAATTTGCATTCATAAAAGGTTAAAAAAAGAAAAAAAAAAATTAACCACTAAATATTCGAGTTATCGCATGCTTGGTTTGACTTAATTTTTAGACAATTTTTTTTAAAAATTTTCCTAATAAGACATTAATTATAAAAAAATTTAATCTCCTAAAAAATTCTAAATTTTTTAAATTTTCTTAATAAAGTATTATTATAAATTATTTTAAATATATAATGGGTTAATTCAAGAACGTATTAAGTAATCAAAAAGTGAGGGTGATGTTTTAAAAAAAATTCTAAATCTTCTTTAGTGTCCACACACTTTCCTTAATAAGCAAATTTAAACACATTACCTACCTAGCAATACTAAAGAGCGTATTTGGTACCTTTATTTTTTAATTTGAAAATTACTTTTAAGTTAATGTTTAAAAAAAAGCTTAAAAATAAAATTAATAGTTGTTTGGTGATTATATGTTTGAATGATTTTTAATGAGCAAGATAAAATAATTTATTATTAAGATGAATTATAGGAAAAATATTTATCATTTTAAATAATATAATTGTGTGTCATTTTAGATGAAATAATATCATTTTCCATATATTTTTAATTTTAGGGAGGAAATAGAATATAAAAAATCACCAAATATATATCAAAATGACATCATTTTATCTAAAATAACAAATACTTTTTCCATGAATTATTTTGCCATATAAAACTTATAAAATGCACTCATATTTTTTACAAGGTTTATACATCTTTACCTAACTTTCTAAAAATTTCTTGCAAACTAGTTAAGGATACACTTGCTCATTTAGATTATGTTATAAAATTAGAGTTTACGTGTGTAATTTTTGAAAATTATATATAAATAATATAAACTATGTAAATATAAAGTAATATATTTATAAGAAGGATGGTTTTATGTAGCCTTATACACTTTTATGATCCAATTTTATCAAATACAATAAAACATGAAGCTTACATTTCATGGGTCTCGGTCGCAATGCAGTGTATGTGGCCCACACAGGAAGAGGCATTAACACCACTGCACCCGTGATTAACTAACGTTTTTTTTAATGAATTTATAAAAAAAAAATTAATCTATTTCTTTCTCGGCATTTCCTCACAATAGCCCGATGCTGTAAGATCTAGTGGATTTATATAAGATATATTTTAGGTAAAATTATTTAAATATTTGGGATTCTGGATTTAATAAAAATGTGTGTATTATTTTTAATTACATATCATCTTCCTTTTTAACTTTTTTTTATAATTAAGTTAAGTGCAATAATATATTATTATATTTTTATTAAAAATTAATATCACAAAACGCGTAAGCAATTATGGGTTTGTTTGATTGTGTTTTGATTTTTTTTGTTCTTAAATCTGTTTTGTAGAATAATTATGGAAACAGTTTTTTTCTGTGTTTTTTTTTTTATTTTCAAAGTTAAAAATCAAAACATTAAACAAAATCAAGTTAGACATGTTCTCTAAATTTGATTCTAAAAACAAAAAAATAATTATAATTTTCAAAACATTTTTATAAAACAGATCTTACCAAAAAGAGTTTTTTTATTTTTTTATTTTGAAAACTAAAAAAAATCTTTATTTTTTTGTTCTGAAAACTAAAATATTGTAATAGAACAGAACCTATCTTTTCTTTTTCCCTTTTTTTTTTTAGAATGGTTAAAATTTTTAAGCTATCGTCGAGCACAGTAGGTCGAAAGTCACGGGCCCACAGCAGAGCACTGAGAGCAATGTCTGGAATTTTTAAAAATTTCTAGGCACGGCACGTTTTTGGTGCGAGGAACTTTCTAGCCACAGATTAATACATGTTCAATGTCATAACTGATAACCATAAGGAAGGAAGTACAGACACTTGTAAAAATAAGAATAGTCATATCTGACACATTTTGATACGGTGTCGGACATGCGGTCAATTTTTTCCGACACGTTTCACGCAAATTTAACCGTGTCCAACACGGTCAAATGATATTTTCGTAATTTTTTTTATTTTTTTATTTTAAAAAAAAATTAAATATATTAATAAAGCTTCACTAATTTCATTTTTTTATCTTCTTTTCTCTAGATAAGAGATCATCTCAGCATCATTGTTGTCAATTCTTATCACGCTCTTGTTGTATTTCCTTGTCTCTGATCTCTCTCTAATATGATTTGATCTCTCTATCTGATATTATATATCTCTCCCATCCCAGTTCTTATTTTTTATTAAATCTTCCATCTTTATAACGTGTTGATGAGTATTATTAATTTAGTTTTATTTTTTTGTTAAATTATTAAATATTAAATGAAATATACACTATCTAAATTAAAAATATTATTCAATATTAAAACGTGTCCTAACGTGTCGAAATCCATAATTTTTTAGGATTGACGTGTCGAAGTGTCGTGTCGTATCGGTGCTACATAGATCATAAGGATCGTAAACTTTTTTTTTTTTTTTTTTTTTAAGTTTGCGTCGATTTTTCGTTATTTTATTAACGAGTCTCTTCAATTCTTTCTGCGAAGAAGGTACACGTAGAAAATAGACGTCGTGTCAAAGATTATACGAGGCTCAGAAAGCCACAAGTCGCTTTCAATTTCAGATCTTACTAAAAACAACAATTCCTTTTTTTTTTAAACAAAAACAACAATTCTATTAAATATATTTATTTTTTTTTAAATATTTATGGAATAATATTCTAATTTTCTGTAATTTTTAAAACAATACATCAGTTTTTTTAGCAAAATATCTTATTAATAAAAAATATTTCAAAAATATTTTTTAATGAAAACGAACATTTTATTAAAAGGGGTTTGTTTACCTGAGAAAAGGCGGATTTATATATAAAGCTATGTTTTATAGATTATTACAAATATTTTATAATCAACAAACATAGAAGAAAAAAGGGAAAATTTCATTTTTATCCATTATAATTGTGATTTATTGTTTTGCCCTTATGTAATTTTAAACTTAGCTAATCAACTAACATAGAAGAAAAAAGGGGGAAATTTCATTTTTATCCATTATAATTGTGATTTATTGTTTTGCCCTTATGTAATTTTAAACTTAGCAATTAAATTTATTGTGCTTAAATAATTTATCATCTTACCTCCGGTGACTTCAAATTTTCACTTAGACACTTTGTGGTTAGAATTTTTTTCATTTAAACCCCTTATGATTACAAAATAAAAAATTTAAAAATAAATGTTTTAAATAAATTTTTCCTCTTTTTTATTTTATATCTTCACCTAATGTATTTAGGGTTTAAAAAATAAAAATAAATTTTAAAAAAAATTCACTTATTTTTATCAAGAAAATAAATTCAAATCAAATATTATTTTATTTTATCTATGGTTTACCTGATATCGTTATAACGTTATCTAAAAAAAGTAAATATCTTATTTGGATAATACAAATTTAATTTATCTTAAATAATATTTTTTAATTTCAAATATATTTTTAAAATAAATAAAAAGATTAAGATAGTTTATAAATTTATTTCAGAATAAATAACTTGAAATAATTTCTAAAACCTAAATGTATTACATGAGAATATAAAATAAAAGAGAGAAAAAATTTATTTTGAATACTTTTTAAAAAAAATTATTTTTTAAACCACAAGGGATCTAAATGAAATTTTTTGTTACTACAAAGAGTGTAAATAAAAATTAAAATTATAGAGGATTAAATGATAAATTATTTCATTGAGTTTAAGGGACGAGTTTAAAATTACAATAGATCAAATGACAAATTACAAAATCACGAGTTTAAGGGACGAGTTAGTAGGGTTGGATATGTGTTCGATTCCCGCTGAATGCATTCTTGGGGAGGGGGCTGAACCTTTAGCCATCACTGTTCCTCCGCATTCCGGATTAGTCCCATAGCCGGCTCAAAGAGTCGAAGCTCGTGGGGATACCGGAGGGAGCCAACTCGTCTCAAAGAGATAATTAGGATTGGGTAACTCCAAAAAAATCACAGTAAGTGAAAATAAAATTTTCTCAAGAAAAAATAAAAAGTATATAAGACTTAATAAATTACAGGAAATATGGTAAATTATAGGAAATAGTGAAATACGGGTCGCCGTCGACTAAACCCTTTAAATGATCAAAGTAGAGTTAAAGGGCGAATATTCAAATTGAATTACAGGAAAATAAGTAGGAAACAAGAATTACAGTAAACTCAAACTAAAATCAGTGTGGTGATTGAATTCAATTGAGTGGTCCGATTACATTGAGTACGTACATTATTCGCAGACTGGATCCAAAGTTTAGTTATTGACGGATCAGAATTGTAGAATGTATATTAAGATAAAATTATTTTAAGATAAGTTATTTTTATTCGAGAGAGTTATATTTTTTAAAAAAATTATTATAAACTTTATAAATTATACTATGTATTTCTGAGAATAAACTTGATTTAAAATGTATTTCCAAAAATATATAATCTAATTTGTAAAAAAGTTTAAATAAAAAATTTATAAATATAACTTATCTCATCTTTATAAATATGACTTTTCTCTAAATAATATATATTTTGAACAAAAATCGAAATGCACCTCATTTCCAAATTCAAAGTTCCTAGGTACGGTACCTATAGCTGGCAAAACGGGCTCAGCTCGGCGGGTCAACCCTCCAAACGGAGCGGGACGGGCTGAGTTTTTCAACCCATCTCAAAAGCGGGGCGGAGTGAGCTCATTTTTTGGCGGGTTGATGGCGGGCATAGGCTGGCCGAGGCGGACAGTGTAAAATAGGCTCGGGCTGGCGAGCCAACCCGCCCAACCCGCCAAACGAGGCGAGGCGGGCTAAGTTTTTCAGCCCACTTCCAAAAACGGGGCGGCTGGCTCATTTTTTGACGGAATGGGACGGGGTGGGCTGGCTTATTTTTTAGCGGATTAATGACGAGGTGGAGCGGGGCGGGAGCGGACAGCCTACTTTGCCACCTCTATATGTAAAATAAAATAAAATTAAAACATTAGCATGTCTTATTACCTAGTCCCTATGGTAGTGAACCCTACCATTGTGTCTTATTCACTTGTCCATATCGTAGTGGACCCTTCCTCCATGTTATAAAATTGATATATTTTGATTGAGATAATAGCATCCCATAAATTTAAAAATTCTCTCTTTCGTCGTACTAAATCCATGTTTATATTAAAATAAAATATATTTTTTAAGAATAATTAAATTTATTAAATCATTTTATTTTAATTAAAAAATATGTTATTATGAAATTGTTAACTTTCTAAATATAATTTTAGTTTAATTAATTATGCATTTTTTTTACAATTTTAGATATTTTTCTTAAACAGTAGTTTATATATATATATATATATATATATATATATATTTATAGCCAGTATTTTTTATATTTTACTTGAATTAAATTTTTCATATTTTTGAATATTTTTGTTATAAATATTATTTTTCATTATAATTTATATTTTACTTAAATTTAAAATATTCATATAATAAAAGATACTTGCTGCTAAATGACTAAAACGTCTTTTGAATCTGACACAACACAAATTGATTTTTTTTTTCTTCAAACAACTAGATGTTTCTTCTTTTAACGCTTTTATCGGGTTCAGAACTCTACCGAGTCTACCCCAATCGAAGGAGTAGATTTTTGCTAAGTATTCCTTATCAAAAATAGAAAAAAGAAAGATATGGAAAGAAATAATAATAAAAGTAACGATAATAAAAATATGTTAATTTTTTCTATTTTTTAATAAAAAAATGTATTGAATGATCGGTTCGTAGTATGGTAAATATTTTTCCACTGATGGCAGCCTGGAATATACATTTTCTTAATAGGAGGATAACGTGTTTTCTCAAGAGAGTTTCGCGCTTGTGAGCCGCTGATTTGCGGTCGCAGATTGAAGATTTGGAGTTTTTCACCTATGTAAAGCAAAATGTGTAACAATTTATGTTTAATTTTCTAAATGATTGATCAATCCGATCTTTTTAACAATATGCTTTTAAATCGTACATTATTTTGTGATTTTTGAAAAAATCAGCGAGCGCCTCTTACGCATTGAATTCTGCAAGACGCCGTGTTATTTTCATACATATTTAAGTCCGCACTTCTTCATACGGCAAGCTTCTTTGCTATTACAGGAGCACGGATCATTGAGTATAATATTAATATTATAATTATATATTTTAAAAATATATAATTATAATATTAAAATTATTATTTTTCTCTCCAATATATATATATATATATATATATATATATATATATCAGCCTAATTTCATTAGTGAGATGCACTTATTATGGAAGTATTTTAGAAATTTTCAGGCGCAGTTCGTGGCAGACATACTTCATTTTTTTGCACAAACATATGTAGAGTGACATGTGACTTGTGAAAAGAATTAATCTGATGAATATTATATAATTCAACTTATGAGTAAAAAAAGCTGATGGATGATATGCCATACCACGTTTAGCTTTCAAGTGCAATGATCCCTTCAACATTTCGGAAGTTTCTTTTGTAATTTTGCGAGTAAAGGACGTGGCTTTTCCACTGACAAAGCACCTAAACAGTACTAATATAAAAAGTCGTGTACAAATGACAATGATAGATTGATAGTGTTTATTTGGATCGTCCTTAAAAAATAAAATAAAATTATGCATGATTTTTTTTTAAGTAAAGCATTTTCGTATTTGGAATCTTGGATGCAATTAAAAAATGTTTAATATTTTTTATGTTGTTAAAAAATAAAATTATTTTCTATATATATATATATAAAAGTGTGCGAGAAATATGTTATCTTTTTTTATTTTTCCTTTTCATATAGCTATACAAAGGTCTTATATACTTTTATGGGAATTGCTTTTGTTATGTAACATAACCTAAAAGCAAATTTTCTACTCTCACAAAAAGAGGAAAGAGAATAGGAAAAAGAGAAAAAATTTAAAGTGGGTCCCATATAAATTTGTGTGTGTAGGAAGATGTTTTTAGGTTATGTTACATAATAAAAACAATTCCCTACTTTTATATGTGTAAAAAAGATAAAATCATCTCTTATAACATAATAAATAATAATCTCTTTAAAAAATAGTTTAGATGTTAAAATAAAAAGGGTACTTTTTTATATGAATTCATCTTATTGTACACTCAGTGAACCCGTCACTAAACCCGTATACGCATCATGTAACAAAAATTTTTAGTTTTTACTGCATACACAATTTAGAAGAGAGAAAAAGTGAAAGCAAGAGAGAGAACTAAAAACCAATGGACCCCAACTAACTTAGTGTCTGTAGGAAAAAACTAAAAATCTCTGTTACGCAATAGATATATCCCTATAATAATTGTGTCTGTACATGTTTCACGCTTCAATCTTATATGTAAGTTCAATTATGTAACAATCCTCCATTGCAATTCACCAGTGTGGGAACACTAACAAGTAACAATCCCATTAATTAGAACGTGAAACCAGCGAACCTAATGTCCTAACTTCTCAGGTATTCCTGCAATCAAGAGTTCTTCCAAGCAGGGTGAAGTTGTGCTTTATTTGAGACAAATTCACTACAGTTGTTGCTTACCTGATAATTGTCCCGATCACATAAATAATAAATTAATAAAAGAGTATGATTTCTAAGAGGATTAATATTTCAATCACTAATTTACTATTTCATTTAAGTTGGATAAATTTAAATAATAAAATTGAATATGCAAATAATATCTAAAAGTAATTAAAATAAAAGCAACAAAAAATAAATTAATTTAAAATAAGAATAATAAAAAATGCGAATAAGAACAAAATTAAGAGTGTAAGGAGTTATCAAGAATAAGTAGTTAGGGTTTTGACTTCCACTAACTTTTACTTATGTAACTTAATTTAAATTATAAATCAATTCTCCTTTTAATATCGTCATTTAATTCAACATAATTTGTTAAAACTCAATATCTTAGTATCCTAACCTTAACTACATTTTAAGAAACCCGACGTCTTAGCATCTCTTAAAAGACTTAGCATTACAAATAGAGAATTATCAAGATTGTACATTTTCATATTTCTATTTCTAGAATCATAAAAAAATGATGAAATTATTAAATCCAGTTCATATATTAATATTTCTATTGTCATATATGAACTCAAAATCAATCCTCAAACGGAAAACCATACAAGCATTATACATAGAATAATTCAATCAATATTAAAAGAAAATATTGTATTGAAAAAGATAAATCAAATCACATAACATCCAGATTCATTTAGTTGAATCTAATCTTAACACGAGAAAATTGGAAACACATTAATTTTATAAAATATTTATTTTTACCCGCTCAAAACAATCTCTCTCTCTCTCTCTCTCTCTCTTTTGGTAAACAATAAGGCTTTAAGCCCAAACAAACGGAAACAAACTATCTCAAAACAGAAACAAGAATGTTCCTAAATCTAAAAACAGAACTGAAATCAGAAAAAAAAGCCATCTAATTTTTTGGAGGGGAGAGTGGAATGTCATATACTCCTTCTGATCCGTATATTCCAGCAAAAACAATCTCTCTTTATAAACACACCAATTTGTCCAGTTTCAAATAAATGCTGAGAATCATCATTAACTTGTTTGGCATGTAGGAGCAAATAAACACAAACTCCATGTCCTATAAGCCCATACATTTTCTGCACTAAAGTTGAAAATAAAGACTCGAAGTAAACAACAAACCAGCAAAGTATATTTATCAAAATTATGGATCAAGTCAGCACCACCAAAATTCAGAGTGCAGTCCAAAACAGGATCCAAGACCATGTTCTCACAACCAACCCAAGAATCTACCATTGGGAATACCCGAAATCAACATATAGGAGATCAAAGCATACTCAACTCTTACGAATAGAGGGAAAGCACTAATAGTCCAGCACAAAATATAAGGAGCATGTAAACGAAAATTTCTGATAAAATAAACTATGCATTTTATCAAACCCATATGAAACAAATAAAAAACAGCAACCAGCAGCATGTAAGCCAAATACAAATGAATCCAAAACTAGCAAAAAACTCGCAATAGATCATGAAAGAGCTGGTTGGCTAGATGATCTCAATTTTAGAAATTTTTATTTATGCGGGCAATATTAATTACTTAATTTTATATTTTAAAATTAATCGAGTTAATGAATATTTCAATTTTAACTATTTTGATTAGTCCATTATGATCGCGACGAGTTTAGGTATAGTAGATTTTAGCATAATGCTGGTTTACATGACAATGGATCCGGTAAACACAAATTCTCTTTTTAGGTATCTGGCTAGGTCTCTTTGTAACCTATTTATATTACGGCCATGTGTTGTCATCGTAAGAAGGTTGGCTGGTTAATTACATGAGACGAAACATGCTTTGATTCGCGTTGATTGGTTACATATACATAACACCTAGGAAATCAAAGCTTGACTAGCTATAAACCACAAAGGTATATAATTAACCAGTCGTTTATTCCACACATACACATAGGCTGCAAAGTGTATAGTCTGCACGCCCATGCCCATATTCTAATATGGTTTTGGTAGGAAGCGGCGCAGAGCTGCGGACACACAGTCATATATTGCGTCTGAAACTGCTGTCACAAATTGCAATACATCTTTTGGTACATACTCCTTTATCTTATCACTGTATTGACATTGAACATCACGGAATCTGTCCCAAAGCATGATTCCTCCATAGTTGGAAGCCTTCTTTATGTAGGGAAGTACATCAGAAATCAGCACTTCTGGTTTTATAAAACCCCCACTTGGAGCTGCATCAGGCGCTGCTGGTAAGCCCATGAATACCGAATTATTGGGTAGAACTAAGGAGGTCCAAGCGTCCCATGAATTTAAAAGCAATGCAGTATTGCCATCTGAATATTGACAAGGAGGGTTGTTGTAGAACTGAACAAATATATAATCGAAAAGGCCAGTTTTGATAGCTGTGCCAAGGTAGTAAATTGGGTTAGTAGGACATTGTGGGGCTGCAGACAAGTAGAATTTTTTGGGTTGTCTGAGAGTATCTAGTTCCCTTGCAAGGTCATCCCAGTAATTCTCTGTTTTTTCGATGTCAAAATCAATGCCATCCAAAGTGACACTTCCTAGTGGACCAAATTTGCCACTGAGGAAGTTATCATAGAGGTACTCGGCAACATTCTTTGCATCCTCGGGTGAGCAGAGGGAGTAGTCTCCAACTCCACCTCCGAGTGAAAGGAACACTTTGACACCTTTATTCTGGCAGTGTTCTATTTCGGGTTGTAGTTTGGTACAAGGGCTCCAGTCGCCACAATGGCCTGCGAAGTTCCATATTGGGGTTCTGTCACAACCGAAGGTAGTAAGGAAAGCGAGGATCACAATCTCGTAGTTTTCAGTGTCACATGTGGCGGTCAAGTTGCCATCGCCATTGTTTTGGCCCCAATAGATGGCGATCCCACCAGTGGATGCCTGTGAAGACTTGATGGTGAAGGAGAATGTGAAGAGGGACAAGAGAATAAGGATGAATGCTTGCCTTTCGGAAGCCATGTTTGAGAGGTATGTTGGGGTTGTCTTTGTTTAGCTAGCTTGATGACAATAAAGGCAAGAGAAGCAACCTACTTATAATGGGAGAAATCATTTTTGTACATCAAAATATTACTTGTACTTATACCATACTTATTTGAAAAATAAAAGTTGGAGTGTAGTTTTTTTACAAGGTTTATACATCGTTGCCTAACTTTCTAAAAAAATTCTTGCAAACTAGTTAAGAATACATTTGCTTATTTAGATTATTGTATAAAATTGGAGTTTAAGTGTGTAATTTTTTTTAAATTATATATAAATAATAAAAACCATATAAATATAATCTAATATATTTATAAGAAGGATGATTTTATATAGCCTTACACTTTTATAACCCAATTTTACTAACCAAAAAAGTATGTTTATCATGTTGCATGAGATAAACATATAAAAAATGAGTAAAATTTGTTTTTTTTAGTGGATCTTATTTTTTGTATGTTGTATTAGATTATAATAAAAATAATTCTTAAAAAAATAAAGATTATAATTTCATAAAAGTTGTATTTTTTTTTATAAAAAAATAATACAATATATTTTTAAAAAATATCGAAATTAACCCCATCGCCAAATTCAAAGTTCCAGGGTACGGTACCCGAGAGATAGAAAAAGTAAATTGAAACAAAACATTGGCATGTCTTATAATTACCTAGTCCCTATCTTAGTGAATCGTTCCATTTTGTCTTATTAACTTATCTTTATCGTAGTCCTTCCACAATGTTATAAAATTGATATACTTTGATTGCGATAAGAGCATTCTAGGAGGTTTACAAATTTAAAAACTATATCTGGCTTGTTTCGTTTTACTAAATCCAACTTTATCTATTAAAATAAAAAATATATTCTTAAGAATGATTAGATTTATTAATACATTTTATTTTAATTGAAAATGTATGTTTTCATTAATTCTAAAATTTCTAAATTTTAATAAAATATAATTTTTTACAATTTTCAGATATTTTTTTCTTAATCATATAGTATTTATACTTTACTTGAATTAATTATGCATATTTTTCATAATTTTTAATTTTTTACCTTAAATTTGTTTTTAAATATTATTTTATGATTTACTTAAATTTAAAATATTCATATGATAAAAATACTTGCTAGCAAATGAATAAATGGACGTTTGAATCCGATACAACACAAATTGATTTTATTTTATTTTTCAAACAACTAGCTATTTACTTGTATATTTAAAGTTTCTTCTTTTATCGCCTTAGTATAACTCTACCCACGGGGGGAATAGACCTTTTCCTTTTAGCATGTGTTTTGTCAGGAGAGTTTCGTGGTTGTGAGCCGCTGATTTGCAGTTTGATGATTTGGTATCCTTGGACCACGTTTAGCTTTCCACCGCAATCCCTTTAACATTTTGGAAGTTTTCAATAATTTCCTTTCGTAATTTTGCGAGTAAAGACCGTGGGTTTTCCACTGACAAAGCTCCTAAACAATACTCATAAAAAAAGTGGTGTACAAAATTATGCATTATTTTATTGTGCTTAAATAATTTATCATCTTATCCGGGTACACCCTTCTCTAATCGGGTAAATAATTCAAGCAATTTTTCAGGTACGAAGAACAATACCCGGGTACACGCCTCCCTACCCGGGTAAACAAAAATTTTCAAAAAATACCCGGGTACAGAGGGGTGTACCCGGGTAGGCTTGGTGGTCAACGGTCAAACAGGGGCAGATTGGTGTTATGTTTTCTGAGGGGGTTAAATTTTTGAAATAGTTTATAATCAAGGTCAAATCGGTAATTAATTAATAATAAAGGATTATAAGGGTCAAAAAGCCTATATTTATGAGATAAGTAGGATTACTACCAATGTTACTACCAATCAATTTCATTGTTAGATTGGTTATTTTGATCCGACGGTCTTGATTTGATCTTTACATACTCTCTCTTCTCTCTCTGACTATAATCTTTGCCGCCGCCGCTGCCCATAGCCTTCTTTCTGTGACTATACTTCTCACGTCATTCTCAGGATAGTGGATCCAGATGCTATGAATGAAACCAAAGCCTTCAAGACAACATAATCTTCTTTCAGAACTAAAAAATCTGTTGCTTCCAATGCACTTCAATGGTTAGGCTAGCAAATGAAGAAACAGATTGTCTAGCAGCCAAATTGTAGGATTATCTAATTCACTTATGAATACCTTCTTTCTATTTATTTATTTATTTATATTTAGGTTTTCAATTAATATATACAATTTTTATGGGCAATTGTAGATATTTTACCAAAAGCTTGTAAAGTTTATATTCACCAAATCACGCATGAAACTGAGCCACTGTCACCAACCCCTTAGAAGACTCTGAAATCATTTTTTCCCAAAGAACCAAAATGCGATACACATATCTTAAACCATTATTAATTCTTCCCATATGATATAGAGATCTATGAAGTAAAAAAATCCCAAACTATTTACAAAAAAAAAAAATAAAAAAAATCCCAAACTGTGATGAAAGACGCAGAGCAGGAAAATAGTGCGGCGGGGCGACAACGACGGACAGTATGGTCAGAGATAGAAAGGGAGAGAGAGAGGATATATAAGGATTAAATCAGGACCGTTGGATCAAAATAACCAATCTAACGGTGAAATTAATTAGTAATAATCTTACTAGATTGTTACAATATCCTATCCCTATATTTATTTCTAACCAAAAAAATATATAATTTAAATTAATTAAGTTTTGGAATAATATAATATATACAAAATTTTACATGATAATATTTTTACTCTTCAATCTTATCACCTTATTTTTTCAATAAAAAATTAACTTTAAGCATAAAGTAATAAAAGAACAATAAAAACCCGTATGTTAAAGTGTGTTAAGGAATAATATAATATTAAATAAAATATTTAAAAAATTCGTATAAAATTTGAATAATATATTATAAAATAATAAAAATATATTCACTGACTGTTTAAATTTTTAAGTTTAATTAGTTTTTTAAATTAAACTGACAATTTATTCACATGTTGATAATTATAAATTTGTTACTATTTATTAAAAAATTAATAATACCGTCTTTAGGAAGAGCTTAAAACCTTAATATAAGTATTCGTCCTAAATCGAACTAGTCACAAAATGATAAACTAATCAAAATACCTCCAAAAATAATTAATAATGCCCACTGTCATAGATTTTTTCACTCTTTTGCTCCTCATTAATTATTTAATAACCATTTTGCCCCTTATTCAGAATTATCTACCAATCTGCCCCACTTTAATCGATTAAGTCAAAAATTTAATCGATTAAAAGGGACATATTGATAGAAAATGTTTAATAAGGAACAAAATAATTATTAAATAATTAATGAGGGGCAAAAAGATAAAAAAAACCATATCTCATATCTCTTATTAAAAATTATAATTTCCTTTCAATAATAGAAGTATATAACCAGACAAATGTATGAGGCTAGAAAGTCAACGTTTGTATCCTAAGAATATTCAAGAAAAATATACCATCGCGATTCACGGGTTGCATTTTTTTTATTTTTTTTTGGTAATCTCACGGGTTGCATTTTAATTGAGTTTCTAGGATAGAGATCATCATGATTCGGATTAATTTATTACCTGCGTACGTTTTACACGTTAAATTGTGAAATTACATTTAATTACATGATAATTTATCAGAAAAATATTTCTGCAGTTACTGCATATAAATTATCTGTATTTATTTCTAAAACGACCTTGTTTTGGGATTGAAAGATTAAAAAATTATAATTATAAAGATTATAATAACTCTGAAATAAATTAAAATTACAAAAATACCATGATTTTCATCCCAGAACGACGTCGTATTGCGCTTACTGCAAAAAACTTGTCTGCAGCAACGGCAGAAAAATCGAACTCATAATTTATTAACTCACATTATGTAATTGGGTTATACAATATTATAAAGAAAAGCGATGATTTTATAATAATTAGAGCTCACTCTTATACAAAAGAAAAAAGAAAAAGAAAGCTCACTCTTAAAGCAGTGTTTAAAAACCCGTCTTGGCCATCGACCCGACCGAGGTCAAGGGTAACGGAGTCACGGGTTTAACCGGGGGTCACGGGATCACTACGCTGACCCGGTTTTATATATTAAAAAATATAAATATATATATCCTATATGAAAATATTAAAAAACAAATCACCAATCATCAAAAATTCAAAATATACTTAATATAATTCACCAATTACAACCACAAGTAAATATTACATAACCTAATTAAAGTATCAAGATACCAAAGTACAAAATTCATTTGAATGAGTAAAATTCTTACCTTTTTAAGAAGATTCACGGCAGCGAGGTGAAGATTGAAGATGTCTAGGTTGCTGAGAGAGAAGAGAATGATTAGAATTAGGTTTGCAAGCATTTTTACTTTATTTTTTGAATGAAACGATGTTGTTTCATGGAAAAAATTTTAAGAAAAAAAAACATGCAGTGACCCTCTTTGACCCCTCTAACCCGGGAGTCACTGAAACACGGCCGAGTTTTGGGGGTCGGATGGATCAATATGCATATAGGGTTCAACTTGTGACCCCAACCCTAAGAGGGGGGTTGACCCGGGTTAACCTGAGGGGTGGGGTGGGGTTTTAAAACACTGATCTTAAGGAGGCACACTTGAATAAATAATTTTCAAAAATAGATTTTACTTAATGAAAATATTAGTAGTTCCCTTATTTACATAATAAAGGTAGGTTAATTGATTTTATTTTCCTCTAGATATTTACATCAAAATATAAAATTGACCCAGTTCTGATCCCTATGTTAATTAAGACACAAGTCCATAAAATTAACAATATTAAAATGGAGTAGAATATTATAACAAACAATTAATATTATTACCAATCAATTTTATCGTTAGATCGATTATATTAATCCAACGGTTATATTTATTTTCATCTTTGTATGATTATGATTTCCCATATTTAATGTGAAAACATTAAATATGGAAAACCATAACCATACAAAAGTAAGAATAAATATAAAGTATTAAATATGGAGAATCATAATCATACAAAAAAAGAAATAAATATAACCATTAGATCCACATAGTCGATCTAACAGTAAAATTGATTGGTAATAACATTAATTAGTTGTTACCATATCCTTCCTCTGTTAAAATATTGAATCATGTTAAAATTAACACAACGCGTATATTAACGCTGTGAGGTAATATCTTAATTAGAAAGAGCTCAAATATTCTCTTTTTTGTCTGTAAATTTTGTGCAGTTATTTTAAAGTATAAAAATAGAAGAACGTGTTTCACGCTCTGAATATTTTATTTCCAGTTTCTGTTTGTTATTTTTAATTTTAATTTGTAAATTTTAAATAAAAATACCTTATAGTTTTCGTTATATTTCACAGATATATGTTATTCTATCTACCTATTTTACTCTCTACCTTTCGCTATCACTTTCCGACATTATTAGATCAGAATCTCAACTAATTTGATATACAAAAAAAAGAATCTCAACTAATTTTATTATTTCTCTCTCTTATATGTGATTAATATTTCTCGTAACACAAGTTATCTCCTGCAATTCTAAATTGATGTCATTTTAGATTTTATGATTAAAAACAAGGGTTCATTTTTCTACAGTGAATGCAGATAATTTATCTCTATTTGTCCCAAAATAACATCATTTTGGGGTATTTCAAGATTATAATAGTCTTTATTATTATAATTTTTAATTTTTCAACCCAAAACGATGTTATTTTGAGAATGAATGTAGATAACTTACTTGCTTTCACTCTAGAAACATTAAAGCCCAAAAATAAAAGAAATTTTAATAAAATTAATTATACAAAAAAGAATGTGAAATTTTCAAAATATCCTTCATTTTTTAATTCTAAATCCTAAAATGATGTCATTTTGGGTTATAGAAGCATAAGATAACTTTATTTCTTACAATAGGAGAAATATTTTTCCCAGTAAATATTGGAAAAAATATTTTTCTTGTATCACAAGAAATAAAATTATCTCATCCAACTTCAAAATTATGTCGTTTTAAGTGTTGAGTGCAATGGTTGAGCCAAAAATATCAGAAAGCCCGGGCCAAAAATCAGTCAATTATAGAGGAAGCCAGGGCCAAAGCCAGCAGCTATGGAGGAAGCCAACCATATAAAAAACTTCTAATTTAGACAGCAGGCTAGGGCCAAGGCTCTACCTAGAGATAAGGTGGCTCGCCATTGGTTGAGTGAACTAAGGAAGAGTATTTGATATTGAGTCACATTTATTAATTAATTATTAATTTCTAATCAATTATAACCGTTAAGTTGACGAAAATCAACGGTGATTAGGTTAGTTGTAAATGTGATAAGTATATCATGTCCCCTTTTTTATTATATAAATTTTACTAAAACATCGTCTGTTAATTCTCTAACCCTAAAAAAGATCTAATTTTGAGATTGTAAGAGATAACTTTATTTTGTGTGATAGAAGAAACATGTTACACATGGGATGCCATAATTGATGTTAATACACCGATTGCACACGAGATGTTACATGATAGACCCTTAAATATTGATTAGTTTTTTCTTTTTTTCTTAAATATTACACGATTGAGGTCTTTATTTTGGCTGGTAGCCTAAGTAGCTAGCTAAAATTGTTCGAGAAAAAGAAAAAAATAACGTTTCCTTTTGTAAAACTTAGTTTTGCCCGCAAAGATCACCGATAAATGGGCCAGCCCAAGATTAAATGAATTTGACCCATTTAACTTGTGTCATGATCAGACTAAGCAAGAAATAAATGAATTAATTTTAATAGGTAAACAAATAGACTAAAATGATTTATCTCATATTAACGACCTCATATATGAGGTGTATTTTATAAGGTTGGTATGCCACCAAAGTTAACTTCTGGTAAGGGGCATTTAGTTCAGCAGACTGAGTTTCACGGACAGGGGGCGTTTGGTTGAGGAGAAATTTTTTGAATACTAGAAAAATGTAATTGATAGGAAAATGGTTGGAAGGTAAGTTTGGTAGGAAAATGTAAAAAAAGTTGTTTGGTTAGAAAAAAATTTACTGGACAAATTAGGTAAGATTTATAAAGTCTATGTTTAGTTTGAGGTAAAATATAGATGGAGAAATAAGTGACAATTATAAAAATATCCTTGTTTTTAAAAAAATTGGGAAAATAAAAAAATTGTAAATGGGAAAATTTTGGTGTGTGTTCTCTTTTACATCAATGACTCATATTTCCAACCACAGAGATCGCCGGATTCTAACATTTCTGGCGGTTCATCCTTGCGAAGGTATATCTCCGGTTACCCTTCTCGCTTCTCTCATCACTCTCTCACAGAATATATGCACTTTCCAACACGAATCGTTCACCACCCAACGACGAAATGCAAGAGAAACAATGCGCCAAATTGGCATTCTTCTTATATTCCTCCACGAAATTCGAGAACATGGCTTGGTTATCCCTCACTCCATTGTCCTCTGTTTCTCAGAGCTCCACTTCACCTTCCAAAAGATTCACTTCTTGATACAAGATTGTACTCTCGATGGTTCTTGTTTATTCATGATAATAGGAGGGTAGGCTCGTCATCCAATTGTTGCCCATTGTAATGATTTAGGTAGATAACATATAATACCACATTGCAAATGGGAAAATTTTGCTAGCTATTTTCATCAGATAGACATGCAAATGGTTAAGGTGGCTTTTCTGTTTAGGTAGGCATATTTTCAAAACGCTTAAACCAAACATGGGCACTCAATAATCCCACTTCTCAGATGTCTATGTATCTCATCAAAATCCCTAAACCAAACACACCCTAAAGTAACTTATTTACTTTTTATTTTTTATATACTGTTTCAAGTTTTGCGGAGATCCCTTTAGGGAATTGACGATCCAGACATGTGGCGCGATCTCAGCCATCTAGATCCCTTAATCCTTAAAATAATATTAACAAGTTTTCTAAGGGGATTTGCAGAACTCAATAAATGTTTTTAAAAAATATCAAATAGTTTCATTGGGGTAGTCGACAAAACTAAGGATGTGTATGACAACCATTTTGTTCCCGGACACTGTTTCTAAAAAAAAAAAATCTATTTTTATGCCTTGGAATTATTTTTGAGAAAAAAATGTGTTTAATAACAGGTTCTATTTTTATTCCGAGAATGAGAATTGCGTTTGATAACACAAAAAATAATTAATAAAAAATAATTTTTGTTAAGCATAATTTTTTTTCAGATCATCACTTTCCTTTTCATATGGTGTGGTGGTAGTGGCGGCAGTGGTGACGTGGTGGTGGATGCGGTGGCGTAGTGGTGGTGGTGATGGCCTGATGGTGATGGTGACAGCAGTGCTGCGGTGATGGTGATGGTAATAGTGGTGGTGATGACAGTGAATACGACAATGGTGATGGTGGTTGGTGACAGTGGTGGTGATAGTGTGGTAGTAGCGGTAGTGGTGGCGTGGCGATGGTGGTGACAACAGTGACTACGACGATGATAGTGGTGGTTGGTGACAGTGGTGGTGGTTGTGGCAGTAATGATGATAGTGGCGGTGGAGATGTCGTTGTGACGGTAGTGATGATGGTGGTGATGACATATTGGTTGTGCCACGACAGTGGCTGCGACGATAGTAGTGGTGGTTGGTGAAGGCAGTGACGGTGGTAGTGATGGTGACAGTAGTGGCTGCAATGATGGTGGCGGTGGTGATGACAGTGATGGTAGTGGTGTTGGTGGTGGAGGTGGTGATAGTGGCATGGCGATAGTGATAGTGGTGATGATGGCGATTGAAGGAGGTGGTGGTGATGGTGACGGTGGCATCGTGGTGGTGGCGGTGATGACAACACTGGTGGTATGGCGATGATGGTGGTGGTCATCATGTTGGAATGATGGTGGTGGTGGTGGCGATAATGATGGAGAGTGATTGACGCAATTACCCTTATGGAGTTGAAAAGAAGAATGATGAATTGATCAAATCTACTTGAGTTTTTTGGGGCGAGGCAATTAAAATAGCGGCAAAATATTCTGAATTATGTGCCTACTAAGATAGTGCCAAAGACATGTTTTGTATGGACAGGTAGAAAGCCCAGTTTAAATCATCTTTGAGTTTGAGGTTGTCCTTCCCGTGGCACCAGAATGGTTTAATCAATAGTGGCAAAATTTTTGGAGTTTGATGTTGTTGATATGACTTCTTCACACTCTTATGAAATAAAAGAATCATCTAAAACTATTTATATTCCTGGGTTTTCTTCGAATGATGATTTGACTTGGGAGACTCAGAGAATGAAAGCTCCTATTATTAATGAACCAGCTTATACCGCAGAACATGAAACTACTCAGATACCTGAAGAGGTTCATATTGTACACTTGAGAAGATCAAACACGGAAATAAGGCCTACTATCACTAATTTTTTATTTTTTTATCTCGGCGAGAATGATTGTGAGGTTGACGAGATAACTGATCCTATGACCTATAAAGAGGCTCTGAAATGTGACCAAGTAGATGAATGGTTAAGAGCAACGAAAGATGAAATGAATTCCTTATTTGCAAATCAGGTAAGAGAACTTGTTGATTTACCTTATGGGCATAAACCTATCGGCTGAAAATGGGTTTTCAAAACAAAGAAAGATAATATTTGCAAGATTGGTTGCGAAAGGCTACCCACAGATAGAAGGTATTGACTTCACAAAAACCTTTTTTCCAGTGTCTAGTAAAGATTTGTTCAGGATAATTATGACCTTAGTGGCTTATTTTGATCTAGAGCCTCATTAAATCGATGTAAAAATAGTCTTTCTCAATGAAATCCTTAAAGAGGAAGTGTATATACAGTATCTTAAAGGTTTTAAAGAAGTTGGCAAGGAGCACATGATGTGTAAATTTCAGCAATCTATCTATAGTCTTAAACAAAAGTCATGTCAGTGGTACTTAAAATTTGACAAGGTGATGAGATCACACGATTTTGAGGAGAATAAATTTGACCATGCATCTGCTTGAAAGTAAGTGGGAGTAAATATATCTTCTTGGTACTTTATGTAGATGATATTTTGCTTGCTAGCAATGATAATGATTTGTTGAATAAGACGAAAGCATTTCTCTCTAGAAATTTTTTAAATGAAATACCTTAGTGATGCTTCTTTTGTTCTGGGCATTGAGATTCATCATGACTGATCCAAAAAGGTTATAGGGTTATTACTAAGAAGTTATATTAACTATGTGCTAAAGAGATTTAATTTGCAATCTTATAGAGCTGGTGAAGCTCCAATTGTAAAGGGAGACAAATTAAGCAAGGAGCAATATCCTAAAAATAATATCGAAAAAGAAACGATGAAAATTATTCCTATGATAGCATAGTTGGAAGCCTCATCTACACATAGGTATGTAGCAAACATGATATTGCTTTTGTTGTAAATGCTCTTGGAAGATATTTGTCAAATGCATGTCATGATCACTCGGTTGGAGCCAAGAAAGTAAAGAGATATCTATAATGAACAAAGGATTTCATGCTTGTGTACATAGGAGTAGAAGATCTCATGGTGATTGGTTATTCATATGTTGAATTTGTTGGTTGCTCAGATGATAGAAAATCAACTTCTGAATACATTTTTACGTTGGTTGGTAGTTCTATCTCATGGAAAAGCACAAAGCAAACTCTCATGATGAGTTTTACTATGTATGCTGAGTTTGTGGCTTGTTATGGTGCTTCTATTCAGGCAGTCTGGCTGAGAAATTTGATCTCTGATTTGCAGATAGTGAATGTTATATCCAAACATATGGTAATCTATTATGATAATACTGCAGCTGCGTTCTACACCAAGAGTGATAAGGTTAACGACACATCAAAGCACATGAAAATCAAATACTACACAGTCAAGGACTTGGTAAAAAATGGCGACATTACTTTTGAAAATATCATAAAAGAGTTCATGCTGGCAAATTCACTAACAAAGGAATTGCAACCCGTATTGTTCAAGGAACATATGATGAATATGGGTATCTTAGATTCTTTTCATTCCCTTGATTAGTGGGAGCTATATTCATTTATTTTGCTTTTAGTTATTCTGCAAGCAGACTGATTTTTTTTATAAGAACTGTTTAAGTTTTATGATTGTTGATCATCATTAGTTTGTTATCAAAAAATTTCTTCTATTGATTGAGAAGCATAATTAAAGATATATAATTGTCACTATTGAGATCTCATGTTGTACTATGACATATTGGTTTGTTTAAGCAAAGCAATTTCATGTTGTTTAAAAATTGCAGTGATGCGATTTCATGTTGTTGAGAAATTGCATCATGAAGTGTAATTTCATGTTGCTTGGAAATTGCACTAATGTAATTTCATGTTGTTAAAAAATGACATTGAGGACCAATAAGAATAAATGTATTACATTACTAGGTTCATGATTTATGAATATGTAATACTCATTGGATGTGAATGTGGAAGGTCATATGCTATGATATTTTCAGTATATTGATCACCATGTTCTTATGATGGAGTTATTTTGGATTGAATTGTTTTTAGATGCTAGAATTTGAATTGGAATATTGCTTTTCAAAATCGTGGCCATGTCTATGATTATTTAATTATTAATCCAATAGAGTCATTTTTAAAACAAAATGATTTTTAAAATAATATTAAATTAATTAATATAGGTCAAGTGAGAGAATGTTAAAAAAAATTCTTTATGTGGACAGTATTAATTAATGAATTTTGTGTTTTAAAATTACTCGAGTTAATGAGTATTCCAATTTCAATTATTTTGATGATGAGTTGGGCTTTTAGCATCTGTTGGTATCAGGCTTAGTTGGGCTACAATGTAGGTTTTTGTGTGACCCTGATTTCTATGATAGGTGGGCCAGTGGACTCAAACTTTTTTTTGGTATCTGATTAGATTCCCTCTCTAGTCTATTTGTATTGGGGTTCCTGTGAACCATTATATTTCCATTGCAAGAAAATTATTATTTCCAGAATAGGTTGTAAAGAGAAATATCTTAGCATCTAGTTCCCTCCTTTTTTTTAGTTTTGTGATGGTTCTACAAGGTACATATAATCATAACTTTGATTTATTATTGTTTACTATTTTATTATCATATAATTTTTATTACTGAGGGTATGACAAATTCATTCTAGTCATTCCCATCTTGCCAAATCGCAAATGGTAAAGAATAAAAGAAAATTCAGGTTCGTTAAGCATGCACTTGAGACGATTTTTCAAGAATAAAGAACTAACGGGGGCGTTTGGTTGAGAATTTTTTTTTAAATACTAGGAAAATGTAATTGATAGAGAAATGGTTGGAAAGTGAGTTTGGTAGGAAAATATAAAAAAAGTTGTTTGGTTAGAAAAAAATTTATCGGGCAAATTAGGTAAGATTTATAAAGTCTATGTTTGGTATGAGGTAAAATATAGATGAGGAAATAACTTCAAATTACAAATATAACCCCATAAAAAAGTGAAACATTGGCACTTTAGATGAGGGTATTTAAGTCTACTAGTGGGTTGCTCTTTTGCCATTTAGCTAGCTAAATGTAAAATACCACCTTCAAGTTGTCTTTCTAAATAGTAACTTTGCCTTGCTTTCTATGAACAAATAAGGAATGCTATGCAAATACAGTACCTAGGAAAATTTTGTAAAATCTTCTAACAAACATTACTTTCTTACTTTGCCAATTTGATTTGCATAGGTAAAATTTTATGAAATCTTGAACCAAACACCACCTAAAGAGCAACAAGCTAAAGGTAAAGCACGGAACACGACAAATAAAGAAACAACCCCCATATTACGATTTATACCCACACGATTCCATCACCGAAACTTTCATAATACATATTTTAACAGAAATATACAAAGTGCAATTACAAAACAGATTCAACCATACATTAAGGAAAAAATGGTTATCACATCCATGAAAAGCTTGAGGAGATAGAGATTTTACAATTCGCACTGAATCTAACGAGAAAACACTCATGCAGAAATGGTCTGGGCTTCTCTGTATCGTCCTCTGCTATATATATCCGTGGAATCATTTACACGTTAAGTATGTTTTGCTCGAATGTATTGAGTGCTATAGAACACTTTCATATATGTAATAATAGTAGAGGACTTTGAAATTCCTAGACACCTTTGCCAACAAATTAAATACTCGGATTCTTTTGAGTTTAATTTATACAGTTTCATCATCCATGTTAGTAAAGCAAACCCTATGCCAACCAGACTTCGAGCACTCAAATGCTGAGCCTGGCGACACGTTGAGCTTCACCCCATTGATAATCATACGCCACAACATTATTTAGCCTTCAAATATTTGTTCTTTTAGCAGACTTCTCATATTCATCCAACGGGAAAGGCCTGCATTGCTTGACAAGCAATTAATGTTAACCATTTTAAGTCCTTCCGTAAAGAAGTCACGCTTTTTTCCAAAATTACTTCTTGTCTTGAAGTTGTTGGAGCTATAACACTCCACATGTATTAGTTGTTGGGGTGTTCCTCATTCAATGTTTAGTGGTTGACCATGTATAGCATTTATTGGTGCTTGGCTCAGTGTTTGAATAACCATCCCAATAAATGCAACAAACCCCATTAATAAAGAAGATTATGGAAGATGATAAGAGTCACCCCCCTCTATAAAAAGGATAAAATTATTGGTGAATGGTTAGTTAGCTTGCGTATTCCTCTTAACAGAAGTTTGAAATGAAAGACTTTTTTAGAGAAAAACTTTGAATATCACCATTGTTAGGTGAAGTTTGAGGGTATATCTCTAGTGCTTACTAAGGAAGAATTGTTATAACCAATTATTCTTATCGTGGAAGATTTTCTAGACTAGGTATCTAGTTTTTACTCTTTTACCTTATGAGAGGTTTTTAACGTTAAAAAGTGATACATGTTTCTCTCTTTTTCTCCATCTCTTTGTTTTTTGTGTTTTTATTCTTCTGCTAACACTGTTGACTGTAGGTCGACCTATAAGTGCTGAGGTGATGATACATAGGGCCCTTTAGAACAGGACCAACATGTGGGTGAAGGAGCTAATATGGGCCAAGACGAGCACTTAATGATGTGCTCCATTTGACTTCCTGTGGTTACTACCCCTTGAGGGACGCTATCCCAACATTAGTTGCAGTCGAGTAATTCTCCAGCACAAGTCACGAACAAATCTGCAGTAGTACATGCGAAACATATCTGTTAGTCAAATTAAACATGTCATTCTTCTATCATTAAACACATAATGAAAAATTGATGAGTGATATATATATATTGATTTTGCTACTTCTTAGTTAATTGATATTAACTTTTTATTATCGGATTTTTGTAAATATATAAGGGTAAAAGTGTTAGCTGTAATTTTCCTTAACTTTGCAAGGTGTTTTCTAATGGAAATAGGCTGTTAACCTCTCAAAGTGCAGGTTAAATGAGCCCAATGTGGAGAAAATGAGCCCACAATTGCAAGTGGCCCTCTAAAAAAAACATGAAGCAGATTTTACTCATTTTTTTGCTATCTTTTTAATGCAGGAAAGGGTCATGTGGGTAGATGCCTTTTGAAATGAATCTGAGTCGTGGGAAGAGTCATTGAATGAATGGGAAGCATTGCATCTTTGAGATGTTTAGTTTTTTTTTTTTAGTTAAATAGGTGTTTTTGAGTAGAAAAGAAGGGAGACTTAAGACTTCTTAGTTGTTAGTTTAGAAAGTTAATTCCTTTTGAGCCTTCTTGAACCTTTTGTTAAGCTCGTTGTAACTGACCTCTAAAAATCTTGAACGAAAAAAGTATTGACAAAGCCTCTTTCTGGGAGAGACCAAGGAACAACTGCATGCAAGTATTGATTTTGCAACTCTAACTATTTCTAGTTTAGGAACTTTTATTTTCGTGAAGACGTGAAGACATGGTATGTATTTCACTGTACTCTAATTTTCTTTTCCTTTCTCATTTGGTAATGCATGTAGAAGCAATTTTAGAATTTTTAGTTTTGTCCTGTGTTAATATGGTTTGCTAATTTTCTCTTTTCTGGAATTCGAGATGAGTGGATAATCCCTTAATTTTCAGAACACTGTTAAGCTCTTTTATTTCATTTGATTAGCAATTCTTTTAGTTTCAAGAAATATTGGGAAAGAGTCTTGAACGTTCTTTGCATGCATTGTGATTTGGAAATCAAGTGGTGTTTTGTTTTGTGAATCGAACCCTTCTGGTTAGGGATAACTAAAGGAGGAACTTGAATTTTCGTTTAAAGAATTGATTAAGTTACCTTTGGAAGGAATTTGATTTGGGTCTTAACACTGGAAATGGGAAATTCCAGTGTGAGTGCTTTATTAGTTCAATTTCTGCAATAAAAGTGCTATAGCAGTGGGAATAAGCAGGGATGCGAATTTCTTTCAGGGGGTGTTTGGTATGGAGAGTCTGATAGAAATCTTGGAAAAGTGTGTTAGATAAAATATATTTACCATGTTTGGTATGAGTTGAAGTTAAAAAATACCGATATATTATTTTTCCCGTGAAAATCGTTTTGAACTAGACTATGGCAAAAAAAAAATGTCATTTGAACCATGGTATTATTTTAATCCCATGAATGGAGAAACACGTTTTACAATTTGAAGACAAAAATGCCCTGAAAAAGTCTACTTTCCAGTACAACTTGTCTGAAACACGACAGATGTGATAAAAATTTTGTGGCCTTAAACACGACAGCGTAGTTTCAATATTTTAACATAATGGGTAATTTCATAATTTCACTACATATTTTCATCAATATTTCACCATCAACCAAACATAGTCTTAGTAAAAATAACCCATCTTTCACGAAATTTTTTTTGCCTACAAAACACCTTTTTGTAACTTACCCAGGCCAAAAAATTTCTCATCATATTTCGGAAATTTTTTTCCCAATAATAAAGAATTTCTCCCGTACCAAACATCCCCTTAGGGAAATCCATGATTTAAGAACTCCAGAGTTTTGTAATTGATGTTCTTTGTTGAATAAATAATTCAGTTAACTTTAGTAAAAACAAATCAATTACAATTTTAAATTCGTTTAGACTTTACTTCAGTTTTAAGGCTTGATTACTCTGCTGTTCAAGAATTAAGGATTAGAATATAAAAGAAATTAAAATCAACCATTCCTTGAGAAAGATCTTGATCTTAGGATTCACGTACTAACAAAAAGCTGCTTATAAGTATCCTCCAAAGAATATACTACTCGCTATTATACTCTTTACAGAAGTGATTTTACTACTTTGTATCTGTTGATAGTGTCCGCTAAAGGATATATGTAAGAATATAATTTGAATCTTATTGTCATCCATCACAAAGAACTAAAAAGTTATATAAAACCTTGAATATATCATGGCATTCGATCCACCAAGCAATGGAACCCTTGTACATTGTATGCATACATACATAACCTTTATTCAATGCGAAATCCAATACACGAGATCAAACATGCTTTGATTCGCATTGATTGGCCACATATGCATAGCACCTAGGAAAACAAAGCTTGACTAGATATATACCTCAAAGGTAATTAACAAGTCATTTATTCCACACATACACATAGGATGCAAAGCATATAGTCTGCACGCCCATGCTTGTATTCTAATATTGTTTTGGTAGGAAGCAGTGCAGAGCTGCGGACACACACTCATGTATTGCGTCCGATACTGTTGTCATGAATTGCAATACATCTTTTGGAACATACGGCTTTATCTTATCGCTGTATTGAGATTGAACATCACGGAATCTGTCCCAAAGCATAACTCCTCCATAGTTGGAAGCCTTCTTTATGTAGGGAAGTACATCACAAATCAGCACTTCTGGTTTTATATAACCCCCACTTGGAGCTGCATCAAGCGTTGCTGGTAGTCCGAAGAATACCGAGTTGTTGGGTAGAACTAACGAGGTTCAAGCATCCCATGCTTGAAAAAGCGATGAAGGATTACCCGCTGAATATTGACAAGGAGGGTTGTTGTAGAACTGAACAAATATATAATCGAAAAGGCCAGTATTGATAGCTTTGCAGAGGTAATAAATTGGGTTAGTAGGACATTGTGGGGCTGCAGACAAGTAGAATTTTTTGGGTTGTCTGAGAGTATCTAGTTCCCTATCAAGGTCTTCCCAATAATACTCTGTTTTTTCGATGTCAAAATCAATGCCATCCAAAGTGACACTTCCTAGTGGACCAAATTTGCCACTAAGGAAGTTATCCTAGAGCTACTCAACAAAATTCTTTGCATCCTCGGGTGAGCAGAGGGAGTACTCTCCAATTCCACCTCCGAGTGAAAGGAACACTTTGATACCTTTGTTCTGGCAGTGTTCTATTTCAGGTTGTAGTTTGGTACAAGGGCTCCAGTCGCCGCAATGGCCTGCGAAGTTCCATGCTGGGGTTCTGTAATAACCGAAGGTAGTAACTAGTAAGGAAAGCGAGGTTCACAATCTCGTAGTTTCCAGTGTCACATGTGGTGGTCAAGGTGCCATCGCCATTGTTTTGGCCCCAATAAATGGCAATCCCACCGGTGGATGCCTCTGAAGACATGATGGTGAAGGAGAATGTGAAGAGGGATAAGAGACTAAGGATCAATGCTCGCCTTTCGGAAGCCATGTTTGTGAGGTATGTTGGGTTTTTCTTTGTTTAGCTAGCTTGATACAGTAAGGGCAAGAGAAGCAACCTATTTATAATGGGAATGAGATTGATGGCAAGACATTTTTCTAGACGGATAATATTATGTAATGAGTATAAAAATAAAAACGTGCATTCTTTTCCCATGCATGGTTCATATTCTATTGGACGAAAACCAAGGAAATACCTACTGGACGAGGAAAAAGAGAGAGATTGTCCAAGAACCCTCTAATATCAAAGACCAAGGGAGGTGCTAACTAAGCTATCACTCGTTCTCTAGTCTACTGAACCTTTTTCATAAGATAAACGTGCAAAATTAAGCTAAAAGGGTGAAGATTCAAAGCAAATTGCAGGGAAACAAGATTTACAGTAAAGTATCTATCTAAATTCAAAGTTCTTGTGCTTCTGGCGTTAGTTTACAGCAGTACTCGAGGGGAAGTGAAAGTAAATAAAATAAAGCATTGGCATGTCTTATTCAGCAATCCTTATTGTAGTTGATCCAACCCCCATGTACTAGATTAGAGGGAATTCCCAAATTTAAAAATCTACCATGCGCACTTCGTTGTTTGGTTAGAATAAATAAATGAAAACTACTAAATTAAAAGTTTATTCTTTCGATTAATCTTACCTAGTGCAGATAGCAGAGACCTTTCAAACTATGGCATTTGGCAGGAGATCAGTTTCGTGCTTGTCACCCGCTGATTCGAGTGCCAGATTGATAATTTTATATATCCCAGTGAACACGTTTAGCTTCGGCTGCAACCTCTTCACACGATTCTCAACATTTTGGAGGTTTTCCATATCTTCCTTTTTGTCATGTGCTGCTTTTGGTGTCCATTTTTCTCTGTGTAACCAGTAAAGTAGAGCACACCAAAATCGACGTTTTACAAAAAGGTTTTTGAAGCAGTCGTTCTAATGACATAAACTGAATCACTAACGAACATTCCTTTTTCCTCTCCACTGTTTTAAACTATGAAAATGAAATATGTACGTACTAAACTCTTCAATGAGTTGGACAGGATTCAAACGGAACTAGTTGAATAATTGATGAATCAGGAGATATATCTAAAAAGAATATACAATTTAAGTTAATTAGGTTTTGAAATAATATTGTTATAATTCTCGGTATAAAGCTACCAAGAATCAGCCCACTGATCGAACTTACAGAAACAGAAAACATAAGAAACAACACACAAGAAATTTATACTTGGTTCAGAAATTCTTTGTACAAGAATTTCCTACATCCAAGTTGGCCAGAGAGGGTCAAACACCCTCTAGCATACACTTTATTCAGAACATATAGCAGGTACAAATATGTTCAGATATTTACATATGCAAACAGTAAACACAGCATGCATAAAAATAAAGGTAAACACATCACCTACTCACTATTTACAGAGAGATACCAAAAATACCTAAATGGAGCCAGCACATTTACATACGGTTTTTCAACAAGATACAAAAGAACTATACAGAAAAAAGGGCAAGATATCACTGTCTTCAAGCAAGCACCACCAAACCAGTGCAATCAGCTACACGGTCTCCAGAACTCTTCAACAGCACAGAGAGTTCAACATCAGAACCACCGTCAATCTTGGAAGATAGCAACTCCCAAAGAAAAACCGATTAAATGAAGCGCCACACCACCAGGAACAAAACTCTCAACTACACCGAGATGAGATACTCGATATTTCTCACTCAAATCTCACTCTCAAACCTCCGTTCCAAACCCTAAGTTCCAACCTTTTCAGAGATAACGAATTGTACACAAAGAAAGAGGAGAGAGAGACTAAAAGATTTTAACATCCGTATAAAATGCTCAGTGACACGATAAGAGAGTAGGTGAGATATTTTATCATTCATTTTCAGCTAAACAAAACGACACCGTTTCTATGTGCAGGTGAATTATCAATTGTCAACATATGGGCCTTAGTAGACAACCGGTTATTCAATGGCCCAAAGGCAAACAGAGAAAATGCAAGCATGTTTAGAAAAAATACGATCTAACAAATCTCCACCTATTTGCTAAACATACAACAGAATAAAGTGCACACCAGAGTTTTCCTGGCGTTTAACCCAAGGCCTATGCAATGCATGTAATTTAGGGAGGTTTTATTTTTAGCAAATTTAGAGCCTCCCTAAATTTACTAAGAGGAACAGTCTTAGTTAAAATATCTGCAGGATTAATTTCAGTTGGTATTTTATTCACACTAACCTGACCATTACTAATTATTTCCCTTATGAAATGCAACCTAACATCTATATGCTTGGTCCTTTCATGATATGCACCATTTTTGGACAAGTGTATGGCAGATTGAGAATCAGAGAATACCTTAGGAGGGTCATTACCTAGACCCAACTCAGAGACAATTCCATGTAACCACATTGCCTCCTTGACAGCTTCTGTGAGAGCCACATACTCTGCTTCAGTTGTGGAGAGTGCCACAATGTGTTGCAAGCTTGCTTTCCAGCTCACCACATTTCCTCCCACACAAAAAACAAAACCAGTTAGAGATCTTCTTTTATCAAGATCAGCAGCATAGTCAGAATCACAATAACCAGTAATATCACAATTAACTGAGTTTTGAGCAGTATAATGAATGCAGCAATCAACAGAGCCACTAAGGTATCTAAGCAACCATTTCACAGCATTCCAATGTTCCTTAGATGGTTTACTCATGTATCTACTTACTACACTAACACCATAAGCAATATCAAGCCTAGAACCTATCATGGCATACATTAGGCATCCAACAGCATTAGAATATGGAATATTGCACATAAAAGAAGCCTCATCCGAGGCTAAATCACCATCTACAGCCTTTAACCTGAAGTGACCAGCAAGGGGAACACTTACAGGTTTGGCCAGGTACATGTCAAAGGTCTTTAAGACCTTTTTCACATACTCAGATTGAGAGAGAGTCAATATCCTTTCATCTCTTTTCCTTGTAATGTCCATGCCAAGTATCCTCTTGGCTGGACCAAGGAACTTCATCTCAAATTCCTTTTTCAACAATGATTTCAGATTATTAATTTCATTTTTGTCCTTAGATGCAATTAACATGTCATCAACATAAATCAGTAAGTAGATAAAACAGTCATCATGCAGTTGTTTAAAGTACACACAATGATCAAAACTACTCCTATTAAAGCCTTTGGACAAAACAAAATCATCAAACCTCTTATACCACTGCCTAGGGGCTTGTTTTAACCCATAAAGGGACCTTTTCAAAAGGCACACTTTGTTCTCAGCCCCCTTTTTTATAAATCCTTCGGGTTGCTCCATGAATATGAGCTCATCAAGGCTGCCATGCAAGAAGGCAGTCTTGACATCCAATTGTTCCAATTCTAAATCATGAATTGCAACAACTGAAAGTATGAGCCTAATTGAAACATGTTTCACAACAGGGGAGAATATTTCATTGTAATCAACCCCCTCAACTTGTGAAAAACCCTTAGCAACAACCCTTGCCTTAAACCTGGCAGCTTCAACACCTGGGATTTCTGGCTTCCTTTTAAAAATCCATTTGCATCCAATCACCTTCTTGTTCTTAGGATGCTCCACCAAAACCCAAGTCTTATTTTTCTCAAGAGACTCCATCTCTTCCTTCATGGCTTTTAGCCAATGAATTTTAGAATCCAGCCTCATAGCCTCTTGGTATGAGCTGGGTTCATTAAACTCCAGCACATCTCCAACTTGGAGTGCAAATGCTATGACATCTGCATGTGCAAAACGACTTGGAGGTCTTATATTCCTCCTAGTCCTATCTCTAGATAGCAAATAATCCTCTAGATTATCTCTATCCAGTTCCACATCATGCTCCTCAATGGGAATGTCATTCCCATCATCTTGAACTTCGGCAACAGTGTGCTGTTGTTCATTTTCAGCCACATCAGGTTGCTGCCCAGTATTGTTGGGCAGCTCCACCTCCAACTCAACAGTCCTAGGTAGATGCTCTTTGTCACTCAGTTTGGATATGTCTTTATAGAATGTGTTTTCTTCGAAAATCACATCTCTACTTATGACACACTTCCTTTCAGCTATGAGCCATAGCTTATATCCCTTAACACCTGAAGGATAACCAACAAAGACAGATTTAACAGCTCTAGGACTCAACTTATCTTGTTTTACATGCATGTATGCAAGACAACCAAATGGTTTTAAGTGTCCTAGACTTGGTGGCTTACTAGACCAAAGCTCCATAGGGGTTTTAAGACCTATAACTGTGGATGGGCTTCTATTTATAAGGTAACAGGCTGTGGAAACAGCCTCAGCCCAAAAAGATTTAGGGAGACCAGATTCAGCCAGCATACATCTGACCTTATTTAGGATGGTTCTATTCATCCTTTCAGCCACCCCATTTTGTTGGGGTGTTTCAGCACAAGTTCTGTGCCTCTTAATACCATGCTCATTGCAAAAATCAAAAAATTGATTATTGCAAAACTCAAGCCCATTATCAGTCCTTAGGACCTTGACTTTCTTATCAGTTTCATTCTCTACAAGGGTCTTCCAATTCTTGAAGCTATCAAAGGCTTGATCCTTTTGCTTCAAGAACATGGTCCATACTCTTCTAGAATATGAATCCACAATAGAAAGGAAGTAATGGCAACCAGAGAGCGAAGGGGGAACATTAGGAGATCCCCACAAATCAGAGTGTATGTAATCAAGGACTGATTTAGAAAAATTTGAAGAACTAGGAAATGGTAACTTGTGTGTTTTCCCTAAAATGCAATTTTCACAGAAATCAACACAAGTTACTTTCTTAGGACTTAAAATACCTTGTTTACATAACTCAGACAGACCCTGGTTGCTGATATGACCCATTCTCTTATGCCAGAGAACAGATTCATCATCCTTGGCTGCTGTTATACAGCTTTCGGATGAAACAGCATGGCCTTGTAATATGTACAGGCCATTAATTAACCTTCCTTCCATTAAAATCTCACTACCCTTAAGAACAGTGAGTGAACCTTGCTCACTCTTGAATAACAGCCCACTTGAGTCAAGCATACCTAGAGAAATTAAATTTCTCCTCAAGTCAGGGACATACCTCACTTCTTTGAGGATTTTATGGCTGCCATCAGCCATTAGAAACTTGACAGCCCCAATCCCTTCTATTTGACAGACCTGGTCATTCCCCATAAGGACCTTTCCACCCTTTTGGAACCTTAAACCAGCAAGCCACTCCTTCATAGGAGTCATGTGAAAAGTGCAATCCGAATCCATAACCCATTCAGCCTCAAAGCCCTTATTAGACACCATAAGGACTTCAGCACCCTCACACCCACTAAGTAAATTTGCATACTCAGTTTTAGTTGCTGCCTTTGCAGCTCCCTTATTATTTTCAGGGCAGTTCTTCTTGATATGCCCCTCTTTATGACACAACCAGCAGGTAAATTTACCTTTTGGCTGCTCTTTATTTTTATTGCCTTGTGTGTTCTGGTTAGGTTGGGATACATTATTGTTTCCCTTCCATTTATTTTTAAATTTCCCCTTCTTGTTCCCTTTACCCTTCACAACCAGCCCCTCAGCATGGGACTTTTTATGGGAGAGTAATTCAACCTCCCTTGCTCTCAAAGCTTCAGTTATCTCATCTAAGTCCATTCCCCCTTTGCTGTATTTTATAGCATCTTTTACACCCCTATAGGAATCTGGAACAGAGTTCAAGAGGATCAAAATTTGATCCTCATTTGAGGCAGTTGCCCCAGCGTTATCCAGATCTAAGGTGAGTTTGTTAAACTCATCAAGATTGTCCTCCAAGCACTTAGAAGGATCCATCTTGAAGGAAATAAATTTCTCCTTCAAAAACATCTTGTTTGGGGCAGATTTAGTTTGATAGAGAGCCTTAAGCTTTTCCCAAAGCTCTCTAGGATTAGTTATCTTACATACACGCCTAAGGACACTATCAGACAGATTTACAACAATTAGACTATGAGCTAGAGCCATTAAGTCTTTTAGTTCCTTAGGTGTTAGGGAATTAGGAAGATCCTTTTCAGGACCAACAACATCCTCACACTTCTGTTGGACCAAGACAGCCATCATCTTGATCTTCCACATGTTAAAGTCACCCCTCCCATCAAACTTCTCCACCTCAACCTTGGTGATACCCATCCTCTTCAGCTTCCAGCAACAGAAAACACGAGGACCAGAGGGAAATAGACAAAGACCACGAAACAGAAACAGAGACAAACCAGAAGGGAAAAAGAACCAAGAACCTAAGCTCTTGATACCACTTGTTATAATTCTCGGTATAAAGCTACCAAGAATCAGCCCACTGATCGAACTTACAGAAACAGAAAACATAAGAAACAACACACAAGAAATTTATACTTGGTTCAGAAATTCTTTGTACAAGAATTTCCTACATCCAAGTTGGCCAGAGAGGGTCAAACACCCTCTAGCATACACTTTATTCAGAACAGATAGCAGGTACAGATATGTTCAGATATTTACATATGCAAACAGTAAACACAACATGCATAAAAATAAAGGTAAACACATCACCTACTCACTATTTACAGAGAGATACCAAAAATACCTAAATGGAGCCAGCACATTTACATACGGTTTTTCAACAAGATACAAAAGAACTATACAGAAAAAGGGCAAGATATCACCGTCTTCAAGCAAGCACCACCAAACCAGTGCAATCAGCTACACGGTCTCCAGAACTCTTCAACAGCACAGAGAGTTCAACATCAGAACCACCGTCAATCTTGGAAGATAGCAACTCCCAAAGAAAAACCGATTAAATGAAGCGCCACACCACCAGGAACAAAACTCTCAACTACACCGAGATGAGATACTCGATATTTCTCACTCAAATCTCACTCTCAAACCTCCGTTCCAAACCCTAAGTTCCAACCTTTTCAGAGATAACGAATTGTACACAAAGAAAGAGGAGAGAGAGACTAAAAGATTTTAACATCCGTATAAAATGCTCAGTGACACGATAAGAGAGTAGGTGAGATATTTTATCATTCATTTTCAGCTAAACAAAACGACACCGTTTCTATGTGCAGGTGAATTATCAATTGTCAACATATGGGCCTTAGTAGACAACCGATTATTCAATGGCCCAAAGGCAAACAGAGAAAATGCAAGCATGTTTAGAAAAAATACGATCTAACAAATATAATATAAAAAAATATCTTTACATGATATTTTGAGTTTTTGAGAGAATTAATTCCTTAATATAATACAAGAATTTTTTTTATTCAAGAAGTTTAGAATTCGATCCTTATCACTTTTTTTTAATAATTTTTTTTTTAATTTAAGCACAAGTTAATAAAATAACCATAAAAAAATCTGTGTATTACTCATATTATAAACCCAAAAAATATTTTCGTGGGTTTGAGTGTGTTAAAAAATAGTATAATATTAAAAAAAAAATTACTTTTTTTTTTTTTGGAGTTACCCAACCCTAATTATCTCTTTGAGACGAGTTGGCTCCCTCCGGTATCCCCACGAGCTTCGACTCTTTGAGCCGGCTATGGGACTAATCCGGAGTGCGGGGGAACAGTGATGGCTAAAGGTTCAGCCCCCTCCCCCAGAATGCATTCAGCGAAAAAAAAAATTACTTTATGAAAATGCATAAAAGATGAATAATATAATAAAAAAATATTCACCTAATCGTTTAAATTTTTAAGTTTAATTGGTTTTTTTAAATAAATATATATTAAATTGATAGTTTTTTCACATGTTGATGTTTATAAATCTGTTACCATTTATTGAAAATAATTAATAGTAATGCACCATGTCATATATCTTATTTGTAATACCAGAATGCTTTAAAAATAAGGTAGAAATTAGAATTTCCTTTCAATAATATAACAGACAAATGTATTAGGCTAGAAAGTCAACGTCTGTATCTTAAGAATATACAAGAAAAATATACCATCGCGACTCACTGGTTGCATTTTAATTGAGTTTCGAGGATAGAGATCAGCATGATTAATCATGAAATTGTGAATATTATTCGGATTAATTTATTACTTGCGTTTTACACGTTGAATTGTGAATTTTTTTGCATACGATAATTTATTAACTCACATTATGTGATTGGGTTAAACAATATTGTAAAGAAAAATGATAATTTTATAATAAGGAAAAAACTACTCTCATGTTATATGAGATTAATTTTTTTTTCTACACATATTTTGATAACTGTGCAGCTTTTTATTTTCTTTTTGAGGTAATTAATGAGACTTACATATTTATCTCTAGGACTTGAGATAACTTATTTCCTTTAACATGAAATTAATATCACCCTTATAACAATTAGAGCTCACTCTCAAGGGGGCACACTTGAATAAATGATTTTCCAAAATAAATTTTACTCAATGAAAATATTTGTAGTTCCCTTAACCTACTAAAGGTAGGCTAGTTGATTTTATTTTCCTCTATATATTTGCATCAAAGTATAGAATTGACCCAATTCTTATCCCAATGTTAATTAAGACATGGCCGACTCAATTTTAAGCCCATAAAATTAACAATATTGAAATATTGAATCATGACGTATATATTAACCCTGTCAGGTAATATCTTAATTAGGAAGTGCTCAAATAATTTTTTTGGGTAAATTTTATTCAAATATTTTAAAGTAAAAAATAAAATAACGTACCAAATAATGGTAGCTCAGTTAGTAACAAGAGAGTTAAGTCATTGGAAAGAAAGGAGCCTCGATTCGATTCCTACATGTTATCTTTGGGAGTAATTTAAAAATCTTCATCATCTCTGACCCGCCCCGTACTTCAAATTAGTCTTGTAACTAGTTCAAAGAGTCAAAATTTGTGGGGATACCAAAGAAAACCAACTCGCCTCAAAGAGATAATTAGAGTTGAGTTAGGTCAAAAAATAAAATAAATTAGAAGAACGTGTTTCACGCTCTGAATATTTTATTTCCAATTTTTCTTTGTTATTTTTAATTTTAAATAAAAATACCTTAAAAATTTTGTTTATTTGTTATATTTTAAATATTAATTATTACTATTTTTTGTTTTTTTTTTGGTCGCTGGTTGCCTTTGTAGTTGCTAGTATTGTTCGAGAAAAAGAAAAGCTAACGTTAGTTTTGCCCAAAAATATCACGGATAAATGGGCCAGCCCAAGATTAAATGAATTCGATCCATTTAACTTGTGTTTAATTAATCAGACTAAGCAAAAAATAAATTAATTAAGTGAATAATTTTCAAAATTGAATCCACCAAATTTTAATAGGCAAACAAGTAGACTCGATCGCGACAGATTTATCTCATATTAACGACCTCTTTCATGAGGTGTTATTCTTTCAAGTTAAAAAGTAAAATAAAATAGCATAGTTTTTATAATAGAGATTAATTTGGGTGATAAGTATTACCTTAAAGCTAATTATATTAATTACAGTAATATAAACATGTTAAATTCATATCATAAATAAATAAGGGTAAGTATAAATAAACAAGTAATTAGAAAAATGAAAAAATAAATTAATATATATATTACAAACATGTAATGAATTTGTTTCTCATCATAATTATATTGGGAGAAAACACACACATTAAATTTCCAATACATTATGTCTTGAAACTATGCTACATACATAATTTTTTTCTCGTCATTTATTTCACTTCTTTTGCCAAGAACTTGCAAAAAAATTCATTATTTTAAGGAAAAATTCATAAATTTTACTTTCACAAAATAACACGTTCTACAGGTTACAGATGATGAATATCAAATGTGAAAGTCATTTGAATTACGGATTATTGTTAGGTGTATCCATATATGCTCCCAATATTTTAAGGAAACTGGTAACACCGCAAGATTCTTTAACCATCCCTGCTATAGTATGGAGAATAACTATTTTCCTAATCCTAGCAAGAGGCAAACCATTGGTGAGACCTCTGCGGGCTGAATGGAAAACTCAAATTCTAGTACAATGACCTTCGAAAGGGAAAGCAAAAATACTCGATTAATGTAACTCATGCAATAATAGAAGCTAGGGGAATAAACGTCCAATATTGATTACCCGTTAAAAGTAAAGTAACAGTACTCCCACTAGTGACGGACTTTCAACCATATATTAAAGCGCGAATATTTGGAAAATGTACATTATCTTATCTTAAGCTTACAATAAACTGAAACCTCTAAGAAATAATAATAAAAACTGAAAATCCATCTTTGACATCCACATGAATCCAATTCGTAAGGATGGAATAAGCTAATTCTGGTGATGGTTCATTAATTCAGAGGTGACAAATGAAATGGATCATCGACAAATCACCGAACCACGTGTGCGACTTTTGCTTCTGTCTAATGCTGAGCGGTTTAGATAGTTTAGATTACGTTATGTGTTGAATTTTTAGTTGTATATAAAAAAAAATACTCAACGTTCTGAACAGAACTCAATGTTCAGAAACTAAATTTTGTTACATGCATTGTATTTGGACGCTCTTTGCAAATTTCCAACGCTTACTTCACTATTTTGTTTCCTATTTCTCTCTCTCTCCTGCAGTATATACGTACAGTGAGGATTAAGAGTGTAAATAGGCTGAACTTTGACTTAAATATGCTAGGTCTATGTAAAAGACCTTATGTTTAGCCTGACCTGTTAGTTTGTGTAGGCCCAAATTACAAGTCTGGTCTTACTTATATTTAAAAAATAAAAGTCTAGACCTAGGTCTCTTAGTCTGTTTAAACATATTAAACATTCAACAATTAAAAAAATAACTAAAGTAATATTATTTTATTATTTAAAATTATTAAAATAATAATTTTATTTATTTTATTTAAAATAAATAATATGATATAAGTGACCTGTGAATTTATAGGTCCGACATATAAAAAAAAACCTATGACTTATTTTCTAAATAGATTTTAAAAAAAATCTAGATCTATTCTATTTGATTATTTGTAATAAGTCAAATTTCACCTAATATAAATTAGCTCATAGACTCGTATAAGCTACCCTAACCCATTTATCAACATGCACACTCTCATGACGAGGTTAAAGCCGCGATTGCCTTCGAGGCTCGGAAGACATAGTTAGTGTCTTGGTGATATGAGATCCCTATTTTCAACGGTATACGATATACCACCTTTTTTTTAAAAAAAAAAGCATTGACTAATGTATCAAAAAAAAAAAAAAAAAACATATATAGACTAAAATGATCTAATCTCTAGAATATAAAAAACCTGTCAAACTCAGAAATTCCTTACTCTTTATCTTGTTCTTCTATCTAACTTTGGTCAAACATTTATGGAAGACTACTTTAGAAGATAAAAACCCATTTATGGAAGACCACTTCTACTACTCTCTGTCGATGTCAACTAATTGACATCTTCAAAACTTCTCCTTTCAATTTGTTCTTGCAGTAAACTTGTTCCCCTAAACTTCTCCTTTTTAAAGAATAATGTCACTGCACATATATTATTTTATTCATGCACAATATTTTTTTTTAATTACTTTTACTTTCACTTCATTTTATATAAATTCACACCCACATTCCGATTCTTTCAACTCATATGACGATGAATATACACTTATAGCATTTTTCCTTTCTTTTTTGAAGAGGAAAAAAAAAAGAAAAAAAAGAAAGAAAGGAAAGTTTTCCTTTCTAAAATAATGAATACACTGAGTTGACCATGCCGCGGTTTTGACACCAAATGGGAATCGAGGATGAGGAAGTCAGACGTTGACAAGTTAACTTCATTTTCCCATTTACAAAGCACTCTCTTGCAGACATTGCGGACTGGATTATTATTTTGACGTTTTAAGACGATTATATATTATCTCTACACCGTTAGGCCGTGTGTGTTACGCGAAATTTTGGAAGATTCTCGGGAAACTGAATTAATTTAAAATTTAAATTTTCGGGTATTATTATAAACTGAATGTAAAAATCATATTTTTGAAAATCAAGATTCTCGAATAAATAAAAATTTCTCCTGTACCAAACGCATTTATAAATTAATCCACAAAATCGACTCAATTAATATCTATCGGATTTCTTCATTAATATATCACACCCATCATTATCAAATCTTATTTAAACATTTGAATTAATTTGAAAAAAAGCTAATTGGTTCAATTCCTAAGCTAACGCAAATATTTTTCTTTACTATTCTTTAGCACTACTCTAGGTTTTGATTATCGCAAATTCAGATTCATAACGTACCTTATGCATGCATACATGATAATCTATCCATAAAATAAGTTTTATAATATATACACATTCATAAATTGAAATTTATAATATGCATGTATTTATTGTTATTTATAAAGCAAAAATACATATATTGCTATGTTATAAATGCATCACAGACTCGTGATAACAAACTGGACTGGTCAGTTTGATTGAAAAAGTCAGCGAATTCACCAAGTTTATAATCCCACTCATCTTGAAAAATTAAATGATCAAATAATTAATTAAATTGGCCCAAACTTAAAGGAGAAACGATTTTCTTTATTTTTTTAATTCAATCAAAAAAAATTTAATCAAATAAAAACCAAATGTCAAACTTTAGAAGTTCAAGTATAAATTACTATTATTCAACCTCTTATTTGCACAACATAAAATATAATTTTGTACATAAATTTAAAATTTTATCTAATCAATTTTTTATGAATTTGTATGAGTTTATCATTTAATATTAAAAAATACATTTAATTTTTATCGGTTCAACCAGAATTAGTTACGGCCAGAGTAGTAAACCGTGAGCGAATGTTTTTACTAGTTTAATCGATGCTATAATAACTTGAATGCATCTAATTCAGATCAATGCATCTTTGATCAGAAAAAAGTTTAACTGAAATGAATTTGTTTATCACATGGTGCCTTAACACATTAAAAACTCCAAGTAGAGTTCAGCTTGAGTATCTAGAAGTGTAGGGGCTCTATAAATTTTCTCCTTTTTTGTTGTTCAGCATATATTTTGGCAGAAATACAATAGGGGAATATGGCATGCTTGCAGTGAATGCTTCTTCTGACTTGTTACGTAATTAACTGTATATATTATAAGTTAATTAAGTGACTCATGGCGTCATGTAAATGTAATTGAATGTTCTGGTTTCAGTTTTAAAGCAATTAAAATTCACAAATGTTATTATAAAACATAACACAAAAACAAGATTAATATTCTTCTTTTGAGCTTCAATAGGTACCCCTCTTGTCAACTTTTGGCTTATAATTGGTTGATAAACATAGACGAATTCAAGTAGCGACAATGACAGTGGATAGACAGCACGTACCCTACGAATTAATTTAAGACTAAATACCATTTTGGGTCAGCAAATTTCACGATGCCTACTTTAGTACCTAGCAAAACAAAAAAAGCTATTCGTATGGACCCATTTTAGTCCTGTTGAGGGGCTAATGTTGGTCTTTTTTGAATTTGTGAGGAACCACAATTTTAACTAAATGGGTCCATTTTGAATTTCTTAGAAATCACGAATAACTTTTTATTTGTTAGGGACTAAAACCGACATCGTAAAATTCGTTGAGGACCAAAAAGTGTATTTATAAAAGAGAGTTGTTGAAAACCATTAAGCTCTTTGACCTTTTCCACTCTTTCATCAACGAACCTTCGTTCCAATCTTCAAACTAGTGAATTTTTGGTCCTATAAATATCACAAATGCAAGGAACACTTCACACAACATTTCAAAGGGAAAACCCGAACCCACTTTTAGAAAGATGGCAAAAAACTCTCATAATGCTTTGTCTCTTCTCCTCCTTCCCCTTCTCTTCCTCGCTCTTGTTGGAACCTCTCATGCTGGTGGCATAGCCATCTACTGGGGCCAAAACGGAAACGAGGGAACCCTATCTGAAGCATGTGCCACTGGGTTATACACTCATGTAAACATAGCTTTTCTCAACAAGTTTGGCAATGGCCAAACCCCTGAAATGAACCTTGCTGGTCACTGCAACCCTGCAACCAATTCTTGCCAAAAGTTTAGTGCAGACATCAAGGATTGCCAAAGCAAAGGAATCAAAGTGTTGCTTTCTATTGGTGGTGGAATTGGAAGCTACTCTTTATCTTCCCCTGAGGATGCTAGAAACGTTTCAAGATTCTTGTGGAACACTTTCTTGGGTGGCAAGTCATCTTCAAGGCCATTAGGGGATGCTGTGTTAGATGGCATAGATTTTGACATTGAACTTGGTTCCACAGCAAACTGGGAGCACCTTGCACGCTTTCTCAAGTCATATAGCCGTAAAGGAAGAAGGGTGTACCTAGGTGCTGCCCCTCAATGTCCTTTTCCTGATGAATTCTTGGGCACTGCCCTTAACACAGGGCTATTTGACTTTGTTTGGGTTCAGTTCTATAATAATCCTCCGTGTGCGTATGCTAATGGTAACATAACTAACCTTGTGAATTCATGGAACCGGTGGACAACTTCAGTGCCTGCAAGCCAGATATTTTTGGGCTTGCCGGCAGCTCCGGCGGCGGCTGGCAGCGGTTACATCCCTGCTGATGTGTTGACGTCTCAAATCTTGCCGGTGATCAAGAAGTCACCGAAGTATGGAGGGGTGATGCTGTGGTCAAGGTTCTTTGATGGCCAGAATGGGTATAGCACTTCCATCATTAGCAGCGTGTGAAGAGTCGTACTTTCTATTAATCAATGATTTCATTTTATCAAGTTGTGATTTTAAAATTAATAATTAAGAAAAATAATAATATTGCACCTTGGAAAGTAGTGCGTTGCTACCTGTAATTGTGCTTCGTGCGCGCACATGAATATTGCACAATCAAGAAGTTTGAAAGAGAAAAAAAAAAAAACAATGGAAAACAAATGTAGTTTTATTCTCTTTAATATTAATTTATTATATAAAGAATTTGTCCTTATTTTAAACTCAGTTAAAAGTATTTTAAAACAAGTTGGACACCTAAAGAGCTTATTTTCTCTATGCGACTCCAGCTTCATTAGCGGCTAGTCTTGATTTTGAACCTTTACGATGGACTTAGAGTTTAGAAGATCAAATAAAAAAAATTGAGTAAGGTTTCAAAACTGAAAATAAAAAACTATATTTCATCTTTTAAAGTCCTAAGATTGATAATATAATATTCAAAATTAATTATTGTCGACACTGAAAGTTGCAAGAAGAGATAGAAAAAAATTTCCTCAATAGACTCGTTCATAATTACTCATTATCAGTAACAGGTTCGTTTACATTAAAATTTCAATGACATATACTAACATCTATCCGTGCTAAATGTAGAACCATAGAAAAGTTTACAAAAAAAAGAATAAGAATAAGAACAGGGCAATAAATGAAGAAAAGCTGAAACCTAAGAAGCAAACAAACAACCAAAAAGCAAAATGGGCACCAACCCACCAAAGGGGAGCATGCTCTTGTAAAATTAAATGCAGTGTGTCCTGAAAGGCTGAAACTTAATCCGTGGCCACTCTCCACCTTTCTTTATGTTTACACTGTTCGGACCTGGATATTGTGTGTGGATTGGAACCTCCATATGGGTTTCCTGCCACTTTGTACAAGTGCTACTTCTTCTCCTGCTTTAACCATTCCTTGCTTCTGCGTATGGAAACAATACGTATGATTATGAAGAAACTAAAAATGAAACTGGGAATATTAGGACAAGTTTCTGTTTAAGCAGTTATGTGAAGCATTTTGGCGTCAAGAGAATCTATTAAATAACTGGCATCCCGGGCAACAAAATTTAGCCATCAGATTCCATGTGTGTATGACAATAATTTCGTTTCATAACCACAAACTTAACCAAGCAAATTTTATAGTCCAATTTCAATACAAGTTTAACAATCCTTTTAAAAAGCAATTGGATACCCAACTCTTGCTAGTCACTACTTGCATAACGCAAAAATATGAAGTCTAATGGTTTAGTTCTAATAGAATCAGTCGACATTTCTTTTAGTAAGTGCGAGATGAAGCATTTGCTTATATACCAGCAGAAAGTAGTTCATATAAAGCATAAAGGTCCGCGGTCAAAGTATTGCCTTTGCATGCATGGATAATATGAGGGTGAGAGGAAAACTGTGTTAGAATTTTAAAACCATTTAAACAACTATGGTTATGGCTTCTATAGGTAACATCTTAATCATTGAAGATATCCTCCAAACATTACCTGCAGCATATCCAAGGCTCTCGTAAAAGTGTCTTCAGCATCATCAGAGAATTCCATGTAAATTGGACAGACTCCTTGATACAAAGCCAGCCTCTGTCGTATCCTCTTCCTGCATGGCCAATAAAATTAGATAGATAACAAAGCTGTCCTAGTTATATTAAGGGCAGATAAATACAAATTAGTTATCAATTGAATACATACTTCAATA